>NC_068917.1:45999536-46302898 GCF_023091745.1 Budorcas taxicolor | reverse complement strand
CACATGATGTACCCTGCATATAAGTTAAATTAGCAGGGTGACAATATACAGCCTTGATGTAGTCCTTTCCCAATTTGGAACCAGTCTATTGTTCCATGTCCAGTTCTAACTGTTGCTTCTTGACCTGCAATACAGCGTTCTCAGGAGGCAGGTAAGGTGGTTTGGTACTCCCATCTCTTGAAGAATTTTCCACAGTTTGTTGTGATCTACAATCAAAGGCTTTAGTGTAATCATAAAGCAGAAGTAGATGTTTTTCTGGAATGAGACAGCACTCACCACACATTATACTCACTGTGAGCACCCCTTCCCCGTGAGCAACCAATTGTATGCAAATGTGCGTACGCACACACACACTTTGAACTCGGCATTTGTGGGATCCAGTCAGCCCTCACCTGTGCCTTCTTCACTCTTGGATAATATCCACAGGCTATAAGAGGACAAGAGAAGAGGTGGGAAGAGGAGTGGGGGTCCTGTATTTGCCTCATGGTGATCTAATGCTGTCAATGTAAATCATTAAGGAAGTAATTAAAACAAAATGATCAAGAAATGTTATAGTGCACAGCTTATAATCTCTTTTTAGAATATCGGTTTTTCTTTGTAACTTGTAAAAGATCAAAAAAGCAAAAACATCACTGTCTCCTTTAGCAGAACTTTTTTTAGTGTGATTAAGAGTGTCTCAAGTGACTTGTGAGTTGACCAAGGTGAGAAATAGTTCCCTGTGTCAGTTCTTAGCCTGGTTACTTTATGGAAAGGGACAGATTGCAGATGGCCGGGTTGCTGTCCTTACTGTCATCAAATGAATAGAGAACTAGCCCAGGTGTGGGTAACCTCATTTCTTGTTCTGGTTTTGTTGACAACTAGCTTGTAACTTTCAGCGAGTATTTTAATTTTTCAGGCCTCAAGTTTCTGTATTTTTAAAATGAAGGAGTTGAACAACACTGATAGCTGAGAGCTTTAGTTCTAGTATTATATGATTTGAGCATAAGATTTTTTTGACATATGTTCTAATATGTGAGTCTCAAAATTCACTGATTTTCATGTTACCTCACTGTATACTTTTGCCTTTTTCTATGAATTACCAAGACTAGACAATTATTTTTATTTAAGTAACTGTTAAAACTTATTCTCTTTCTCAGCAATAATTTTCATTAACTTATAGACTTGATCACACACACAATCCCCAAATATGAACATTTTTTGTACGTATTCTTCCATGAAATAACACATTTTGGGAAATGCTGTTATAGTAATTTTTGGAGAGGGATTAATGGACAACTACTCAAAGTTTAATTTTTCTATCTCGAATAGCTTATTTCATAGAAATTATAAGTTGATGCACTAGTATTTATGCTGGTCCGTTGCCTCCCCCTGCCCAGTCTGAAGTGTAATATTGTTTTTGGTCTAACAAATTGAGAAATGGGAACTTTGCTCTTCCCAGTAACACCTGTTGACCTATACCTAGAATTCAGTGCAACACAATTAATATGGATGGTAATATCAGAAGAACAGAGAAAGGGGTAAAGCGAAGGTTAGAAAAATCATTCAGATCAACTTATGGATAATAGAATTTTCCTTTTTTTTTTTTTTAGCTAAGAAAGTGTTGGATCCTATGACAAGGCATCTTGTATGTCTATCTCTTCCATATTTCTATACGTTGGCATTTGAACTGAGTTGCTACACACCTCTGCTAAGCCCTCTTACAGAAATTTAAAATGTCTAATGGGCTTACATTTATTTAATTAATCTTCAAATATGAATTCCTTGTAAGTCTTGCTTTTGAAAGAGTTCCACAAGAATAGGAATTTATAAAATCCAGCAAGTTCAACCTAGCCTTCATTTTGAAATCACCTGATATCAATTAGCATTCCTCCAGTTTGGGGCTGATTTATGATGCCCTTGTAAGGCCCTGAAAATATGAAAGCAGAGAAGCAGTATTTCAAAATGCAGCATAAAATCAACAATAAAATGTATATTTATAACCTGAAAAGTATGATTTCATCTTGGAGAATTACCAACCCAATAGCAGTAATAAGCATGATTTTCATTGTACCATATTGTACTTATTAAGCACTTCAGGGGACTTGTAAATAAATCAAATTGTGGGATCAGTTTTGGATATCTGAACATATTTTTAAATATTGTAAAAATGTGGAAAAGTATCACAACTGGTTATCATTTGTTCCTGTTTTCCAAAAGGGTTTTAATCATAAACTCATTCTTACATCCTCCTACAAGCTGGACTGGGACTGGAATGGCCTGTAAAGTGACACGCTTTTAATAAATGTAGATTTAATATGGTCATGAGATAAGATTAGACCCTTCAAAAACCCTATTCAAATACCGCAGATTCTGATTTATGCTTATAGAAGTCAGGGAGAGGTAGGTGGTTTAGAGGATGCGGTGTTATCAGAGAATTTAGGGTGCTAGGTATGCCTGCTTTTGATTTAAAGTTTTAATTAAAAAATTCAGTATGGGAAGTTAAGGCACCTAACTGCCTCAACTTGCTCTTGTTCACATTATATTGACCTCCACAAGTCAAGTCAATCCAACAAACATTTATTAACAATGTATAATGTGTCAGACACTGTGATGGGTATGGGAGCTACAGCGTCAAGAGATTGTAGTTTGGGAGAGCTTTCCCTGGTATACTGATCAGTGTGAGAGAGCTGAAGTTCCAGGTTGACCAAAGAGCATGACCTTCCCCAGTTTGGTCATTTTTCTGAGTTTTGATCAATGATCATGGAGTCCAGTGGGATAGGAATGCATGGTTTAACCCTGTTCTTGGAGGTCAGTAGCCCAGGGAGTTATTTTAGTGTTGCTCTAGGTTAGGTTTCAAGTAGCAGCTGGGTTAACCAGAGAGTCTTGCTCAGGTAGCCTCAGATGGATGGTTCATCTAATGAGAGGGGTGATGACAAGGACATCTCCAAGGAGCTTTATTATCAGGACAAAGAAACAAGGTTTAAAACGAAAAATTTTTATTGACATTCCTTTTTACAGGCTGTGAGATACAGGTTCGGTAACTAAAGGCAAAACAAACCATTTTTGCTTCTGATGTACACACAGTGGGGTGTGAGGCCCCTTCCAGGTTTCCCAAAGCAAATGAGGATCATGAAAGAATCTCAGAGAATTGGCAGGTGAACCCTCCAGTGTGCTGCTCGGGAGGACAACGACATTGAATGTCAGCATTTGGATGGGTTCTCCTCTAAGCTTCTCAGTTACTTGCTGATGTTGGGTCCCAGAAGCGGAAACTTGAGGCCTGAGGTGACCTGGGATTAATGGGAAGAATGCTTAGTTTTCTAGTGTATTACAGAAAATGAGGGTTGAAATCAACTTTACTTACATCCAAAAGAATAATGTGTCCCTAGAAAGATGGTGACTTGAAGACATCTAAGAAGTTGACATTAGGATCCTGTCTATTTCCCCCACCCACTCATGGCTCTTCTTCTCTCCTGCTATACCAATGGGTATCCGAAAAGAATAAACAAGAGAGATGGGAGAATATAAGATCTGAGAGACAGACATAGTGACTCAGACTCAGTCTTGACACTGAGAGCAGAGTGTGTGCAGATGCAGATACCTGCTTTTGCCAGGGTGAGGTGCTCACATGGTACCGAGACTTACAGCATGCATGAGACGTAGGCTGTGCTATCTCCAACACAGGTCTTTTCAGGGAGATCTTATTTTGATTGAGTGGCAGCTTAGAAATAGTGAAAAGCACATTGATCTGACTTCCAGAGGTATGGCTTCTCATCTTCTTTTACTGTGTTTCCACTGTGAGTTTTTGAGTGACCTATCCCCTTGGCTTTCTTCTTGTAGGGAGAGAAGGGATATCATTTTCTTCTGGTCTTAGCAACTCTCATGTTTGACCTGTACCAGTGGTGTTTTGTATGAGTCCTTGGAGGCTTCATGGAGCCCCTTTAACAGCTTCTAAATGGCCTGGGAGAAGGAGGATTCCTCCCCACCACCCTCCATGGCTTCACCAACAGCAACCCTGCATTTCTGCTCTGTGTATTGAGATTTCTTTGTTAAAAACAAAAGCTAAAGCAACAATGTGTGAAAAACTGCTGTACTAAACAGTCCACAAGGGAACCTATTCACCTTTCAATGACTAAGAAGGGACTGAAATCTGGAATCAACATGAAAAGAAGCCATTGAAAAAATATTTTCCGTGGAAAAGTTTCAAAGCAACAAAAGGATATGAAAAAGACCAGGCAGTCCTTTTTATGGCAGGTGGAGAGCAATATTATTAGTGATCAATACGTTCCGCCTGTTTGGACAACATATGATAGGCTATCTTTGCATCATCTTAATTTTTTAGTCAGTTCAGTTCAGTCACTCAGTTGTGTCCAACTCTTTGTGACCCCATGAACCGCAGTACACCAGGCCTTCTTGTCCATCACCAACTCCCAGAGTTTACCCAAGCTCATGTCCATTGAGTCGGTGATGCCATCCAGCCATCTCATCCTCTGTCGTCCCCTTCTCCTCCTGCCTTCAATCTTTCCCAGCATCATGGTCTTTTTAAATGAGTCAGCTCTTCGCATCAGGTGGTCAAAGTATTGGAGTTTCAGCTGATGTTGAGCACCCAGGACTGATTTCCTTTAAGATGGTCTGGTTGGATCTCCTTGCAGTCCAAGAGACTCTCAAGAGTCTTATCCAACACCACAGCTCAAAAGCATTCATTCTTCAGCACTCACCTTTCTTTATAGCCCAACTCTCACATCCATACATGACTACTGGAAAAACCATAGCTTTGACTAGACTGACCTTTGTTGGCAACATAATGTCTCTACTTTTTAATATGCTGTCTCAGTTGGTCATAACTTTCCTTCCAAGGAGTAGGCATCTTTTAATGCTAGGTTGTAATCACCATCTGCAGTGATTTTGGAGCCCCCAAAAATAAAGTCAGCCACTGTGTCCACTGTTTCTCCATCTATTTGCCATGAAGTGATGGGACCATGATCTTCATTTTCTGAATTTTGAGCTTTAAGCCAACTTTTTCACTCTCATCAAGAATCTATTTAGTTCTTCTTCACTTTCTGCCATTGGATGGTGTCATCTGCATATCTGAGGTTATTGATATTTTTTCTGGCAATCTTGATTCCAGCTTGTGCTTCTTCCAGCCCAGCGTTTCTCATGATGTACTCTGCATATAAGTTAAATAAGCAGGGTGACAATATACAGATTGATGTACTCCTAATTTTAGTGAGCAACATCAATATATTGATTTGCTGTTTCGCTGCAATTAGGAGATGGTGACTGGAGCAGCCTAGTTCATGCTGGGACTAGTCTAGTGCTGGCTGAATGAACAGATGGGCTGAATGAACAGGTGTGACATAGATGAAAAACTGTGTGGCTCACTTCTGGTGAGAGAACTTCCCTCTCTGAAAGCTTGAAACCAGTCAGTTCTACTTCAAACCCATGTTAGCATTGAGTAGATTGGAGCTGACTTGAGCAGCAGAAGGGAAACAGTAAGTAAGTCAATACCACAACATATTGAATACTTCAGTTCAGTATTCAAATCTGGCCCTGGTGTTTTTCTCATTACCTATACTGAAACTTTGTATGGTAAGTAGTACAGATGAAAAACTGAGGCTTAGGAAGGTTAAATCATTTCTCCAAAGTTACCATAGCTGGTGAGTGATTGCCATTAGTGGCTCCAACTTCCTTTCTTCCTTCATTACACCTTGTGGCTGCTTATATCAAAAGACATCTTGAGCCTTACTCATTCTAAGCCTTTTTGAGCCGTGATCTGATAAGTGGTCCTTGAATTTCAATTGATAATGTATTTATTCAACCAAAGCTATTCATAGAGCATCTGTTGTGTAAAAGGCATTATATGTGGAAGCTGGAGGATAAAAGATAATTTAAGTATTCCTTTTTTGTCCATAAAGTTTATAGTCTAGTAGAATAAAGAAGCTTATGTGCATAAATAATTACAGTTCAAGAAAGCAATTGACATGTGTCCTCTGAGGAGGTTAGGAGATTCAGAGGAGGGAGATAAAACCTGATCAGCAGAGAAGTCTTGTGGAGGGAGGTTGCATTTGGATTGACTTTTCAAGGGGAATATGACTGGTGCATGTAGATTGGTACTCAGTAAGGAACTCTGGGAAAAATAAACATGAATTGAGGTATATGTTACATGAATAATGAGGAGTAGACAGTGAAAAAACTGTTGGCTGGAAAGTAGAGCATATGAAAGGGAGCCATAGAAAATAATTGTGGGAAGATAAATTGGATCGAGTTAGAATGTGCATGGGGGGGTCTTGACTCAAGCTGAGGAATGTGGACTGTATCCCCTGGGAATGGATGGAAAGCCATCAAAAATTCTTGAGCAGAAATGTGACATAGCAATGCCTCAGAAAGACGAATGAAGTCATACTGTGAACGATGGATGTGCAGGGACCGGAAGAGGGTAGACAACTTGGAGGAGTCTTTTAAAATAATCCAGGTCAGGTACATTGACTACCTAAAAGAAGGTGAATGGGAGGAGAGAGGAGAAAATCTGCCAAACATGAATATGGAAATAGAGGTACATAGGCTGAGCCTTTGACTGAATAGGGAATGGAGAAGAAAATTGGATTTTGAGGGCAAGAGAATGAGTTTGGTTTGGGACAGGCTGAGTTGACCTGTAGGAGACAAGAGCAGATGATTATGGAGCAAGGGGACATGGAAACATGAAGCTTGGAGCAGTGTAGTGGTCTGAAAAGGCTAACCCAGTTGAGAGAAGCAGCAGTGTCCAGGCAGGTGTCGGGACAGGTGCTAGACTGTTCTATCTGGGTGAGGGTGGCAGGATTTGTATTTTTCATTCTAACTTACCCTGAATTGTTGTTGAATGTCCTGAAAGAGCACTGAGGCTTTGCCTGCTGGCCCGTGGGATTGTCCGTCCAGACTTTGGTATTTTAAGACCACATTAATATAAAGGATTTTGTTTAGATTGAATGACTATTAGTATTTCTAAAGATGGTTATATTTGTCAAACATATGTTTTGTTTTAGAGAAAAATCTTTCCCACTGGAATGACTGATGGTTTTTAACATCCCTGGGACATAGTTGTCTTTGTCAGGAGAGGGGAGAGGCCTCGGCCTTTTGGCTTTGAAAACTGCCCAGCAGTTTGGCATCGAGGACATTTTCTGGGTCTTCTCCATGGAGACTACCGCAAGGGTAGAAAGAATGGGTATCTTGAGATAGGGTTAAGTCTGGGGATAATGTATCCTCCGTTTGGGGTTTTTTTTTTTTTTTTTTGGTGGTAGGATAGATTTTATTGCTCTTAAGTAAAGTTTAATTTTGTGGCCTAATTTACAAGCTTGAAACTACATGCTACTAAACACATGTTTACTTTTCTGACTTTGCCATTTCTTTGGCTTTTCTAGGCTGGGTTTACTCACAGTATTCAGTCTCTGCCTTACCAGCTTCTGGTGCTGCTTGTAATGCTTCTGTTGGAGATGGGCTGGCGTTCTCCACCAAAGCACTGATTGGCCTCCACATCATGTGTATGATCAGAGGTGTTTTACAGCTGGAGATCCTGAGATGTCCTTTCGTTCTTTGACCAGCAGCATGCAAGATGATAAGGACCAGGGCCTGGAAATGGGCCTAGCTATCTCAGCTGCAGTAATGACATCTGAGGTGGCTTCTTGTAGGAATCCCTAGAGAAACAGAGTTCAGTGATCTGTGGTCTTTTAACAGACTGAAGTTATTTCTTCTCTCGTGTCTATCTTGGTGTCAGAGTCCTTAGACTTTATACCCAACAACTAAGTAGCTGAAAACAAAGCCTTGTCAGGCTTCTCTATCATTAAGTGCATTCCCTAGGAGAACCCTTGTAATAAGATCCATTTTTCCATGATGGACTGGCCAACTGGTACACCATGAAACCTTACTAGCTGGAGGGAAGTGTCATGAAACTAAGGGAACCAATTGACCAGGAAAGAGAAAAACGTTGAGCTACTTGGGATATCTCTTTGAATATTCTATAACCAATTACTGATTATTTTATGCTCTTAGACATTTTGAGTGTATTAATTGGGAATCAATTGTGAGATAAAGCCATAGGATGAATGTGTTCTTTGTATGCCTTATGCTGGTTAAGTCTTATTTCTTGAGTTAGTTTTGTCAGGAGCTATTCATGATCCCAGAGATTTTAACATTCAGGAGCTAATTGAATTTCTAGCAATATGTAATCAAATATGATCCTTGTGGGTCTGGAAGGTTAGAACAGGAGTTGGTGTATAAGTGGACATATGATGGGGACCAGTCCAAGATGAATAAGGGCAGAGGACAAAGGAGTAAGAATTAAAGGAAACTGAGGAGGTGCAGGCCGCCCTGAAGCAAAAGCAGATGTATTTGTGGAGTATGAGGAACGTCTTATCAGCTAATCAACATCAGTGTGGGTCCAAGGAGGACTACCTTTAGAATCTATGTAACAGAGTGTAAATCTTGTTTATGTTTTCCTTACTGTTGGTATTTTTATTCCTGCTTTTCAGAGATGGAAACAAAGAACTGATAGATCATATACCTGGAAAGTGATGGAGCCAGGTAGTTTTACTTTCAGAGATCACACATTTTGTCTGCAGAGAAGCATATTAGACATATTAGAAAAATATTTATTTAGCTGTGTCAGGTCTTAGTTGCAGCATGCGGGATCTTTGTTGCATCACGTGGGATCTTTCCCTGTGGTAAATGGACTCTCTAGTTGTGGCTCACAGGCTTAGTTGCTTCATTGCATGTGGGATCTTGGTTCCTTGACCAGGGATGATCAAACCAATGTCCTTTGCATTGCAAGGTGGATTCTTAACCACTGGACCACCAGGGAAGTCCCTGTGTGTGTGTGTGTGTGTGTGTGTGTGTGTGTGTGTGTGTAAATATTCTTTTAATTCATTTTATTATTTAGATCATATAAATCTATTCTTACCAATTCCTAAGCTCTATTGTGTGACCCTCCACGGCAATAAAGAATGAGAGTTTGTTTGACTGAATTACTTCATAAGCTTAAAGACCACAGTGGGATCAACTTTGGAGTCACAAATAGATCATACTTTCCCTGTTGGTTCTACCAAATTTGCCACTGGTGGGCGTGTATGCCTGCATGATCTGGTGGCTGTTTCTTTCCAGTCTCAGAAATGGAGAATTTTAAGAGAGGGTTGTAGTATACTAATGTGGCATCAGATAGTTCCATTGTTAACTGGTATTTATGGAAGTGGGGGTTAACTGGCATTTATGGAAGTGCGGGCAGGGGGCAGCAGTTTTTCAGGGAACATTTTGCATTTTAGTCTTGCTACAGTCAACAGATTCCTATAGGGATCCTGCAATTCTTTTCAACAACCTAACTTCCTCCCACAGCCATTTTTGCATCACTTGTTGTGTGCAAAGAAGGTGCTCAGATTCCTTGTCCTCTAGGAATTGAAAATCCACTCATCTACCATTGGATGGTATTTTTTTCCCTAAGGGGTGATTTACTGCAATTTTGTTCATTTATGCTGATAATATGCATTGATCTCTCTTTTCCCTATGGCTCTAGGACTTTGGGATGCTTTATTTTCCTCTTATCATCCAGGAGCTAGTACAAAACACATCTTTGAAGTACCCCTAGAACTCTATTAACTTCATCTCCTACTCTGTCAAAAGCTCAGTAGTTGATGGACCTAGCTTGGCACCCAGTCTGCTTCAGCAGAATTCTCTGGACAAGCTGAAGCAAAGCATATCATTTGCCTCTCCACTTAAGAAGGATATTCACAGTGAAGCACTGCATTTGTAGCCTGTATGGAGAGGTACAGGTATGGTGATGGCCAGCCTTGTGGTCCCTGCACCTATCGAAGGCCCCATTAGCATTTGTCTGTCTGACTATGGATTGTTGTCTTTGGCAAGTATCAGTAGTGAGATTTTGAAACCTTTTCTGGCTTCTTCTTCTCATCCAGGATGCCATTACTTATCCCCCTCAAGACAGATGTATGTTCAAATGTAAGCTAATATGAACTTAGCATATAAATTATAGATACAATTGATCTGAAGTCTACATAACTTGAAAACTCAAAAGTTGAAAATTTCTGCTTTCTTTCTCTCTTTTTTAAATAGAACCCCCCCCCCCCCCACCAAACAACAACATAAGCGGAGTTTTTGAGTTGACCTTGGTGTCCCTCTTCTCCCCACAATGGGTCTTTGACCTCTTCAATGACAGAGGGACAGAGAATTCAAAGATACTTGGTGAAGTCATGGTTGGGCCTTCTAGTAAGTCACGGGCTGACTAACTTAGGCTATCTGCTCTGTTCTGCTATCTGTATAGGACCCTGTGGAACACCACCAAGGTTATCTCTGGTTCCCTTTGAGAATTCACCAAGTTCTAACTCTCTTTAGTGAAGTCTCCTACTGTCCTATGTAACTCTGGAATTCCTTTTCCTCTTCCCATTCCTGCTCATGCTGTAGGCATGAATACTTGGATTCTACTCTTTCGGGCTAAGAACACTGCAAATCTCTCATAACTCTAGAAAAAATGGAGGTTATTGTGCTTGGAGTCAAAGCATTTTAATTTTTTGTCAGGAAACAGTAAACAAATCATTCATTCATTTATTCATTCACTTGGCAGTTAAGAAATTATTGACTGCATTCTGTGTGCCCAAGAATGTTCTAGAAATTGAGAATATAGGGTGGAAAATTGAGAATATAGGGTGGAAGTCCAAGTAGAACCTGTACAGTTTTGTCATTCATCTTCAGGCATGTAGATGTCTTATGTCTCAACTTAGGAAGAGGAGGGGCTGCTTCCCACAGCAACTGAGTTCACACAGTTATGGCTTCCTTCCCATTCCTCTAGAGCAGCTCAGCCTGATGGTGATTTTGAAGGACCAGAAAACATAGGATCCTTATCCATCTCAAGTGTGACAGTGTATTTGCAGAGCACCTGCTATTTGAAGCCACACGAGAGGACCAGTTTCCTGCGGAAGCATACTTAGGATATCACATATTTTCTAGGATAGTCCAATGACAATTCCATATAATTCCTTGAGGGGGGAGATCAGTCCGTTAAATAGGTAACTAAATAAAATTTTATTTTAAAATCCTTTAAGTCTTTTCACAAATAAAAACGCATCCTTGTCGAACTAGGAAGTCTAAATTTTGGTTGAGAAAAGTAGCTGAGACAAAGTGTAAATTGTACGTTGATAGTTTTCAGTATCATCTGAGCACAGCTGGCATTTACCTTGATCAGCAATTACATTCTGACAGCAGTTTTCCAACTTAAAAGGTTTGCATAGCTAAGTACACCAGAAAGGAAGGTAGGGGAAGTTCCAGCTACGGGTTTGATTTATGTTATGGATTTCATTAAGGATCTCATTTATAGATTAATTCATGGATCTTATTAAGGATCATATTTACAAAAAAACTGAGTGCATTGTTTTGCCATAGAAGAACTTGAAAAGTGGTTCCTCCTTCACTCTCCTACTCAGTATGAACCTGAGCAAAACCAAATGTGGTAGTGAGCTCAGGTAAGCAAAATGGGAGCTGGTGATAATCTGTTGGTCTTGATATTACCGACAGGTCTTATGCATTTAGAGTTCTGTCAGAGGTTGTGAGGGAGGGGGTTGGAGTTTTCATCCTGGTAATTGGTGTGTTTGATCAACCAACAGCATCCAAACAAGTTAGGCCCAGGCATGGCCATGGATTTCACTACCTCCTGAAGACTCATCCGAAGTCCTCCTAAATTAATTGGAAGCATGGGATTGCTGTCTTTTCTGTGTCCAGTCTGCCTTTCTATTGCAGACTCTCTGTCTTCTCTCAGCATTTCCCTTGAGAAAGAAGGAAAGCCCATTTCCTTTCCTGCCCCTCAGGAAAGACTTAGTTCTTATTCTCTCTTCAATTCTTTTCAGCAGCCAACTTTCCTGGCTTAGAAAGGAAAGTGAAACCATAAAGGAGAGTGGCATCTGCTGAAGTGTTTATGCCCACACTTAATGCCTAACTTGGGTTCAGTTCAGTTGCTCAGTTGTGTCCGACTCTTTGCAGCCCCATGCACTGCAGCACACCAGGCTTCCCTGTCCATCAAAACCCTTGGAGCTTGCTCAGACTCATGTCCATCGAGTTGGTGATGCCATCCAACCATCTTATCCTCTGTCGCCCCCTTCTCCTCCCTTCAATCTTTCCCAGCATCAGGATCTTTTCCAATGAGTCAGTTCTTCGCATCAGGTGGTCAAAGTATCAGACTTTCAGCTTTAGCATAAGTCCTTCCAATGAATATGCAGGACTGATTTCCTGTAAGATGAACTGGTTGGATCTCCTTGCAGTCCAAGAAACTCTCAAGAGTCTTCTCCATCACCACTTGAAAAGCATCAATTCTTTGGCGCTCAGTTTTCTTTATAGTCCAACTCTCACATCCATACATGACTACTGGAGAAACCATAGCTCTGACTAGATGGACCTTTGTTGGCAAAGTAATGTCTCTGCTTTTTAATATGCTGTCTAGGTGGTCGTAGCTTTTCTTCCAAGGAGCAAGAATCTTTTATTTTCATGGCTGCAGTCACCATCTGCAGTGATTTTGCATAAATCAAAAGATAAAGCCGTTTTATTTTCGGATGAAAATTTCTTTCTTACTTTCTTAGAGGGAGAGGATGGTAGAATGGGGTATCTAACAACATATCTAGCAGGGATATCTAGCAGGAGTGTGTACAGTGTGGTTCAGAGCTTAATAAATATGAGACATAGTCTGGAAATAGAAGTGATACATCTCCCCTAGGCCTCTTGGAATATCCCAGATGGGACTCCCTTGGACTTCTGTGTCAGTTACCAGCCTTCACTGAACCAGTGTAAGTGCCAGACACTGTGTGAGTACTTCATGTGTATCTCATATAATCTTTACAACAGTCCTATGGGGTAAGTTTTGCATCGTTTTAAGATGAAGAAAATGAAGTGCTGAGCAATCAAATAACTTTTCAAGATCATACATTTGGTAAGTGAATGCGTTGGGATTCTTGCATTTTTTAAAGCCTCTTGGATATCCCCTGTGAGGATCTCATAACCCTGTTTAAAGAAATGCCAAGATAACCTTGAGTAGACCAGTTACACACATCCAGCTATGCATCCCTAAAGCCAAATGATGTTTGGCATAGGTGAGTAGAATGGCTCCAACACTGGGCTGGAGGAAGCAAGGTATATAGATCTGAGGAGTGTTTATGGTAGAATTAAACATAGGCAGGGCTTGAACAGAGGGTCTTGCGTATTGTCCCTTCATCCCTGGTGTCCCATTCTTCTTTTGAAGAGGGGAGCAGATACTTTTCATTTTCCTGAAACTTTAAGGTCCCAGGGAGGGCAGGGCTCTGACAATGCAGTGGTCTGTGTGTGAAATGCTGAGGCTCAGGTGTGTGTTGTATAGGCAAGGGCACTAATACTGATTGCAATCTTTTTCCCTCCAGAACACCCAGCAAACCTCAGAGAAGGAGGCTTCTTGGCCAAAATCTTTCTTCAAGGAGAGAGAGACATGAATAGCTGTTAGTAGACGATGCCAAGATACTGCTTAGGAAAGCTAGCATCATATGTTCATTTGTTTTGTAAACCCAGAAAATGATGTCATGTGTAATACGGATCAGAGAACAGAGACATGGAGTGAACTCTGGAAATAACCACAAGACCTGGGAAATGGTTGAGGGTATGTGAGAAATTGTTTTGAGTAAAGTATTAGACTTGAAAGACTAAGGCTGTTCAATAGTAAACTAGGTCCTTAGTTTGAATGAGGGTCTGCTTTTTTGCTTTTCAAAATGTGATTCATATCATTGGTATCAACTAGCTTGTTCAAAGGGAGAATTTTATTTCCTGTCGTGGATTTACTGAAACATTTGTCTGCAAATATTTGCATTTTCAGGGTCTGCATTTTCAAAAGATCCCTAGGCGGCTTGTATGCACAGTGAGGTTTCAGAACTATTGTGCTAAAACATAGTAGATATAGCACGGTATATCAGGTATTGGTCAGTGGTCTCAATCTTGGCTGCACATTCAGATCACTTGGGTAGCCCCACCCCAGACCAATTAAGTCAGGTTCTTTTGGAGTAGGGCCCAAGTATTGACATTAAAAAGTCCACGATGTACAGCGAGATGGTGGTGACCTATATGAAAATGGGAGTGTTGCCATAGTAATTGGAGTTCTGAAAGAACTGGCCTCTGGTGTGGTACTGCTTAATGTATTTGTTAGTGGTTCAGAAGAGTAGTTGTAAGATACACTGATTCCATCTGCAGATGATCAAGAATTGCACAAGATTGCAAGTTAACATCCTGAAACCCATCAGGACTAAAATGTTAAGTGACTGTGGCAGGAGGGGAGAAAGTGTGGACAAGTAGAAGAGGTCTTGTACATCTCTGGGGGCCCCATCCTACCACATCAGAAAAGTATCCAAGTGTCAGCGTGAGCTGCAAGTGAATAATGATTCAGCAATGGTAGCAGGGTATAGTTAAACAGCAGAGAAAAATTGGAGCATGTGAAATGTAAGGAGTGAGAAACCCTGATGTCACCTTCCCCTGCTATTTGATATGATTAGGACTTTGTATAGTGTTGTCCATGGTAGGGTGCTGGGGCTGAAGAGCCATTAGGATGAACTTGGGATATTTTCAGAGGAGACTCATATATATCAAGCGTGAAATAAAGGACAAAAGGTGGATTTTATTTAGTATGTTTAAAAAAAACTAAGGGGAAAATGTAACATTTTTAAAATATAAAAAAGTGCTTTGTATGAAAGATGGTAATTAGCTGATCTCTTTTACCAGAAGGAGATTAGAATAGAGAAGAGACTCTATTTTGGAAAAAATTTATGATGTAAAGTGGGAGGAGATTGTGAAAAGGGGTATGATGAAAAGAAACTTTTATGTGCTTCTGTTGCTTTGGGGCCCTTTGCTTAGAGGCCAAAATAGATGTTAATAATATACCTGGAAAGTGAGGCTCCTACCAAACGTTAAATGACAGACTTGCTCTCAGGGGGTGAGATATTGTCCTGGGTTTCTGCAAATTGATATTGACAAAGTTGGTATTTCTTGAGTTTGCTTAAACACCTGAGCCAACTTTGATTTGTATATACCCAGTCTTAGTCGGGGGAGAAGGCAATGGCACCCCACTCCAGTGCTCTTGCCTGGATAATCCCATGGACAGAGGAGCCTGGTGGGCTGCAGTCTGTGGGGTTGCTAAGAGTCATACACAACTGAGGGACTTCACTTTCACTTTTCACTTTCATGCATTGGAGAAGGAAATGGCAACCCACTCCAGTGTTCTTGCCTGGAGAATCCCAGAGACGGGGGAGCCTGGTGGGCTGTTGTCTATGGGGTCGTGCAGAGTGGACACGACAGAAGTGACTTAGCAGCAGCAGCAGCAGCAGTCTTAGCCGTCTAGTACTATAGGAAACCTTATTTATTCTGATAAAGAGCATCTACAGATTACCTCAGTGAATTATCAGACTTGGTGGAAAACATGCAAGCATTATCTTTGAGACTGTAAGCAAGACAAGGGTGCCCTCTGTCACCATTTTTACTTAGCTTTATTTGGAGTTCCCAACCAGCATATAAGATCAGAGAAATTAAATATATGTAAACATTAGAAGGGAAGAAACGAATCTACAGTATAACTAGGTTTTATTAGAAAGCCCCAATGAGTATATAAGTAAGTGATTGGAATTACTCAGAATTTGGTGATGTGGCTGGATATAAAAATCAATTTAGTAAAACTGATCACATTTCTACTTGTCAACTACAATTGAAAATTAGTTGTGAAAAGATAAAAAAATCTAAGATACTAGAGTTTCACATCCAGTAATGGCTGACCAGGATATTTCAAACCAGTCCTCAGAGGAAAGGTGGACAAAATACAAAAGTAAACATTTGAAGGTGCTATGCAGGCAGTGATAATTTTCAGATTCAGGATCTGGAGTCAGAGAGAAGCCTCTGGAAAAGTGAATTCAGCATTTGGGGATTGCTTTTCATTTTGAGGTAACCTCAGATTCTGACAACAAAAGCAACGGCTGAGAGGTCCAGAGCTGACCAGAGCTGTTAGTACTTTCACAGAGCTGGAGGAAGGAAGGGGATTCCCAGGTGGCGCTAGTGGTAAAAGAACTGGCTCACCAACTCAGGAGACCTGGGTTCAATCCCTGGGCCAGAAAAATCCCCTACTGAGGGCAATGGCAACCCACTCCAGTATTCCTGCTTGGAAAATTCCATGGACAGAGCAGCCTGGTGAGCTACAGTCCATGGGGTTGCAAAGAATTGTACATGACTGAAGTGACAGCACAGAGAAGTGAAGAGTAGAATTAAGGCCCAACTAGAAGAGGATGCCCCGATAAACATCCCAAGCTTTTAGTTAGGACCATACAGCCCTACACACTAGGAGTAAAAGTGAACCTGAACCAGACAAGTCCAAATGGGAGAAAGCTTAAATCAGCTTAATTCTGATTGGACCTTAACTTCAAGTTAAATCAATTAAATCCTCTCTGGAAAATAATAATATCATCCAGAGCAGTGTATTACTTGTACAGTTTTTCCTGATAAAATGCCCTCAAACGTAATTGGATATACAAAAAGACAAGATTTGACTGAAAAACAAGATAAAAAATGACAATGAAAATGACCCTAAAGGAAATGTATCAAATACAGACTTTAAAATAATCATGATTAGTACATTAAAATATCTAGAAGAAAATATAGAGAATGTTGACAAGAGCAAGAAACTTAAAAGGAGAATCAAATGGGTATTACAAATGGAAAAAATGTGATACTAAAATTATGAACTCAGTGGGTAAATTTAACTTCATGTTAGATATAGATAAGAAAAAGAGTAAATTGTTAGATCAGAATAAAATATATGTATTGAAGAATGAAATGGAAATGGGTGGACAATTTTAGAAGAGCATAAGGTATATATGTGACAGAACGAAAATGTCTGAGAAGAGCTGATGAGAGGCTGTGACAGAAGCAGTAGCTGGTTAAGTAGTGGCTGAGAATTTTCCAAAGCAGATGAAAGACTTCCAACTACAGGCTCAAGAAATGCTGTATCTTTTCTTAATGGGACAAATAAAGAATATCTGGGCACTTTATTTCCTCCTGTCTCCTGCTTCTGGTGTTTCTTTTAGAAACAGCTGTCAGTCTTCCTGTTGCTCCAGTGAAGGTCCTATTATTTCTTTTCCTCTGGCTTGCTCTACCCAATTTAGATGGTTATTGGCAGAAGGGTAGAGAATAGGCTACTTGAATAAAGACCAGTAATGGACCCATGAATGTAAGGATATCTGTTCTAATTATTGGGGAGAGTGGAAGAAAAAGGAAGTATTTTTAATAAACTGCTCTGAGACAGTTGCTTATATAATACATTTGAAAAATAAATGAAACTTGATTCCTATCTAACATGATACTCAAAAATTAATTTCAGGTATGCTAATGACCCTCATGTGAAAGGCAAGACTATAACATATTTTGAAATTAATGTAGGAGAATGTCATTGTCAGATTAGGATAGAGAGGATTGCTTAAATAAGACACAAAAGATTGATAAACCTAGACAGCATATTAAAAAGCAGAGATATTACTTTGCCGACAAAGGTCCATAGAGTCAAAGCTATGTTTTTCCAGTAGTCATGTATAGATGTGAGAGTTGGACCATAAAGAAAGCTGAGCACCAAAGAATTGATACTTTTGAACTGTGGTGTTGGAGAAGACTCTTTGAAAGTCCTTTGGACTGCAAGGAGATCCAACCAGTCAAACCTAAAGGAAATCAGTCCTGAATATTCATTAGAAGGACTGATGCTGAAGCTGAAACTCTAATACTTTGGCCACCTGATGCGAAGAACTAACTCATCTGAAGAGACCCTGATGCTGGGAGGGATTGGGAGCAGGAGGAGAAGGGGATGACAGAGGATGAGATGATTGGATGGCATCAATGACTCAATGGACATGAGTTTGAACAAGCTCCAGGAGTTGGTGATGGACAGGAAAGCCTGGTGTGCTGCAGTCCATGGGGTCACAGAGTCATACACGACTGAGCAACTGAACTGACTGATAACATATTTTGAAATTAATGTAGGAGAATGTCATTGTCATATTAGGGTAGAGTGGATTACTTAAATTAGACACAAAAGATTACCCTTAGAGGGAAATGTTGATTATAATAGTCTATAATAAAATTAATTTTTTGTTTATTGAGAGATATTACAAATTATATGAATATATTACTCAGAATATACAAAATCCAACTAATGAATTAGAAAGAGAAATAACCTAATGGGAAAATGGACAAATGAAATAAGTAGTAATTTTACCGAATCAGTTTCATCTGACAGATGGATCAATGGTCAATTTGATTACAGTCAGGGAAATGCACATTGAAATCACAGTGCACTACCATTTCATACTCAGTTGTTGAACCAATATCAAGTGTTAACTGGGATATGGAGATATAGAAATTTTTACCTACTGCTGTTAGGAATAGAAATGGGTATATCCATTTTGGAACTGTGTTTGGCAGGGTCTAACCTTGAGCATGACCTATGAATTGTAAGACCAGGTATGTACCTAGAAAAATTGTGCATATGTGTACCAAGAGGTGTACAAAGCTATTCTTAATGGTATTTTTTATGAGTAGAGGTATATAATGTATGTTTATATAGGTTAAATACATAAATAAAATATAAAGTAATATAAAAATAGCCTAAAGGTTTTTTGTGATGGTTACTCTTTATGTGTCAACCTGAGTTGACACATGTGTATCATGGAGTGCCCAGATTAAACGTTATTTCTAGGTTTTCTATGAAGGTGTTTCTGGATGAGATTATCATTTTAACTGGTGGCTCAGTAGACTACACTTTTCAGTGTGGATGGGCATTATCCAATCTATTGAAGGCCTAAAGAGAGCAAAAGGCAGAGAAAGGAGGGATTCACCACTTTTTTGCTCCTGCTTGCCTGTTTGAGGTGGGGCATCTGTCTTCTACTTTTGGATTAGAACTTATATTATCAGCTCCCCTGGTTCTCAAGCCTTCAGACTTGGGCTAGAATTACACCATCAGCTCCCCTGGATCTTTGGCCAGGGGAACTGATGGTATAATTGCATGGAACTTTTGTAAATGCATGGAACTGAAAAGCAGCTAAAATACCCCAAATCTTCACAAAAGGAGAGTCCGGCTCCAGCCCACAGTGACATGGGCTTTATGGGAGGAGAAGGTCTGAGTGAGGAAAGAGAGAGAGAAAGAAAAAAAGAAATGGTGCTCAAATGAGCCAGGAGAACAGTTGTGTCTGGCTTTTTGAGGCTTTGTGATAGTGTGCACCTCTGGGTTCACTTGAGGCTGTTTACTGACTTTTTAGACTGTGTATA
Source organism: Budorcas taxicolor (assembly GCF_023091745.1). Lineage (NCBI taxonomy): Eukaryota > Metazoa > Chordata > Mammalia > Artiodactyla > Bovidae > Budorcas > Budorcas taxicolor. The sequence goes on along the minus strand of NC_068917.1, from coordinate 46,283,599 downwards.
GGAGATCCTAAGGCCTTATCAAGTATTGTAACCCCTGTCTGATTGGAAGTGAGTGAATGCATCAATTAAAAGGGGTGTATATATTTGGCTGTGGTTGGGGAGCGGTGATTCAACAATCCAGCCACAGAAGGTGAAGGCCACTTGAAAAGCCTTCATCCCAGGCCAAGCCCTGGGTGCCGCCTCTGTGCTCTCCCCAAGGGGCTCTGTGCCAGGACCCCCAGAGAGTGAAGAGCCTATGATAGCTAAATCGCTGGATGCCTGCCTGCTGCCTGCCTGCTGGGGAAGACCCTGGAGTTGGCTTGGGCCTGCTTCTGTTTTATAGCCTGATGGATTTGGGCTCTCCCTTTCCCTCTTCAGAGGCCTACAATCTGCACCAAATGTTTCACATTACTCAGTGTGAAAAACCTCCTATTCTTTCAGATTTTTTACAAGTTCATACATCCGTGGAAACCCGATATTCCATATTTCATTCTGCTTCGTGGATGTCATTGTGAGGGATGCGGGTTCACATGCAACAGGCCTCTTCTGGCTTTGATCAGCTTGACCGCAACTAATTGTAAATGGAGAACAAATGAAAGAAATATTTACAAATTTCATGGGAATTCAGGCGGGGCCTAAGCCTCCCCTAATGCCTCCATTCACAGTAAATGTTTATTGAATACTTTGACTCTACTGTGCACTTCAGTATTTATATAGTATTAGGTTTTAGCTTGTTCTGAAGGAATCCAAAGAGTTAGTAAACTGACCTTCCCTGTCTCCCCATGTTACCCCCTTCCCTTCTGCAAACTTCCTTTCTTTTGCATCACAAAATCTGCTGCTGCCTAAAGAAAACCAACTCAAATTCCAAAGCTACAGCTGTAAGAAGGGGAAGGAGAGAAAGGGATGGAGAGAAGAAGGGGGGGTGAGGGGAAGGACCGTAAAATTTAAAACAAATTTTGAGTTGCACAGTCGAGTCGGGAAAAGTCAAATGAAAATGTTCGAAATTTGTTCAAAATAAAGTCATAAATGCTTGGAGCCAAGTTAAGCAGCTGTTGGGTCAGGCAGGCTAAGGCCTGAAAGGCAGCACCAACTAAGAGCTGAGTATTATGCAATTAAGAAGCAGTTGCCTGGATATAAAGAAACTTCCATAGCCCTGTAGAAGGATTTCTTTCTCTTTTTTTAAATTTATTTTTAACTGGAGGAAAATTGTTTTACAGTGTTGTGTTGGTTTCTGCTGCACAACAACATGAGTCAGCCATAAGTATACATATATCCCCTCCCTCCTGAGCCTCTCTCCCTGCCCCCATCCCACCCCTCTAGATCATCACAGAGCACCAGGCTGGGCTCCCTGTGTTATTCAGCGACTTCTCAGCAGTTATCTGTTTTACACGTGATAGTGTATATATGTCTGTGCTACTTTCTCCATTTATCCCACTCTCTCCTTCCTAAAAGGATTTCTGATTTAGGACTTTCCATTTCTAAACATACTTTTCCAGAAGAATTTTTGTTCACTCAGGAACCAAAGTAACTTTTGTGATTCCTCCCTGGAGGTAGTAGAGTGGGGTCACTCTATGGCTCGGAAAGGGTCAGCTGACACTCCACCCACCCTCGCCACCCCCCATCCCACCCCATCCAGCTTCCCTGCCTCATAGCATAAGCTGGAAGTCCTGTCAGCCCCTATCTTCTCCCTGCTGCTGTCAGGAGCTGCTGGCACTTCCCAGAGCAGCTTGGACAAGTGGTGGGCCAGATACCAAAGGGTAGACAGGAGGTAACCTCTTTCTGGAGAGTCCTTTGGCTACCATTTTGGATGGCAAGTGCTTCTGAAGTTGGCCAATCAATGCTCCAACAACTGCTGTTTTAATTAGGAGTATATCACATCTATATCTGTGGTATCCGGGGCCCCTTCCACGCTAGGAGTCATAAAAGTCAAGATTCTGTTGTTTATGGATGCTGGCTTAACTTGCTGTTCTCCAAGTTTCTCCAACATTTCCACCCAGGCACAAAAGACATGATTTAGGGGTCATACAAAGGAGAGGGTGAATGGTCCCAAAGAACCCCAGAACACCCCAAAAGTCTGATGAGAGAGGTGTTTGCAAGGAAAGTGATTGTACAACAGGAGCGATGGCTTGAAAAGGAGAATTAGGAGGTAGAGAAGAGGAATGTGGCACTGGAGGAGGTCAACTCCAAAGTTAATAAAAAGTGGAGCCAAGTTCTCAGAAGAGAGTATTCAGAGCATTTTATTACACATTTGCTTTGTAAAATAAAACTTTCATTTTTACTCATTGTTCTCTTTCCAATGGTATCTGGAGCTACACCTCTCATTCCCAGGAGTTATTTTTTTTTTTTCTAAACAATATCTTACCATCAAAGTGTGCTTGTACAGTCATGTTTACTCTTAAATGTAAATGGACAATATGCAAGTTTTCTTTTTAAAGATTATTTATAAAAACCCAAGTGGACAGAGCTGAAATGGTGGGATTTCTTAGCCACACAGCAGAGCACAGAGCTGGCTGGACGTGAACTGATCACAGGCAAACAGCTTGACCTTACATGTGGTCAGTTAGTGGGGGACGTTGGTCTTCGTGGGTAAGGTCAACTTCTGTAGCTTCAAATGGGAAAGTTTCTCAGCTGCTGTCTACCTCAGATTCCTCATCTAGAAAGCAGGGCAAATAATATTGCATATGTCACAGCATTCTTTTGAGAACTGAATAAGTCAATGTACATAAAATGTTTAGAGTATTACCTAGCACATAATAGATGGTGCATCAATATTGGCTGTGCTTATTGCTTCAGGAGGCAAGAGTTATTTTGTTTATCAGGGAATTCATTAAATTCTCACTGCCGTCTTAGCAACAGAATGTTTATGGAACTTAAATTTCGTTACTCATTTAAAGAGATTCTCTGCTTTAGGGCCTTTCTGGGACTAACAATTCTGTCAGTTTACATTTAGTACTCAGGAGTGACTGCTGTTTTCACACGCTAGTTCTTAAGAATTTTAGTTCAGTACTACATGCGTTTTAAATCATGTTGTTATTGTGCGTGTGCAGTCATGTCCTACTCTTTGCGACCCTATAGACTATAGCCCACCAGGCTCCTCTGTTCATGAGATTTACAAGGCAAGTAAACTGGAGTGGGTTGCTGCTGTGCCCTCCTCCAGGGGATCTTCCTAACTCAGCGATCAGACTCATGTCTCCTGCATTATAGGTGGTTTCTTTACTTCTTAAGCCATTGGGACTTGTTCCCCTGAAGAAGGGAGAGGAGAAAATCCACTTGGAATGCATTTGTACAAGAGTGCTTGATTAGAAATATCTTTAAACTTGCCCTTCCTTAGACCTTAGCAGTTCCTTAGACCAATTTTCTTTGATGTACCTTAAGCAAGAAAATGGGTTTTCCTAATTATCTATTTTATAATTTTTTGATGGTCAGATATCAAATGAATTGTTCAGAAATGAAATTAGAGTGCAAGTTCAGTTCAGTTCAGTTCAGTCGCTCAGTCGTGTCCAACTCTTTGCGACCCCATGAATTACAGCACACCAGGCCTCCTTGTCCATCACCAACTCCCGCAGTTGATGCAAACTCATGTCCATCGAGTCGGTGATGCCATCCAGCCATCTCATCCTCTGTCGTCCCCTTCTCCTCTTGCCCCCAATCCCTCCCAGCATCAGAGTCTTTTCCAGTGAGTCAACTCTTCGCATGAGGTGGCCAAAGTATTGGAGTTTCTGCTTTAGCATCAGTCCTTCCAAAGAACACCCAGGACTGATCTCCTTCAGAATGGACTGGTTGGATCTCCTTGTAGTCCAAGGGACTCTCAAGAGTCTTCTCCAACACCACAGTTCAAAAGCATCATTTCATCAGCAATCAGCTTTCTTCACAGTCCAACTCTCACATCCATACATGACCACTGGAAAAACCATAAACTTGACTAGACGGACCTTGTTGGCAAAGTAATGTCTCTGCTTTTGAATATGCTATCTAGGTTGGTCATAACTTTTCTTCCAAGGAGTAAGCGTCTTTTAATTTCATGGCTGCAGTCACCATCTGCAGTGATTTTGGAGCCTCCCAAAATAAAGTCTGTCACTGTTTCCACTGTTTCCCCATCTATTTCCCATGAAGTGATGGGACCAGATGCCATGATCTTCGTTTTCTGAATGTTGAGCTTTAAGGCAACTTTTTCATTCTCTTCTTGCACTTTCATCAAGAGGCTTTTTAGTTTCTCTTCACTTTCTGCCATAAGGGTGGTGTCATCTGCATATCTGAGGTTATTGATATTTCTAATCAGAAAGAGGTGGCTACTGACCACTGTGAAGTAGTGTTCTTTACCTTTCCTGTTAAAAATTTGTCTGGACTTCCATGAACAAGGGACGGAAGATATTTATTCCACCTGCAATTTGAGCTATGAAAATTGTCCTGTGTCTAAACATTCTAAATGCCTCCAGCATTTTTTCTAAACCACAATTTAAAGAAGAACTAGAAAACAAGCAGTTTGCAAGTGATGCCTCTGTACAAATGGCCAACATTCCAGTTGGTGTTTTATGGGGCTACACCCACATTAAATTGACCAGAATGGGGGTGACCCAATGACAATAGATTCTTTTGTTGCATTGTTTTGATGCAGAGCAAGTGACATTCCTCGGGCCCCTTTCCATGTAACGCTCCACCACAAATATGTTGCTACTCTTCTTACCTGTGGGACTGGATCGTATCAACTCTAGCACTTTCAAGCTTATCTGATGGCAAATGAAAACTGATACTGGTGGGGAGGGTTAGGACTACTTGGTTACTGGACAGCCATTCACCTCTGTTTCTACATTCTTTAAGCAGTTTCAGTTTAACCCTTAAAAAATGTTTAAGAGTAATGAAATATACCCAGATTTCAGTGAATATATTTATATAAGAAAAATAGGAAAATATGCACCTGTGTTCTCTTCATATGATATATATTGATATTGTGCATTTATTCTGAGATTGGACATTGTATCATGATGATAGCTGCATGTGGATTTGCCTGTCCATTTGTTAATGTACTGTAATGGGACTCTGTATAGATGTGTGTTTATGTGGGTATAGGTACATGTGGATATAGGTACATGTGGAATGAGATCTTTTCCCGTGACATTCTGCAAACAGTGCTTCTATGACTCTGGAGTGAACAAAGCCCCAAACTCGTTGATTATGTGAATGTTCCTCATATAATATGTAAATCCTACAACAATGCTAAATGTCAGAATTGTGAGAAAACAGAGGTGGTCTTAGAGTATCTTCCATAACATTCATTGCGACATTGTGATTTAATTGTCCTGAAATATAGCCTAAGAGGTTTGCACCTTTTACCCGCCTTGAGCACTGAGAAAATTATAGGCTCAGCCAAATTACAATGAAACAAAATCTGTTGAAAATGAACAATCTGTTTCTATAAATGATATAAACAATATAAATATTCAGTTATTATATATGCTAACACATTCAATATATTCAATTTTTCACCTGCAAATATTTTCTAGAATACCTTGATGTAGTTATATCTACTGTCTGTGAAATTGCATTTTAGCCTTGGGTAAATTTCAAAGAATCACATTTTACTGGAAGTGACTCCAGACGCCATTGAATATAGTAATTGAAAACTGGCAGCTAGCATGCCAGATTTTGCCAACAATTGGATTTGGTTTGACCACTTCATATCAGTATGTGTTTGTGTGTGTGTGTAAACATTTTATTGAAGTATAATTGTGCACAATAAACTGCAAATATTTAAAGTGTATGATTTGATATTTCACAAGTAAATACCTGTGAAACTATCTTTATAACCAAGATCATTAACATATCCATGATCGTGGAAAGTTTTCTTGTAGCCCTTTAGAATCCCTCTTGCCTGTCCTCAGCTCCTCCAGGTAATCACTGATCTGCTTTCTGTCACTATAGATTAGTATGCGTTTTCTGAATGGAAGCATACTGTATGTATTCCTTTTATGTCTGACTTTTTTTACTCAAAATAGTTAGTTTGAGATTCATCCCTAAATCATAATATTTACAAAGGTTTTCTCCTATGTTTGCTTGTAGAAGTTTTATAATTTAGGTTTTACATTAGGATCTATATCCATTTTAAGTTATTTTTGAATATGATCTATGTTCTGTATCTATGGTTTCATAGATGAAAGTTCATTTTTTTTATAAGAATATAGAATTGTCCTAGTACTGTTTATTAGCAAGACTATCTTTTATTTACTGCATTGCTGTGGCACTCTTTTAAAGCTGAATCAATTTAGGGCTTACTTCATTTTCCATTTCTCAGAGGTCACTGTCCCTCATTGACTGATGTCCAGTTCTTGAAAACTGTTGTTTCCTATATCTTGTCTATTTTTATTTATTTCAAATGGAAAGTTAAGTCTGATCCCTGCTGTCCATCTTGGTAGGAAGTAGAAGTCCCATGCTTAGAGAATTTTTTGAAATTTTAAAATGTGTTTCCAATAAATATATATTAGGAAATATCACATTCAAACTAGATTTCTGGCTTCTCATGAAAAATCATCAAATTTGGCAAAATGAGGTGCACACTCCACACAGCATCCATCGATTACACAGCTTCCTGTGTTCTTGTGGCAAGAGCTTCCTTGTTTCTCCCAATCCTCATCTTGCTTGCTTCACTCATTTAACTTTCCTACTCGACTCCCTTAGGCCTGATCAGTCCAAGTCTTTCATTTCATTCAGGAGGAAAAGGAGAGAGGCAAAGTGAGATGAAATTAGAATCTGTTTCTCTGGCTCCAAATCCAGTGGTATTTCCACTGCGGTTGAGCAGTCATGTTGTATTATTGGCACGGAGATACACAGACTGAAGGCCTGAATAATTGCTCACAGATTCAGATGCTCAGTGCCTATTGTTCACACTCTTCCTATGTCTCGATATGGACCTGTGAAGTTTATATAATTTACCCTTCTCTGTATTTGAAAACAAATTATGTAGCAGAGATTTAACTATTAATTTTTAAAAAGAAACTGTTTATTCAACAAAACCACCTTTTGAGGATCACCATCAAATGATCAAATCAGTGCTCAAACTGATCAAATCAATGATCACTATCATTTTTCCTCATTAAATAATTTTGAGACACCTATCAGAATGATCAAAATCGGATGATACCAAATGCTAATAAGGATGTGGAGCAGTAAGAACTCTCATTTGTTGCTGGTGGGAATGCTAAATGGTGCAGCCACATTGGAAGATAGCTTGAAAGTTTCTTACAAAACTAAGATACTCTTACCATTTGATCCAGGAATCATGCTCCTTGGTATTTAGCCAAAGGAGCAGAAAACTTATTTTTACCCCCCAACCTGCACACAAATTTTATAGAAGCTCTATGTATAATGACCAAAACTTGGAGGCAACAAATATGTCTTCAGTAGGTGATTAGATAAACTGTGGCACATTCAGGAAATGGAATTCTGTTCATCACTAAAAAGAAATGAGCTATTAAGCCATGAAAAGATGTGGATGAAACTTAAATGTTTGTTTCTTAGTGAAATAAGTCAATCTGAAAAGGCTGTGTAGTGAATGATGCTTAACTACTGACCTCTTTTTCTCAAGTCTTAGAATCAGCACCTTAATGTGGGTTCTGCAAGGAAGCTTGAGTTGAGAATGGTCATGGACCCCATGAATGCTCAACCTGACTCTGCCAGCTCTGTGAATGTGCACAGGAAAATAACTTTCTCCCTCTGACCCCCAGTTTCCTTATCTGTGTAGAGATGGTTAAATGAGATGAGATGAGTTCTCTTTTCCAACATTTTGTGCATTCTAAGAGTTTTATTTGTCATCAAGCTACTGATTTCCACTTTATGATCGCTTTAAAACAGCTCCGATCTTGCTTCTCCCCCTATAGTTTGGCATTGTAGTTTCCATTTTTGAACTTTTTTGGCCTTTAGTTGTTATCTGGAAATCAGATTCTTAAAATCTTGGTTTCAAGATCTCAACTTATCAAAGGACAATCTCTGACCAGCTATTTGTTCTTCTTGAAAGGCAATGCAAAAGATGGCTCAGACTACTGCACAATTGCACTCATCTCACACGCTAGTAGAGTAATGTTCAAAATTCTCCAAGCCAGGCTTCAACAGTATGTGAACCATGAACTTCCAGATGTTCAAGCTGATTTTAGAAAAGTCAGAGGAACCAGAGATCAAATTGCCAACATCCATTGGATTATCAAAAAAACAAGAGAGTTCCAGAAAAACAACGATTTCTGCTTTATTGACTATACCAAAGCCTTTGACTGTGTGGATCACCACAAACTGTGGAAAATTCTGAGATGGGAATACCAGACCACCTGACCTGCCTCCTGAGAAATTTGTATGCAGGTCAGAAAGCAACAGTTAGAACTGGAAATGGAACAACAGACTGGTTCCAAATTGGGAAAGGAGCACGTCAAGGCTGTATATTGTCACCCTGCTTATTTAACTTCTATGCAGAGTACATCATGAGAAACTCTGGACTGGAAGTAGCACAAGCTGGAATCAAGATTGCCAGGAGAAATATCAATAACCTCAGATATGCAGATGACACCACCCTTATGGCAGAAAGTGAAGAAGAACTAAAGAGCCTCTTGATGAAAGTGAAAGAGGAGAGTGAAGGAGCTGGCTTGAAACTCTATATTCAGGAAACTAAGATCACGGCATCTGGTCCTATCACTTCATGGGAAATAGATGGGGAAATAGTGAAAACCGTGGCTATTTTTTGAGGCTTCTAAATCACTGCAGATGGTGACTGCAGCCATGAAATTAAAAGACACTTACTCTTGGAAGAAAAGTTATAACCAACCTAGATAGCATATTCAAAAGCAGAGACATTACTTTGCCAACAAAGGTCTATCTAGTCAAGGCTATGGGTTTTCCAGTGGTCATTTATGGATGTGAGAGTTGGACTGTGAAGAAAGTTGAGCACTGAAGAATTGATGCTTTTGAACTGTGGTGTTGGAGAAGACTCTTGAGAGTCCCTTGGACTACAAGGAGATCCAACCAGTTCATCCTAAAGGAAATCAGTCCTGAATATTCATTGGAAGGACTGATGTTGAAGCTGAAACTCCAATACTTTAGCCACCTGATGCGAACAACTGACTCATTGGCAAAGACCCTGATGCTGAGAAAGATTGAAGGGGGAGGAGAAAGGAATGACAGAGGATGAGATGGTTGGATAGCATCGCCAACTCAATGGACATGAGTTTGAGTAAACTCTGGGAGTTGGTGATGGACAGGGAGGCCTGGTATGCTGCAGTTCACGAGGCTGCAAAGGGTTGGACACGACTGAGTAACTGAACTGAACTGAAAGCAGAAAAAGAAACTATAATATTGTGGGCCAACCATAAACTAGTTTCCTCTTCCGTGAAATAAAGAGGTTTTATTAGATGCTCTTTTAAGCCCTTGTTTGCTTTAAAATTCTAAGTTAGTTTAAGAAGCATGATGATGTTCTTAGACTGAATACAACTTATTTCCTTTTTGTCCCAATTAGCAGCTTTTGAAGCATTTCAGGTTTCTTCTCCCATCAATTATCTACAGATTTTCATAGAAGTGTAAGACTTCTTAGCTGCTGCTTGGCTCACCAAACTTATGTAACTTGGTGTTTGACAAACACTGCTGTTTTGGAAAGTTTCCCTAATCCATATTATTTTAAACGTTTACAGATCTGAAAAACATTTTTGCCCCCAAAGTGTAAACTTCCCAGCCACTACAGAAGAGAAGGGCTTCCTTGGTGGCTCAGAGGGTAAAGTGTCTGCCTACAATGTGGGAGACCTGGTTTCAATCCCTGGGTCAGGAAGATCCCCTAGGAGAAGGAAATGGCAACCCACTCCAGTACTCTTGCCTGGAAAATGCCATGGATGGAGGAGCCTGGTAGGCTACAGTCAATGGGATTGCAGAGAGTCATACATGACCAAGCAACTTCATTTCTCACAGAAGAGAAAACTGTGAGTGTTCTCGGCTTCATTTGCCAGGAGAACTGCATAGACTTTGTGCATTCTGATGCTAGGGGACTGTAAGGTTTGGTCTCTGGATCCTTGTTTATTTATTTATTTATTTTGATAGCACCCCTTTTTATTTTTGCTGGATAGCTTTAAAGGTAGGGATAATAGATCATAACTGTAATTTATATAAATTCTCAAAAGAAAAATGTCTATAAAACTTTGGAATAAAATCAGAAATACATGGTATTTTTACAGTGGTGTTTTAAAAACATTGTTTTCTCTTGCTACTTAAAATTAGGGGAAAATGAGGTCAATTATTTTTATATTATGTTTCTGTTGTATTTAAAAAACACCATATTATAAGGTACTAAGATGCTGGGGACCTCCTTGACTCCTATGTGGTTTCACTTCCCAGTTCTGTGAATACTTCCAGGTCACTGACCCAGCTCTGCAGTCTCCGGGGCTGCTGAAGGGGTCAGTGGGAGTGTAGGCACCTCCTGCTGAGTCCTGGCTTGTCGCTTCTGTCCCACCGGCCTTCCCCACAGGACTTCAGTAATTTCTTTCTCTTAAGTGGTAGCATATAGTTATAGAGAAATGCATTTTAGGAAACAGTCTTCAGGAGGGTCCAAGTAAACCCATACCATCTAAACAGAGCATCCCAAACTTACCATCAAGTTCCACTTCAGTGTGATGAGTCTGTAAATTTAGCACCAGCACTGACAGGCAGGGACGGAGTCAGCATTCCAGAGGCTCTTGTTTATGTGTACAGATTCTGTGATCATGTGTGGACTTTTATATTGAGTGGGGCTGAAAGCAGAGAGATGACAGAGCTTATTAAAGTGGATAAAGTGGAAATTGTAGCTTAAGATGGTAAAAATACTGGCTTTCCTACTGCAGAGTGAAAGGGGAAAATTGGCCTTTTAGTTCTGTCTTCTGTCTTTAGGCAGCACTTTGAGGGGCAGCGAAGCAGAGACTCTAAAATGCATGATTCTGTTACCGAAATGCAGGAGTGACTATGTTGTGCGCCCTGACTGGAGGATGTCTGTAGGAAGAAACCTGTAATTCTGTGGCTGCTCACATCATCTTCATTATGCAGCATGAAGAAACTTAGCTTTTTATGACAAATCAGAATTGTAGCCAAAGAACCATATTTGATTAACTCATTCTAAAACTCAATGTGAGTAATAATAGGTGGCACTGTTAAGCTAGCAATATAAGATATTAGATAAGCATTTTATTAGCATTAGATAAAGAGCACCATGTTCACTGTAGGGGAGTTGGAAAAACATATCGTTTCAATAGAGTCATGTTAGTTTTATCAATTGTAAATTTTACAATTAATAAAAAGCTTTAGCAAGAGGTTGTAGCAAATTCTGGATAAATTTTACTTAGAAAATTCAATTTTAGAAGAATTAAAAAAAAAAGTGGATATATGTATATGTGTAACCTATTCACTTTGCTACACTCCTGAAACTAGCAAAACATTGTAAATCAACTATACTTCATAAAAGTTTTTTTAAAAAGTAATGCAAAACCAGCAATAACATTGATATGAGAAACCTACCAAGAATCAAACTCTGTTAGGAAAAAGTAGATAATCTTTAGACAGAGTTCCCAGCCAAAACAAAGCAACGCAATCAAACCACAAAACCCTGTTCCTTATAGGATAAAATAGTTTTTTGTGACATTAAATTATTTACTGAATTTGCAATTTTGATCAAATATCATACAATTAAAAATAACCTCATGTCCTATTACGTATATGATTTTTTATTTAAAATCTTACTAAATGTAAAATAAAAGGGGAAGGTGGTGTGGAGAACTTACAATACTCAATACACTGTTGTGAACAGATGTGCTGTCATCTAGACTTCCTTGTTCCATTAATAGAGCACAGGTGGGATAGATTTATCAGCCTTTGTAGGGGCTCGGATTTTTCACAGTGGTCAGTGAGTACTGGCTCAACTGAAAGTCATCAGCTGCATTCACCCCATAACAAAAGAGTCCTGTCTGTCCTCTGCAGCTGTGAAGCCAGGCATTGACTTCTCCTCTCTAGCTATGAAAATCCTAAATGGCATCATCTTCCAGTGTAAGATTGTTCCCTCTGCACTGTAAATCTCTTGTTTAATGTACTCACCTTCATGACTTGTCTTCACTAGACCTTCTGTATTAGCACTTGCTGCTTCATCTGGCACTTTTATATTTTGGAGATGGCTTCTTTTCTTAAACCTCATGGATCAACCTCTGCTAGCTTCAGACTTTTGTTTCCAGCTTCCTCACATCTTTCAGCCTTCATGAAATTGCAGAGAACTAGGGCTTTTCTCTGGATTAGGCTTTGGCTTAAGGGAATATTGTGATTGATTTGATCTTCTATCCGGACCAGTAAAACTTTATCCATATTAGCAATAAGGCTGTTTTGCTGTCTTATGATTTATGTTTTCACTGGAGTATAACTCTTTAACTTTCTGGAGTAGCACTTTTAATATCCTTCAAGAACTTTTCTTTGTACCTGCAGTTTGGCTGTTTGGCACCAAGAAGAACAGCTTTCAGCCTGTGTCAGTTTTCGATATGCCTTCCTCATGAAACTTAATCATTCCTAGCTTTTGATTTAAAGAGATGTGCAACTTTTCCTTTCACTGGCATACTCAGAGGATATTATGGGGTTATTACTTCAACACTGTTGTATCTTAGGGAATGGGGAGGCTTGAGGAGAGGAAGGAAGATGGTGGAATGACTGTCAGAGCAGTGAGAATACACACATTTATCAATTAAGTTTGCCATCTTATTTGGATGTGGTTTGTGGCACCCCGAATCAATTATTACAGTAACATCAAATATAACCAATCGTAGCTCTCTCCATGACAAATATAATAATCAAAATATTGTTGCAGGAATTACCAAAATGTAGTACAGAGTCATAAACTGAGCAAATGTTTTTGGAAAAGTGGTGCCCATATGCTTGCTCAACTCAGAATTGCTATAAGCCTTCAGTTTGTAAAACACACAATAGCCTTGAAGCGCAATAAAGAAAGTTCAATAAAACTATGTAAAGGGGGAAATACTATACCATTCCTGTTGAACAATGCAGGCAGAAAGAAGCCCTGAGAGAAGGATTCTCCAAGGAATAGTAGCTGCTGACTTGCATCGGCCCATTCTGGGATTCTGAACATTGGCTGTGTCAGCAGGGATTGGCGCAGTCCAGCTACCCATATATAACTCCTGAAGTGGCATCTCTAATGTGGAACTTTGTGAAAATCAGCAGAAGAGACCTTTTGGTATGGTGAGGCCTTGAGCCACGCATATTCCCAGACCACACCCATCAGGGTCATCGAGGAGATCTTGAGGTCCATGTCCCACCACAGTGCTACTGAATCTGAGACTCGGGGGTGTGGTCTGAGAGCCTGAAGTTTCAGCAAGATTCCCAGATAATCCCTGCTGAATTCTCAAAGTCTCTGCTCTTGTAGTTACTTTCACTATCTCTGGGCTCAAATCCTGGTTCTGTCTCCCTGTAACTATGTGACCCAGAAGAGCTCTTTCAGCTCTCTGAGTTCCACTTTCCTTCTCCGTGAAATAGGAATAATGATGGTACCTGCTTTCTTGGGTCCTCTTGAGAATCGAGTGAAATAGGCTCTGAAGCTCTTAGTGCAGTGTCTGGTACATACGAAGCCCTCATAAATTTGGAATGCTATTCTTATCATTATTTTGAAAAGCTTGATAAAGGATAGTAGACTCTCTACCCTGATTAGAGAGGACCATAGAGTTGGTTTATTGGAGTGAATACAAACTACATAGTGGATTCTGAATTACAGCACCTCTTTACTAAAGGGGTTAAAGTGATGGTCACTTCCCTAGCTTTGCCTGCATTTTTCTTGTCCCAGATTTTGCTGATGTTCTTTCAGCTGCTCTCTTTGCTTCATGTTCCTCAGAGCCAGGGGTGTAGCCCTCTTTTGTTGACTTTAAGGCTATTACTCCTGAGTTTCTGCTTTTGAACCTGTTCTAAGGGGAGTCTTCAGCAGATAATTTACAAAGCGGGCTTTGATGCTCTCCAGCGTGTCCTGCAAAGCGCTGTCAGTTTTCCTTACATGTTAACCCTGGTGGCCTTTGAGAGCAAGGCCATGCAGCTGTCTCTCTCTGGTCACTCTCCTGTCCCAGTCTGCAGTCTCTCTCTCCTGTGCTCAGCTTTCTCTGCTGATCACAGCCTCTCCAGGATGGTGATGGGATCCCTATTTTCTGAGATTGGTGGGACAAATCCCTTTCTTTTGGCAGTTTGAGCAGCAAAGGGATTCCTCATTGCAAACAGGATGACACTTTATGGATAACACCAGTAAATACACGTGATCCCTTCTTCTCATGGATTATTTTCTTTACTCTTTATATTTTTGGTGTTTAGAAGTTGTTAATGGTAAAGAACCACTGATTCTGAAGGCTAAAAATGTTCTTGAGTCATTCATTAATGTGTCTTCTTTTCCAGAAAATATTTTAGGACAAAACCAAGTACCAGTCTGGGTTTACTTAAAAAGAATAGATACTTATTTCTCACAGTTTCAGAAACTAGAAAGTTGCAGATCAAGGCACCAGCAGAAAACCTAGTGTCTGGCTTGCAAATGACTGTTTTCTCATTGTGTTCTCTCCTGGCAAAGGGAACTGGGGGAGAACCATTCTCTCTTATCTCTTCTTACAAAGGCATTCATCCATTATGAGGCTCTATCTTTATGATCTAATTGCTTCCCAAATGTCTCTCCTCCACATACCATCATCACCTTGAGGATTTAGACTTCAGCATATGAATTCTGGAGAGACTCAGACTTTCAGTCCATGGCAGGTGCGATAGCTACTGTGAGAAGTTATTGGAGACTTTCATTGTTCAATTTGCAAAGCTAGAGCACTTCTAGTCTTAGAGGTAGGCTTATGGTAAAAAGGCAGGCTCTCAAGGCTCATGGTCCAGATTGGAGTGAAAGGGCAAAACGTGCCTCAAGTCTGGGACTCACTCAGTTTGGGGGTTGGTGCAGTGAGAAGCCACAGTGAGGGCAGCAAGAAGGCAACACGTGTCCTTGGGCAGAGATGCCATGAGACAGACAAGCTCTTAGAGAATGGGGGGGAAATGCCCCCACTTCTGCCAGAGGATGGGGCTTCTGAGACCAAGTCCCACAAAGGCAGCTGTGTGCATAGGCAGACACAGACTCAACAGAGCTTGGTGGAGCACAGCTCAAAGCCATGTACTGCTTTTGACACTCTCTTCTATCACCTTGAGCTTCCCCGGGTTGTACTAGTCCTTAAGCCCCTCTGCTGCATATGTCCTGGCAACTGGAATAATCCCAGTGTTCCTTGAGGAATTTAGGATTGGAGCTGGAAGAGCTGAAGGGTCTGAAGGAGATGCTGAGCCTCCATGCACAGAGGCCTCTCTGTTCCCTGGGAACTCTGTGCCACTTGGATCAGGATGCCAGCATAGCAAGTGATAAAAACATTTGAGTTTTGGGATCTGACAAATATGGAAAGAAATCCGAGCTCCTCTCATTAGCTGTAGCATTGTGCATTTAGACAGTACACAATGCCCACAACTAGCATTTATTAAATGTCTACTCTGTGTCAGATATTGATCATGTATTCACACCTGCAAGTATTCGAATATTTTAAAATATTTAAAAGTATGCTATGAGGTGTGTGTGTGCTGAGTCACTTCGGTCGAGTCCCACTCTTTGTGACCCTATGGACCGTAGCCCGCCAGGCTCCTCCATCCATAGGATTCTCTAGGCAAGAATACTGGAGTGGGTTGCCATGCCCTCCTCCAGGGGATCTTCCTGACCCAGCGATCAAATCTGCAGCTTCTGCATGGCAGGTGGATTCTTTACTGCTGAGCCACCAAGGAAGCCCCTGCTATGAGGTAGATGTTATTACTAACTTCATTTCACAGATGAAAAATATTAGGTACAGAAGGGTTAAGTAACTTGCCTAAGCAGTTTGGAACCAAGGGAATGTGCCTTCAGCACCTTTACTCTTAACAAGTCAGTTCAGTTCAGTCGCTCAGTTGTGTCCGATTCTTTGTGACCCCATGAATCGCAGCACCCCAGGCCTCCCTCTCCATCACCAACTCCCGGAGTTCACTCAGACTCACGTCCATCGAGTCCGTGATGCCATCCAGCCATCTCATCCTCTGTCGTCCCCTTCTCCTCCTGCCCCCAATCCCTCCCAGCATCAGAGTCTTTTCCAATGAGTCAACTCTTTGCATGACGTGGCCAAAGTATTGGAGCTTCAGCTTTAGCATCAGTCCCTCCAATGAACACCCAGGACCGATCTCCTTTAGAATGGACTGGTTGGATCTCCTTGCAGTCCAAGGGATTCTCAAGAGTCTTCTCCAACACCACAGTTCAAAAGCATCAATTCTTCGGCACTCAGCCTTCTTCACAGTCCAACTCTCACATCCATACATGACCACCAGAAAAACCATAGCCTTGACTAGATGGACTTTAGTTGGCAAAATAATATCTCTACTTTTGAATATGCTATCTGGGTTGGCCATAACTTTCCTTCCAAGGAATAAGCGTTTTTTAACTTCATGGCTGCAATCACCATCTGCAGTGATTTTGGAGCCCCCCAAAATAAAGTCTGACACTGTTTCCACTGTTTCTCCATCTATTTCCCATGAAGTGATGGGACCTGATGCCATCATCTTCGTTTCTGAATGTTGAGCTTTAAGGCAACTTTTTCACTCTCCTCTTTCACTTTCATCAAGAGGCTTTTTAGTTCCTCTTCACTTTCTGCCATAAGGGTGGTGTCATCTGCATATCTGAGGTTATTGATATTTCTCCTGGCAATCTTAATTCCAGCTTGTGCTTCTTCCAGCCCAGCGTTTCTCACGACGTACTCTGCATATACGTTAAATAAGCAGGGTGACAATATACAGCCTTGACATTCTCCTTTTCCTATTTGGAACCAGTCTGTTGTTCCATGTCCAGTTCTAACTGTTGCTTCCTGACCTGCATATAGGTTTCTCAGGAGGCAGGTCAGGTGCTCTGGTGTTCCCATCTCTTTCAGAATTTTCCACAGTTTATTGTGATCCACATAGTCAAAGGCTTTGGCATAGTCAATAAAGCAGAAATAGATGTTTTCCTGGAACTCTCTGGCTTTTTTCATGATCCAGCGGATGTTGGCAATTTGATCTCTGGTTCCTCTGCCTTTTCTAAAACCAGCTTGAACATCTAGAAGTTTGTGGTTCATGTATTGCTGAATCCTGGCTTGGAGAATTTTGAGCATTACTTTACTAGCATGTGAAATGAGTGCAATTGGGTGGTAGTTTGAGCATTCTTTGGCATTGCCTTTCTTTGGGATTGGAATAAAAACTGACCTTTTCCAGTCCTGTGGCCACTGCTGAGTTTTCCAAATTTGCTTGTCATATTGAGTGCAGCACTTTAACAGCATCATCTTTCAGCATTTGAAATAGCTCAACTGGAATGCTATCACCTCCACTAGTTTTGTTTGTAGTGATGCTTTCTAAGGCCCACTTGACTTCACATTCCAGGATATCTGGCTCTAGGTGAATGATCACACTATCGTGATTATCTTGGTCATGAAGCTCTTTTTTGTACAGTTCTTCTGTGTATTCTTGCCACCTCTTCTTAATATCTTCTGCTTCTGTTAGGTCCATACCATTTCTGTCCTTTATCGAGCCCATCTGTGCATGAAACGTTCCCTTGGTATCTCTAATTTTCTTGAAAAGATCTCTAGTCTTACCCATTCTGTTGTATTCCTCTATTTCTTTGCACTGGTCGCTGAGGAAGGCTTTCTTATCTTTCCTTGCTATTCTTTGGGACTCTGCATTTAGATGCTTATATCTTTCCTTTTCTCCTTGGCTTTTCACTTCTCTTCTTTTCACAGCTATTTGTAAGGCCTCCCCAGACAGCCATTTTGCTTTTTTGCATTTCTTTTCCATGGGGATGGTCTTGATCCTTGCCTGTCTTTGTACAATGTCACGAAGCTCCATCCATAGTTCATCAGGCACTCTATCAGATCTAGTCCCTTAAATCTATTTCTCACTTCCACTGTATAATCATAAAGGATTTGAGGTAGGTAAGCTTGCCTTATTTGGTTTCTTCATCTGTAAAATGAGGTTAACAATAGCTTTTTCAGTGTTGTGCAGATGAAATTTTCAATGAGATGCCAACAAACAAAGCACCTGTCTTTGCCCAGGTCACAAAGCGGGGTGCTCCACCACCAACTCCTCTCTCGTTGTCTCATGATAAGCAGGACCACTCCTTGTTCTAGACAAAGCTGGAGTCTCTCAACTCGCATGTGCCCAGCTCTCCTTTCCTTGGGCTCCCTGTTGCCCTTGTGTTTGTACTTCAGCAGCCACATCACTTGCCTCATCCTTATGCTCATCTGTAACTCCTTCCAGTTTCTGAGCATGATGCTTATTTTACACAGCATCCTTTCCAGTTAGCTGCTTCCTGGCCACATCTATAAGGTACCTCAGTGTCTTGGCACTTCTTCATAGCACACTGCAGGGTAGATGACTTCTGGGAAGGGCAGCTCTCTTCCTGTGGTTTCTTGCTGATTTCTCTTTCAGGGACCTTCCCGTTCCTAACCTTTTTCTGGTGCCCCTTTCCCACTTCTAGTGGCCTACCTCAAGTCGACCTTATATTGCCCACTGCTCTAGCAGTACCCAGCAGCCCCTGCAGTGTCTGAGACTTCTGCAGTGAAGGATCCCTAGCGCCCAGAGTCTCTCTGTCCCTGTCCTGGAGATGGCCCTTCCTGGTTAGTTTCCACTGGTAACCGACTGCATTCCCTGTGGTGCTGTGCCTTCTGGCTTCCAGATGGGTTCTGTTAGTGGGAGGCTCCAGGACTAGGTGGAAAGGGAGTGCTAGCTGCCTCCCTCCCTCTGTGGTAGGTCCTCCATCTAAAGGGGCTCCAGTGACATTGTCTTCTCTCTTTCCACCCCTGAGACGCCCGTGCCTGCTGCTCTCTGGATTCTCCCCACCCCTATGTGCTCCCTCAATGCTGTCCCTCCTTTATGGGCAATTCTGAGTAAATATCTCTGTATTTCAATGACATGGGGTAACTTCCGTGCCCCTTTGGGACCCTACAGACAGATATGGCTAGCAACAAAAGCCCACTGGGAGGACTCTTATCATCCTCACCTTTATAAGCATGATTCATATTCTATCTGGTGAAAAGATGAAATTTACAAGAATAGAACAGTGTTTGCAAATACTTGGCTGTTTCCTCACTGTTAGAAACAAGGATGAGTCTTTATCAGGGTCCGATGGAGAGTGCAGTTGAATTGAGAAGGTCCTGGTTAATAAGGAGTTTTGCTGTGGATGACAAGCTTTCTTCTTCTTTTGTTATTTTTTTAAAAAATATTCTGATCATGTGACTTTGGGCAAATCATAAATCTCTTAATCTCAATTTTATTGTTAGAAATTATGAAGCAACTGACTTTATGATGTCTATAACTGCCTTTAGCTCTAACAGAGGTAAATAGCTGGAGAAGGGCTGCTCCTTTGAACACTGAGAATTGGCTGGGCAGCCTGCAATTCCTCTCTGAGTACAGGTGAAAGCTGCCCCATGTATTTCCTCATCTCCCCCTGATTGTGACCTCTCATGTTTCAACTTCAGCTTTGAGCACCCCTGACTATGATCTGATTTCTTTGCTGCTCTTATTTCCCACTAGTTGAAAAGCCTAGTGTGACACTGGGCTGTGCACTGACCTCCCTCACTGAAGAAGGAAGGGCCAAGATCCTTTACCAAGACACTGATACAGCAGGTCTTGCTGGGAGAACTGACCTCTTTCAGGGAGTGACTTCAGGGCAAGTTCTTGGTGTCCTTAAATAAAGAGTAAAGGCTTTCCTTGTGACAGTGTGGATTTGGGAAAGGAAGGGAGAGAGGAAGGAAGGAAGGAGGGAGGGAGAGAAGGGAGGGAGGAAGGGGAATTTCAGAGTGCTGTCTCTGTGTCAGGCAGTGTGCTAAGAAACTAACACATGTATATTCTCATCTAATCCTTATAGTAACCACATTTGTCACAAGGCACAGATGGTGAAACTGAGGCTCAGAGGAATCTGGTACATTACAAAATGACACATCTTTCATAAATATCTCAGTTGTGGCTATGCTAAAGGATTAGACTTATCTTTTTCAATTTGATTGAATCATAAAATAATTTCTAATCTTCCCAGACTTCACATGCAAAACCGGTCTTTATACTTCCCCACAAAATTTAAGATAGATGGGTATTCCATTTACACTTGTCTTTGGGCCTGCTTTGGTTCAGGTTTGCTTCCTCTTTTCTATTTTAAATTCTATTTCTGGTCTTTTTCCAACTGGAAGATCACTCAAGTGTCTGTGGGTTTTATGTCCCTGCTTATTGGCTGTCTTTGTGCTTTTTCAGGAATTGCTGTACTAAGACCTAGACAAGAAATGAGAGAAACAATAGGAAATGTTTCCCAGCAATGCAAGGTCACATGGAAATGCCTCCTCGTGGCCAGAACCCAGAGAAGAAATGCTGCCCTGCAGGTCATGGCCAAAGTCCCTCTGCCAGTAACCCAACACCTTTCCCACCTCCAGTGGGCAGACCGTGTTGGCATTTTACTAGAGATAACATCGTTGACCTTGACAAAAAGTCAAATCTCTTATTTCCATTTTCTGTCAGCCCTCACATTCTTGTCTACGCTCATAATATCATTACTAGCTCCTTCATCTAGTGGTTGTTAAGGTACTTTCTCACTGCTTTAATTTGAACAGTTGAACCAGACATTTGTAAGCACTCCTCAGGGTAATTATGGGCCATTTGTAATAGAAAAAATTTGTTTTTTCTATCTCCAATGCTAAAAGGGAGTCACCTTTTACTTAGCTGGGTGACAATTGTGCACTGGAAGATTTTGACTTCAATATATACCAGGGGCAGGAATAACTCAAGTATGTTTGCAAAATACCCCGAGGGTTTAAATGGTCTCATCTAAACATAATTACAGTAAACTCACACTTTCTGTATCTTGTGATGAAAACTGTTGATTTTTCATGCAGATCATGTTTGAAGCAGTTGGCCTCAACAGGCTTTTCAAGTTCTTGTTTATATTTATTTTCTCGATTGAAACTCACCTTCGCTCAGTAGAGAAGAACATAAAAAAATCACCAGAATAAGAGTCAGGCCATGTACCTCTCTCTCTTTTTTGTAAGTTTTTATTTATTTTTGGCTGTGCTGGGCGTTCGTTGCTGCGTGGACTTTTCTCTGGTTGCAGCGAGTGGGGGCTGCTCTCCGGCTGTGGGGCACGGGCTCCTCCCTGCAGTGAGTGGGGAGCACAGGCTCCAGGCACCCAGGCTTCAGTAGTTGCAGTGCATTGGCTCAGTGGTTGTGGCACACGGGTTTAGTTGCTCCACGGCATGTGGAATCTTCCCAGATCTGGAATTGAACCTGTATCTCCTGAATTGGCAGGCAGGTTCTTTACCACCTGAGCCACTAGGGAAGCCCATCCATTTTCTGTGTACTTATTTGTTTTTGTCTTTCCCCCTCTCCTTCTCCCACTCTAATGCTGCCAGTTACTAGCTCATGTGTCCTCGGGTGAGTTGCTAAACATCTCTAAACTTAGTTTTGTGCCAGTGGTACTATCTTACTTTGTAAATTAATGTATTTCAATAAAATTAAAAAATACATATTCTAGTGTATATATAACATAAAAGATATAATATTACAGAGACATATATTTATATAGAGAAAAAATATATGACATATATATGTATGACAGAGAAAAGGAGCCGTGTTGTCAGCGAGGGGGTCGTTTTTGAAAGTGACTGGAAGTATTTTTGGTTGTCACAACTGGTTGGGGAGGGTGCTACTGCCATTTAGTGGGCAGAAGCCAAGGATGGTACTAAACATACTGCAATGCACAGGACAGCCCCCACAGCAGAAAACTGGCCAGTAGCAAATGTCAGTGGTGCCGAGGTTGGGAATCCCTGCGTTAGAGGTTGTGGTGGGAAGAAATGTTAGACTTAAGTGCTTTTTTTTGGTAAAATGTTTAGAACACATATGAAGGATTACCAGAGCTTCTTCTAGACATGGGTGCTGCTCCTGACTCTAGTTAGTATCCAGCATGCCCTCAACAGCATTTAAATTCAAGGGTTCCATTTCTTTACCATTAAAATGTACTGGGCTTCATGATACTCAAGATCTTTCCTGGCTCCGAGAACCTACATGGCAGAAGGATTATATCGTACGTGGGCCCAAAGTTGACAAAATTAATAGTTGCTAATTTCAGCATTTTTTGGCCCTGATGCAAGTCACTGACCTGAATCTTTTCTTTCCAGATGAACTTACAGTTTGCTACAGACAGGAGAAAAAGAATTCTCAACCTTATTCCTCTACTAGGCAGACATGATTTACCTGCGGCCACGTTGCATTTCATACCACATGGAATAATGTCAGTGTTGAGTGCTTCCCTGGTGCCAGGCACTTGAGCACATACTGTGTTCAAGAGCCAGGCCCTGCCCTTGTGCTCTAGTACAGGTATCATTTCATCATCACAGCATGCCTAGGCTGTGGGTATTACCACTTCAGTTTTACAAATGAGAAAAATGAGGTTCAGAGAGGCTAAGTAACTTGCCTAAAATCACACAGCTAATAAGTCATCAGATTGCTTAAAAATACAAGACATGAGTGCTTTTCATGTCTCTGTAGTCATACTCAAGGTAGTCTTTAAATGAAATAGCAATGGAGGATTAAGGAACAGTGAAATGAGTACCAAGAAAACAGATGAAACCCTACCGTCTTATAAAGTCTCACTCTTTGCAGGCATGTGTGTACACTGAAAAAGAGATTCTTGCAGTAAATGTTGCCATTAGCCGAAGCTGTCAGAGCATAGTGTGAGACAGCTCAGGTAAATGGCTGTCTCTGCTTTCTTTCAAGTAATAAACAAAACAGCTGCTGTGGATACGGTTAGCACAGAGATCCAGGTACTAATAGTGATAACATTATTGATAATAGTTGAGAAAATAGCACTTACACTAAAGAACTGTTGGTTTTTCAAGGTTTTGCCAATTATTTTATTCTTTTAATTATTCCATGACTTTGTTATATTCTTAATTTACTTGTTCTTTTTTAAATTGAAGTATAGTTGCTGTCCAATATTATGTAAGTTACAGGTGTACCATATAGTGAGTCACAATTTTTAAAGATTATATTTCATTTATAATTATTGGGCTTCCCTGATAGCTCAGTTGGTAAAGAATTGACCTGCAATGCAGGAGATCCCAATTTGATTCCTGGATTGGGAAGATCCTCTGGAGAAGGGATAGGCTACCCACCCAAGTATTCATGCGCTCCCCTTGTGGCTCAGCTGGTAAAGAATCCGCCTGCAATGTGGGAGACCTGGGTTCAATCTCTGAGTTGGGAAGATCCCCTGGATAAGGGAAAGGCTACCCACTTCAGTATTCTGGCCTGGAGAATTCCATGGACTGTAGAGTTCTTGGGGTCGCAAAGAGTCAGACATGACTGAGTGACTTTCACTTTCACATAATTATCTTAAAATATTGGCTTTATTCCCCATGTTGTGCCATGTATCTTGTTGCTTATTTATTTTATACCTAATATTTTGTACTTTTTAATCCCTACTCCTATCTTGTCCCTCCCCCTTTCCCTCTCCTTACTGGTAACCACTAGTTTGTTCTCTGTACATCTGCTTCCTCTTTCTTGTATTTTTTAGTTTCCATATATAAATGATACCATATAGTATTTATCTTTCTCTGAGTCATTTCACTTAGCATAATGCCCTCCAAGTCCATACATATTGCTGCACATGGCAAAATTTCATTCTTTGTTTATGGCTGAGTAGTATTCCATTGCATATACATACTGTATATTTTTTATCCATTCATTTGTTGGTAGACCCTTCGGTTGCTTCTATATCTTGACTATTGTAAATAATGCTGCTACTGACTTCATTATAGTCTATTGAATAACAGTGATGAACACTGCCCATAGGTTTCTGGATTCTGTCATTAAACATGACAGATAAGAATAAGAATTTCAGATGATTTAATGGGGTTTGGGATATACAGGAATCAGTTATTCTCCTTTGAGGGCAGTAAGCCTTCTTCTCTATTAGTGGTTCTCAATCTTGGCTGCCCCTGGGCACCTTTGAAAAGTTCTGATGTCTGGGCTATACCCAGGCCAATTATATCCATTTTGGGGAGGGACCTGCATTAGTGATTCTTATAGCTCCCTTGGTGATTCTAACAGGTAGTCAAGATTGAGATCCAGTGCTATGTATTAGTGGCCTTTAAATGCCTGTGTTCAGTTTAATTCAATTCAGTTGCTCAGTCATGTCTGACTCTTTGTGACCCCATGAACTGCAGCATACCAGGCCTCCCTGTCCATCACCAACCCCTGGAGCTTGCTCAAACTCATGTCCATCGAGTAGGTGATGCCATCCAACCATCTCATCCTCTGTTCCCCTTCTCCTCCTGCCTTCCATCTTTCCCAGCATCAGGGTCTTTTGAAATGAGTCAGTTCTTTGCATCAGGTGGCCAAAGTATTGGAGTTTCAGCTTCAGCATCAGTCCTCAATGAATATACAGGACTGATTTCCTTTAGGAAAACTGGTTGCAGTCCAAGGGACTCTCAAGAGTCTTCTCCAACACTACAGTTCGAAAGCATCAATTCTTCAGCACTCAGCTTTCTTTATGGTCCAACTCTCACATCTACACATGACTACTGGAAAAACCATAGCTTTGACTAGATGAGCCTTTTTTGGCAAAGTAATGTCTCTGCTTTTTAATATGCTCTCTAGGTTTGTCATAGCCTTTCTTCGAAGGAGCAAGCATCTTTTAATTTCATGGCTGCAGTCAGCATCTAAGTGATTTTGGAGCCCAAGAATATCAAGTCTCTCACTGTTTCCATTGTTTCCCCATCTATTTGCCATGAAGTGATGAGACCTCATGCCATGATGTTAGTTTTTTGAACTTTTAAGCCAGCTTTTTTGCTCTCCTTTTTGACTTTCATCAAGAGGCTCTTCAGTTCCTCTTCACTTTGTGCCATAAGAGTGATGTCAGTGTATTAGAATAACCTGGAGAACTCAGTAAAAACACAGGGGCCCCACCCCTTCTCCTTCAGTGAGCTGAGGGCTTCTAGTTTCTTTATGAACTCCTAGATGACTTGAATAAACACCATAGATGAGAATCACCACTTTAGGGTTTACTGTATTTTTAAAATGAGAAAATGACCTTATTCCAAGATGAGGAATTGCTTAGATTAAAACCTGTATACTGATCAGTGTGTTGTGGGTCCACAAGAGGTGTTACTGGGCTGTGAGCTGGCCGGCCATCTATTCCTCATGTCTTCTAGATGCCAGCCTTGGCTTCTTCAGCATTTTCTTTCTAGATCATTCCCGACCATGGTCCCTAGTCCAATTTGAAAGCATCTCTCTGTCCTAATTTGAAAATACAGTAAATTTGTTGTTTATAAATATAATTTTTCTGTGATATGCATAGATACTTGGTTCTTAGACGGTATGATGTTTGCCTAGTTATGAGCTTAAAGTAAGGCCACTGCCTATAGACCTTTGTATTGGTCATGGCTCTCCAGAGAAACAAAACCAATAGAATGAAGATGACACACACACACACACACACACATATTATATATATATATATATATATATATATATATATATATATATATATATATTTAATTATATGCATACAAATGATGTTAAATTTATATACAATTATATAGGTGTATACCTATATGTATTTGTTATGAGGAATTGGCTGTGTCATTATGGAGGCTTAGAAATCTCCAGATTATAATCTGCTGTCTACAAGATAGAGACTCAGGAAATCCAGTGGTGTAATTCCGTTTGAGGGTAGGAGAAGAGAAGATGCCCAGCTTAATAGTGTGGCAGGAAAAAAAGGTACAGATTCCTCCTTCCTCTTCTTTTTGTTCTATTCAGTCCTCAGTGGTTTGGATGATTCCCCCCCTCCACACACCCCGCCACCCTGGGGAGGGCAATCTACTTTACAGAGTCCATCAATTGAAATACCAATCTCATCTGAAAACATCTTTACAGGCACACCCAGAAATAATGTTTAATCAAGGTACCCCATGTCCAGTCAAGCTGATACACAAAATTAACCATCACAACACCTTACATCTAATTTTACTCCTGGTTGTTCTCATAGCATTTGGATGCCTACTAAATTGCTAATGCCTCTAAGAAGCCTTTACTATTGTTGCCAAAATCCCCACATTTCAAAAACACCCCTCTCAACCTCCAAGGATTTGTCATGCACCAAAATGGACTCTGAGAATAAAGATCTGAATCCCTAAAGCTCAAATTAATTAAATTATGGATACAATTTAACCCATGGTGTGTTGTCTGCCCATTCATAAACATCTGGTTTGCTGGAAGAGCTGGACTTTACTAGGCTCATTCTGCACCACGCTTGCATCTTCAAAAACTGTAATTTAAAATTTGCATTTCTTCTACTGAGAGCCCCCAACTGGGTTTCTGTCTCTCACAGAGTAAAAGCCAACTTTCTAACCTAGTTTTCCAGGCCCTTCCTCATCTCCCTTTACAGCTCTTCCCCTGACTCACTGTGCTGCAGCCAACCTGGCTTCCTTTCTGCTTCATTGAACATACAGTCTCAGGGCCTTTGCACTGATTCCTCTTTTTGCCTGGAACACTTCCTCCAGATACCCACATATCTTTTCCTCCTTTAAGTGTTTGCTCAAATATTACCTTTACATATAGACCTAACCTGATTACCCTGTAAAGTTACTTCCTACCCTTCTCATCACTGCTTCGTTCTCCCCCATAAACACTTATCAGGGTATAGTAAACACAGGTTTCCTTGGTCATTTTCTTTATTGCCAGACGATTCCCTTTAGCATATAAGCAAGAATTTGCTTTTCATACTGTTCATGGGGTTTTCAAGGCAAGAATACTGAAGTGGTTTGCCATTTCCCTCTCCAGTAGACCACACTTTGTCAGAACTCTCCTCCATGACCCATCCATCTTGGATGGCCCTGCACAGCATGGCTCATAGTTTCATTGAGTTAGACAAGGCTGTGGTCCATGTGATCAGTTTGGTTAGTTTTCTGTGATTGTGGTTTTCATTCTGTCTGCTCTCTGATAGATAAGGATAAGAGGCTTATGGAAGCTTCCTGATGGGAGAGACTGACTGAGGGGGAAACTGGGTCTTGTTTTGATGGGCAGGACCATGTTCAGTAAATCTTTAATCCAGTTTTCTGTTGATGGGCAGAACTGTGTTCCCTCTCTGTTCCTTGACCTGAGGCCAAACTATGGCCTTAGGTTGTGATGGACATGAGTTTGAGTAGGCTCCGGGAGTTGGTGATGGACAGGGAAGCCTGGCATGCTGCAGTCCATGGGGTCGCAAAGAGTCAGACACAACTGAGTAACTGAACTGAACTAAAGAATTTGCTTTAGAGTATCAGTTCAGTTCAGTCACTCAGTCGTGTCTGACTCTTTGCAACCCCATGAATCGCAGCACGCCAGGCCTCCTTGTCCATCACCATCTCCCGGAGTTCACTCAGACTCACGTCCATCGAGTCAGTGATGCCATCCAGTCATCTCATCCTTCGTCGTCCCCTTCTCCTCCTGCCCCCAATCCCTCCCAGCATCAGAGTCTTTTCCAATGAGTCAACTTTTCGCATGAGGTGGCCAAAGTACTGGAGTTTCATCTTTAGCATCATTCCTTCCAAAGAACACCCAGGGCTGATCTCCTTCAGAAGGGACTGGTTGGATGTCCTTGCAGTCCAAGGGACTCTCAAGAGTCTTCTCCAACACCATAATTCAAAAGCATCAATTCTTCGGTGCTCAGCCTTCTTCACAGTCCAACTCTCACATCCATACATGACCACTGGGAAAACCATAGCCTTGACTAGACAGACCTTAGTCGGCAAAGTAATGTCTTTGCTTTTGAATATACTATCTAGGTTGGTCATAACTTTTCTTCCAGGGAGTAAGCGTCTTTTAATTTCATGGCTGCAGTCACCATCTGCAGTGATTTTGGAGCCCAGAAAAATAAAGTCTGACCTGTTGCCACTGTTTCTGTTTCGTTCAAGGTTGTTTCCTCAAGGTCTGTATTCTAGATAGGGCATGGCACATGATAGGTATTGATAAATATCTGTTGATTGAAATGCTGATAATACATAAATTTTCTTGCCTAGACAAAAGGAGGAGGCCCTGAAGCTCTGGTAGATCTGGAATTGCCCAGTTAAATGCATTTTGTCTGGTTGAGTTCCATTTTGAAGGAACTAAAATAAACCTCAGGTACAGAATCAACCTTACTTGAAGTGTTTATTTGGCATGTTTTGATCCCCTAAATGAACTAACTGCATGTTCCCAAACATCTCCCCACTGACCTGCCAAGTGCCCCAAATAGTCATTCAAGCATATTTGTCCAAGGGAAACGATCTTGCTGAGAAAACCAATAGTAAAAATAATGACTGACGTTTGTTCTGTGTTCACCACACACCAAATACTGGACTCTGCCTGCAGTAACGTGCATTAGCTCATTTCATTTCTCTCATAACTTTATAGGAGCGGGGACTGTAATTACCCGTGTTATGGTTGAGGGACTGAGAGTTTGAGTGCTGAAGACAGACTGGGGCTTGTATGGGAGGAAAACATCCAAGGAAAGAATGACCCACCTGAAGGTTTAGAGGGGAGGGAGGATGTGGTATATTGGAGGTACAGGAAAGTGTCCAAGCAGCGGGAGCAGAGAATGCGACAGTCACTCAGGCTGACGATGGGGACTTGCAGTTGTCAACACTTCAGGTCCATCGGCTTAGAGATGCCTGTACATATACTTTGGTTACTATTTCATCAGTCTTTAGATTCAGAAGCACATGAAATTCTTGTCTATTATTATAGTTATTCCACCATGTTAGGGACTTCATCATTTTTTTTCACCTGAAGTGCTGATGTTTTTCTGGATACCTCTAAAAGAAGGGAAATGCAGGATTTCTTGATTTAAAACAATGTGTTCACCCTCCCCATCAGGCTTCTAACTGTGTTTTTGCTGACTGTCAGAGACCTTTGTTTTATAAATGAAAGTTATGTCATTTGCAGTCATTCTTCTGCTTGATTCTGCTGCTAGATCTTAAAGTACAGCCTGGTGTCACAGAAGTTTATACAATAAGCTACTTATTAGGATTATTACATCACTTAAAGGTCAAGCAAGAAAGCTAAAGGGGATGGTTTTAAATGTCTAAAACAGGGATAAGTTGGAAAAAAAATCTCCACAAAACCTAAGTCAGTTAAAAAACATGCCACTTATGTAAACAAAGTCTTTTGAGATTCTTGTTAACTTATGGCACAGGGGTTTTTGCTGTATTAGATGCATTGATAATAGAGTTTACATAGATTTGATTGTTATAAGTTGACAGTTTGTTTAGGACAAAATATGAAACAGCAGCAAAGGACAAATATACACAGTCTACAAATTGGCAATCATATTGCAAGCTGAAAGCATAAACCATTGTTATATTCCAGAAGATATTATCAGACTTCACAGAATTAGCTTGGTGGCAGAATTTCTGTGTAAATTCTTGGGAAGTTACTTCTCTAGATTCACCTTTCACCTATTCGTTCATTTGGGGGAGAATGGACACACGTACATGTATGACTGAGTTCCTTCGCCATTCACCCGAGACTACCACAACATTGTTAATCAGTTATAGCCCAATACAAGATAAAAAGTTTTTTTGAAAAACAAAAATACTGAATGTCTGTCATGCCCATGCACTGTTACAGACACTGGAGATACAACTGTGAGCAAAACAGATTTTTCTGAGGTGGGGTTTACATTCTGGTGAGAAGAAGCAGACAGCAAACAAATCAGTAACTATAAATATGCATGGCCTGTCAGATGGCAATAATTTCTAAGGAGATGGCTGACAGAGTTGGGTTGAGGAGGAAGATGTGGCTATGGAAGTGAAAGGGTTCGCCATTCAGTCGTGTCTGACTCTTTGCGACCCCATGGACTGTAGCCTGCCAGGGTTCTCTGTCCATAGGAATTCTCCAGGCAAGACTACTGGAGTGAGTAGCCATTCCCTTCTCAGGGGATCTTCCTGACCCCGGGATCGAACCCAGGTCTCCTCCATTGCACGTGAATTCTTTACAGCCTGAGCCACCAGTGACTATGAAAGGTATATATCAAAGGGCAAAAATCAGATTACTATCAAGTGGCTAATTGGACACCTGGAAGAGTACCCTATAGAGCTTGGCGGCTTATTACAAGTCTGGTAACCTCTATTCTATTTTCATCTCAAACTCAGTGAGTGACCTGTGGCTCCATGATATTTTCTGAGCCCCAGTTTATTTATTTGGAAAAGGAGAGGGCTGTACAACTGGGTCTTTGAGATCTTCTCTGGATGTAATTTCTGACTCTGTCTGAAGTGGAATGAATGCTTTGCTGAGATGAGCACAGAGCTGAGAACCCTGTTTCTGTAGTTAAGTCTGGTGGGAGGGGAGACTAAAATAGAACATGATGGTCCTTTGGGTGTTCATCAGTTCAGTATTCTTGCTGTCTTTCTTTAGGCTGAATAATGGCCCCTAAAGGCATCAGGTCCTAATCTCTGGAACCTGTAGATGTTACCTTATTTGGAGAAAGGTTCTGTGCAGATGTGAATAAATGAAGGACCTTGAGATGGGCAGATTATCCTGGTGGGCCTAAATGCTATCACCTGTCTGCTTATAAGCAGGGCAGAGGGAGATTGAACACATACAGAGAAGAAAGTCATATGAAAACAGAGTAGAAAGAGATTTGAAGGTGCTGACTGTGAAGACTGGAGTGTGGTGGGCTAAGGAATGCTGACTGCTTCCAGAAGTAGAAGGAGACAGGGAAGAAATCCTCCTTTAGTGCCCTCAAAGGGAGCATGGCCCTGCCGACAGCTTGGTTTCAGCCTCGTAATGTGAACCGTGAGCTTCTGGCCTCTAGAACCAGGAAAAGTTTAAGTGAGAGTGTTAGTTGCTCAGTCGTGTCCAACTCTTTGGGACCCCAAGGACTGTAGCCTCCCATACTCCTCTGTCTGTGGAATTCTCCAGGCAAGCATACTGGAATGGGTAGCCATTCCCTTCTCCAGGGGATCTTCTCAACCCAGGGATCAAACCCAGGTCTACAGCATTGCAGGCAGATTCTTTACCATCTGAGCCACCAGGGAAGCCCTAGAGCTGTAAGAGAATAAATCTGCGTTGCTTTAAGCCACCGTGTTTGTGGTAATTTGTACAGCAGCCCCAGGAAACTAGATCAATAGTTTTTTACCTTCATACCCACTTGAACTTAAATGCAACAATGTGGCTGCTCCAGCTGATGACACATGAGTGGAGGTGATGTGTCTTTAGGAGCCATGGCATGCTTTACAATGCTCTCATTTCATTTTGGTGATGGACAGGTTTGGAGATGGTGGCTGCCTTGTTAGACTGGGTCTCAGAGTGACCACGTTGAGCACAGCCTCCGAGTTAACTCATGAAGGACATAGGAGTGATTGAAAAATTATTAATAACATTTGCTGTTGAAAGCTCCTGAGCCTTGGAGGTTGTTCTACTAGCCTCTCCTGACTGGTGGCAAGGAGACTGTTTGGACACTATGAAATGTTCCTGGGAATACTCTCTTTGTTGTGCTTTTTGCTTTTCAGTGGTCCTCTGAACCCTTTCTCCTAGCATCCCACCATAGCCAGGAGAGTCTCAAATCCGTCCTCCAGGTCACTAGTGTCCTGTGCGAAGCTGATGCATATTCCAAGGTTCTGTGTTTGAATGAGAGGAGGAATGCTGGGCCATGGAATGGGAAACAATTTTCCTTGCTTCAAGACTGTTCGGTGACTTCCATGTGCTGTGTATGCCTCTAGAATGAGGGCTGGTATTGCTATGGAAGAAGTTTGTGCCTCCCTCTCTCCCCCCAGTTCAGATGTTGAAACCCTAATCCCCTCTGTCGTGGTATTTGGAGGTAACGAGGTCATTAGGGTGAAATTCTTAAGCTGAGATTAGTACCCTTATGAGAAGAGAAGCTTGCTTCTTCTCTTTCTTTCTCTCTGCTATGTGAGGACATAATGAAAAGAAATCTATCTATAAACCAGGAGGAGGGTTCTCACCAGAGCCCAACCATGCTGGCACTCTGATCTCAGGCTTCCAACCTCTAGTACTGTGAGAAATGAATTTCTTTAGTTTAGGCCATCTAGGATATGATACTTTTTGTTATAGCAACTCAACTGACTAAGATAGGTATACCATGTTTAAGAAGCCATGGTGGCTCAGATGGTAAAGATACTGCCTGCAATGCAGGAGACCCAGGTTCGATTCCTGAGTTGGTAAGATCCCCTGGAGAAGGTAATCACAATCTACTCTAGTATTCTTGCCTGAAGAATTCCATGGATAGAGGAGTCTGGTGGGCTACAGTTCATGGGGTTGTAGAGTCGGACATAACTGAGCGACTAACACCCTGTATAAAAGCTCCACTTTCAAAGTATGGTACATCCAAGGTGAAACTCGTACTGTATTGTATTGGGTTGTGACCCTTCCCATGTCTGTCATTAACATAGCACATCCCTAACCCAGTAACCCATGGAGTAGGAGACTTTTATAGCAACTCCCTATTCACCAGGTAATGGCCTCTATCAAGTCATTAGAAAACAGTTGACTACTTCATCTGACAAATGAGGGAGGTCGGCTTTACACATAATGATGGGGGCATTCACCTGACTTACCCTTATTCCCTGCACTGGTCCCCTTGGGTCTCCTCAAAAGCCTGACTGTCTTAAGATGCAGGCAAGGGCTTGGTCCTGTGAGACCTCCTCTCAGCTCTTACTTGTGTGATTTTGGAAGGGTTCCACCTCTCAGTTCTCCCAGATATTTTTCCATTTCTTCAGTGATTGGGATCCCAACCTAGAGCTCTTGGATCTCAGAGGCACTGAGAAACAGGTCCCTGCTTTTTATTAGCTGTTGTCCTTGGAAAGACTTAAAGTGTCCTTGTAACATCCAAGACCACATTAATCTTTATGAGAAGAGTTAAGGTTGCCAAAATGAAGATTCAATATGAGGCTTCAAGTGACTAGTAAAAAAAATAACATAAAAAATAAGTAACAACAAAAGTGACTTGACTCGTTCCACACCTAGTGGAGCCTGAAAAAGAGCTGAGTGTTCCTCCGGCCTGGTTGAGTACCTGTGATAAATTCTAAAAATGGCCCCAATCTTCAGCAGTCCGAAATCCACTCACTTTTCCATGTAACTTTACAGAGTCCTTCCACTCTGGTATTTCTGGCTTACCCTCTTGCTCTGACCTTAACTGAGTGGTTTGCTTTGTGGAAGTAGTGTAGCAGCTCTCTTGGAAAAAAAATATATATTGTGATTTGTAGTGTTGGCTGATTTTTAAATACCAGTCTACCAGCAATTTAATAACTGACTCACAGGCTTTCTGAATATTTTACAGTTGGTTCTCGCAAGCTGTAAGAGCCAGCTCCAGCCGACTGTTGGTCTGTGCCTATAGGATGTTAGCAAACATGCATGTCCAAGTTTATTTATTTATTTTTTTTGGCAAAAACCACTATAATAATGTAAAGTAATTAGCCTCCAATTAAAGTAAATTAATTGATTAAAAAAAAAAGGCAGCACAGCAGGATGACCCAGGGCCTTGGGAATGAATCCAGGCCCATCATGCTGGGCCCTCATTGAAGGGCTAAATACATCTTTGACACTTGTTCTCTCTGTATTTGTAAGTCAAGCTGAAGACTTTGGGGGAATTACACTGTCTGAGTCTGCTCAGCTGCCATAACAAAATACAATAGATGGAGTGTTTAAACAATAGGAATTTATCTCTCAGAGTTCTAGAGGTTATATGTCCAAGACCAGGGTCCAGTGTGGTGAGATTCTGGGTAGAGCTCTCTTCTCGGCTTGTAGGCAGCTGCCTCCTTGCTGTGTCCTCAAGTGGTGAAGAAAGAGTTCTGGTGTCGAAGTTTAAAAAGAGCTTCTGAGATTGGTCTTGCTCACTCTTGCTCCTTTACCATTTCCAGGAGGATTGCCTGGCTAAGCCTCTTGAAAGATAAGAGACGTATGAGGCAGGGAGCCCCCGTGGCCCCAGCTGATTAGCCATGTGACTCCCAACTGACCTCAGACCCACAAGTAAGGAGCTAACTGTTAAGTGTCACTGAAGCTGTGTGGTCATTTGTTACATAGCGTTGTTGCATTAGGAAATAATGGATACAACCAGAAAATTACTAGAGCTAATCAATGAATATAGTAAAGTTGCAGGATATAAAATCAACACACAGAAATCCCTTGCATTCCTATACACTAATAATGAGAAAGTAGAAAAAGAAATCAAGGAAACAATTCCATTCACCATTGCAATGAAAAGAATAAAATACTTAGGAATATATCTACCTAAAGAAACTAAAGACCTATATATAGAAAATTATAAAACACTGATGAAAGAAATCAAAGAGGAAACTAATAGATGGAGAAATATACCATGTTCATGGATTGGAAGAATCAATATAGTGAAAATGAGTATACTACCCAAAGCAATTTACAAATTCAATGCAATCCCTATCAAGCTACCAGTGATATTTTTCACAGAACTAGAACAAATAATTTCAAGATTTGTATGGAAGTACAAAAAACCTCGAATAGCCAAAGCAATCTTGAGAAAGAAGAATGGAAGTGGAGGAATCAACTTGCCTGACTTCAGGCTCTACTACAAAGCCACAGTCATCAAGACAGTATGGTACTGGCACAAAGACAGACATATAGGTCAATGGAACAAAATAGAAAGCCCAGAGATAAATCCACACACCTATGGAAACCTTATCTTTGACAAAGGAGGCAAAAATATACAATGGATTAAAGACAATCTCTTTAACAAGTGGTGCTGGGAAAACTGGTCAACCACTTGTAAAAGAATGAAACTAGATCACTTTCTAACACCGCACACAAAAATAAACTCAAAATGGATTAAAGATCTAAATGTAAGACCAGAAACTATAAAACTCCTAGAGGAGAACATAGGCAAAACACTCTCTGACATAAATCACTGCAGGATCCTCTATGATCCACCTCCCAGAATACTGGAAATAAAAGCAAAAATAAACAAATGGGATCTAATTAAACTTAAAAGCTTCTGCACAACAAAGGAAAATATAAGCAAGGTGAAAAGACAGCCTTCTGAATGGGAGAAAATAATAGCAAATGAAGCAACTGACAAAAAACTAATCTCAAAAATATACAAGCAACTTATGCAGCTCAATTCCAGAAAAATAAACGACCCAATCAAAAAATGGGCCAAAGAACTTAATAGACATTTCTCCAAAGAAGACATACGGATGGCTAACAAACACATGAAAAGATGCTCAACATCACTCATTATTAGAGAAATGCAAATCAAAACCACAATGAGGTACCACTTCACACCAGTCAGAATGTCTGCAATCCAAAAATCTGCAAGCAATAAATGCTGGAGAGGGTGTGGAGAAAAGGGAACCCTCCTACACTGTTGGTGGGAATGCAAACTAGTACAACCACTATGGAAAACAAAGTGGAGATTCCTTAAAAAATTGCAAATAGAACTGCCATATGACCCAGCAATCCCACTGCTGGGCATACACACTGAGGAAACCAGAATTGAAAGAAACACATGTACCCCAATGTTCATCGCAGCACTGTTTATAATAGCCAGGACATGGAAACAACCTAGATGTCCATCAGCAGATGAATGGATAAGAAAGCTGTGGTACATATACACAATGGAGTATTACTCAGCCATCAAAAAGAATACATTTGAGTCAGTTCTGATGAGATGGATGAAACTGGAGCCTATTATACAGAGTGAAGTAAGCCAGAAAGCAAAACACCAATACAGTATACTAACACATATATATGGAATTTAGAAAGATGGCAATGATGACCCTGTATGCAAGACAGCAAAAAAGACACAGATGTGTATAGTGGACTTTTGGACTCAGGGAAAGGGAGAGGGTGGGATGATTTGGGAGAATGGCATTGAAACATGTATACTATCATGCAAGAATCGAATCGCCAGTCTATGTCCGATGCAGGATCCAGCATGCTTGGGGCTGGTGCATTGGGATGACCCAGAGGGATGTTGTGGGGAGGGAGGTAAGAGGGGGGTTCATGTTTGGGAACACATGTACACCCGTGGTGGATTCATGTCAATGTATGGCAAAACCAATACAGTATTGTAAAGTAAAATAAAGTAAAAAAATTAAAAAATTTAAAAAAAAACTGTAAAAAAAAAAAAAGAAATAATGGATACAGCACTCGATAGCAGTAACTCTCGTAGGACAGAGCTTTCCACACCTCTTTTCCCCTTTTGACCCCACCCTCTTCAGGATGGGCATCTGATATGCCCCCTCTCCCACTGGAGGTAGAACCTTTAGGTGGAGCAGTAAAGTTTTTCCTTCTTTAGAAAGTCTTGAAAGTTCTCCTTCCATGAGGTTACTTTGAGTGGTGGGGCCTGGGCCCTGTTTTGGATGTGCTTTTGTTTTGCATGAGAGGAACTTGCAGAGCGCTAAATGTGCCAGTGAGAGGTCTCTGGAGAAAGAGCAGCAATAAATTGCATAGAGCTTTCTGTTATCAGGTTTTGAAGATAGCGTTCTTTAAAGAACGGCCTGCAAACATTCCAGGCAGAGGGAATAGCAATCACAAAAACCTTAAGGAGTGTGTTTAAAACTGGCCCACACCCCATATCAACCAATGACAAACATTCAGTAGATTCATTAGTATGTGCTGGTCACCTTGGTTAGATAGACGTACACACCTAGGGTGTGCACTTGGTATGCATTCATCTTCACCTGCGAAGGTTCAGGCAGGTTGGATGTTATGCACAGACACGGTAGCCCCTAGACATTTTGGTGTGCTCCATCAAGTTCCTGTCATCAGCCTCTGCATCCTGGACATGAGGGCTTTTCTTCAGCCCAGCAAGGTATCCATCTATGTGCATGGCAGGCTACAGGAGCAGTCCTCAACCCAGACTCTTGGGAATCTGTGTATGAATACCCCAGTTCCCTTACATACTGGGCTGGGATGGTTGTGAGGCACCCATTCTGCTTAATTTCTTGGAGTTCTGTAGGACTAAGCTGCAGGAGCCCACAGTGCTAGTGGGCTTTATCTATTGCCTTCGTTGCCCCATATCCCACACTTCTAACCATATTCTCTGCACCCCCCAAATAAGTTACTTGTATTTAATTATTTGTCTCAGGATCTACTTCTGGGTGAACTCAAACTAAGACTGTTATAATAAAAGTAAACTCCAATTCTAGCAAGTAAACAAACATTTGGCAAACAGTCAGAAGTCAGGTTCACAACCAGTTCTATAATTCTTGGCATTCCTCCTAACACCTTCCATGGAAGACTTCCTCTGTGGCAGATGCAAAAGTACTCTGAGAACTGGACCAGGTCATGGGGCATCTATGAAGTGGGGGAATCCAGGGACAACCACGTCAGGACCTAGAGTGTTGATATGATGACGCTGACCAGATCTCTGGACGTTATTTACTTCAGGGCAGTGGAGCCTTAACAATATTTCTAACTAATCACCTATACTGAAATTCTCTCATCTTACCAATAATAGTCAGCTATCTCTTTTGGTAATTAACTCAGCTTTGGATAATAATATTTTAAGTGCTAAGTAATCATCACTTATTGAATCTGGATTAGGATCTCTCATATTGTAGTTAACCATCCATGGGCTATTAAGATTTGATATAGGAAACTGAAATGCTGACTGCCTCAAGGGTGTAAATTACAGTTAACTTGCAAGAGCACACACACACATTCACATTCACAATTTCTCTCTCATACATGCATACATAAATGCATGTATAAACATTTCACATTTTACACCAATTCCCCCGCCCCTGCCGATGCAGTATAGCAGTAGGAATGACCTTGCGTGTTCAGACAGTAGAAGGAGGGGCGTGTGGCCAGTGCATAGGGAACATTATAAATGAGGTGTGAGGAACCAAACCACACAGGGCCTTTATAAGGAGAGCCAGTAGTTTGGGTTTGGTTCAAAGTGCAATGACCAGCCACTTCAGCAGGAAGAGATGTGCTGAGCAAAGAATGGGTTTTGGAAGTAGGCCTGGGGAAGAATGAAAGCAGGAGGGCTCATTAGGAGATGAGAGGTCATTATGGTTTGGAATTGAGGGCAAGCTGGAGAGATGGAGAGAGGTGGGAAGATTGGGGATACAGTTTGGAAATCCAGTAGGAAAAAAACTAGTTGCTGATGGATTGGCCGAGGGGATGACACCAAAGCAAGGAAAAATGGTTCTGAAGGATTGGGTCTGATGATAGAACCAGGTATAAAGGAAGAACACATTTGTAGGGGAGAGCTGAGAAAAGCTTTATTTTGGCCATGTTATATATAAGATGTCTTTTAGATATCCATCCATTCATTCGTTCAGGAAATATCTGTTGAATGCCTGTGTGTGTATGTCCGTGCTCAGTCATGTCCAACTCTTTGCGACCCCAAATACTATGGCCCACCAGGCTCCTCTGTCCATAGGATTTTTCCAGGCAAGAATACTGGAGTAGGTTGCCATTTCCTACTCCATGGGATCTTTCCAATCCAGGGATCAAACCCAAATTTCTTGCATCTCCGGCATTGGCAGGCAGGTTCTTTACCACTAGCATCACCTGGGAAGCCTGATTAAGACATATCATTAAACAAAAAAGATGAAGATCCTTGAATTCTTGAATTACACTGAATTTTCAGGTAGATGAGGGGGTCTGGAATTCAACACAGTGGTCAAGCTAGTAATAACAGTTTATGAGTCTTTCTGAGGTAGACAGGCCAGGCATCCTCACAGGCACTGGGAATGCAATCCTGGGAATGGGAACAGTAGCGGAATCTGCATTCCATGGTGTGGTGTTGTTATCTGTGTGCAGGCTCATTATCAAATTCATAATTTATCATCTCAGATTAAAACAAATCCATGCTTTAAAAGCTGGCATCTTTATGGACATAGTTTAACATAACATGCCAGCTCTGGATCAGTCTGTTGAGATTCAAATACCAGCTTCACCTTTATAAACTGAGTGATTTTAGGTAGATATCTCAACTGTCTGATCTCTAATTTTCTCACTGAAAAATGGAGATAATTTTGGGACTTATATTTTAGAGAGTTATCTTAAGGATTAAATTAATTAGGGTTCTGACAAATACAAATTATTCAGTAAATGTTGATTTTACTTGTTATAAATGTTGCTGCTAATAGTGTTAATAAGACAAATTCCAAAATGACCTATGTCTTTAAATCAAATGGGGGAGGTGAAGAATTCCCACCAGCCTCTCTGCAGTGTTTGCCATCCAGTGCCATTTCTCAGCCCCCTTTTATTCCTCCTGGTCTCCAGTTTAGCCTAGTCTGAAAGAAGTTAGAAATACATCCACTTCTCACAAAGACAAAGGAGTTACTCTTACAGAAGGTTCAGATTTTTTCCTCCTCCCTCCCCCGCCCCCCCCCCCCCCCCCTTCTCCTTCTTGGAACTCATAAGACTACCTGGATGAAGAATATCTTGTTTCTCAAAGGCAAATCCCTAATGATATTTGGCCCAAATAACCTTTCCTGCCCATGCAACTTTCACTGAGCTCATCATAGGGAGACACAATTTGCATAAGAAGTGAATCTGTAATAAATTTCGCCGTAAATTCCTTCCAACAGCATGCAAACCTTTTTAGTTCCACGGTGTGTGCTCCTGTAATGATCTTCCACCTGGCTTGGGACCTTTTTATGTGGGAACATTAAACTAATTTTGCTTGGAATGTGGGATGGTTTCTCAAGATGGCACACCTGATGCTCAAGCACAGATCACAAGGCTCCTCGGGAAGATGGATGGGTCCCTTGAGGCTCTTTAGGCACTCTGTTGCTCTCAGAACTTCACTCAGAGCCCAGTGCATCTCCCACAAACTTCTGCTTCACATTTGGTATCCCTGTGACAGTCACCAAATGATTGGGTCGGGTCAAGAAGTCAACTGACTTCCTCATATGCTTCTGCCATCACTCTGGGCCTGGGTGGGGGTGGGGCCAGCCAAGGTGCCTTGGGTCTCTATGAGGATGTGAGAGTGACTAGGATACTGATCAGAATAAAAGATTAGGTGGAATTCTTCCCCGGCCTTGGGTTAAGTGGCACATTGCATGAGTGGCTTTTGTCTGGTAGCAGCAAAAGCACTGAGTAGTGTGGTCCCTCCTCCATTGCTTATGACACGAGAATATGCCTTCCTTCTGCTAACAGTTGATTCCTAGCAGTGCACAGAATGGTGCTACTGGAGGACGTGACTGGGCCTAATTCCTGGGGGTGCTGTGACTACAGATGATGTGCATTAAATGATTTCATCTATTAGCTGCCGAATGCCAGCCTGTACAGAAAACAGGGAGGCATTCAGGGGAAGCTTAGCATAAATAAAGGGTTTGACTTAATGAAAAGGATCTAAGGAAACATGTTTGCAACTGGAGAAAAAGCTAAACCAGGACCTTGTGGTATTTGTTGCCTAAATGGCAACTCCTGCTGTGTTTTTAACTTTCAGAAACCTCAGCTGAATCTAAATCTCCTGCTTATGCTTTGTGGAGTAACTCAGCTTAAAGCAAAGCCACATTATCCTGCTTGATATGGCTGGGCTATGAGTGTAGTCAGAAAACCCGGGCGTGAAAGAGACTTTAAATGAACAGATGAATAGAGCAATCAGAGGGCCATCCAATCAGATCTAAGCAGGTTAGAACTTCATGCAGCCTCAAACACAAAAATAGACTGAGTGCTCTGTGATGTATTAAGGTCACTCATTCAAGATGCTCATGTATCCCTGACCCTCAACTGCTGCTCTTGGGGCTGACTTCAGCTTGTACTTTTCACTGCCTCAGGCAAATGAGTGTCCATGGAATGGGACCCTGGCTTCTAGTATTGCTGTAGTTTGTCTCCTACTGTTTTGTTCATTTATAAATTTCTATGTTTAGGCTTTGATCAGCATTTTGCAATGAATATTGTGGTCATTTTCCAGATGGTGATTCTCAGCCTGAGGTGATTGTTTGGAGGTACTTGTGGTTGTCTCAGTTGGTTGGAGGTGCTACTAACATCTAGTGGGAACAGGCTAGGGATGTGGCTATATATTCTACAATGCGTGGGAGATTTCCCTCTCCCTCACCCACCAGCCCCACTCAACAAAGAATTATTCAACCCCAATTACTGAAAGTGATGAAGTTGGAAAATCCAGACTTAGAGTGATGCTGTTGGACATTTTTGTTTCAGAGAAAAAGTTTCCAAATTGCCACTGCCTTTGGCCAAGGCTACATCATGTCTTAAGTAGACTTTTTCAATAATTTCCAGTTTTCAATAATCTGATTAAATCACATTTTTGCTTAAAGTCTTTTAATGGCTTCATGTCCTTTATAGTATAGTATGTTTTCACACTTTGTTCCCTTACTGACCTACTCCAGCTATTCAAACAGTTCTCATTAGTCTTCTTTCCAACAAAAGGAAAAAAAAATTTATATTTATTAACAAATTATATATACACATATACACACATTTATTAACAAGTTAATATATTTATATATTAACTGCCTCAAGATTATTAGGATCAAATGAGGCTATCTGTATTAAGACATTTTTATAAGCTGTACACTATTTTCAAGCAGTATTGCTGCTATAATTATTGTTCAGTGGTAAAACCCAAATGTTCTTGTCACACAGGTACAGTTCACTGTGTCCCCATCATTTTCTAGATGCCATGTTGCAGGGGCTAAAAGCTTTGGAGCAAGTTATATCACTTCTTTGCCTCAGGTTTTCTTTTCCTTTTTTCTCTTTTTTTCATTTTATGATCTTCACGATGAAGACTTAAGTAAATGAGATAGTGTTGATAGTTTTCTTAGTTTAGTACCTGCCACATTAGAAATGCTTCCTAGGTGGCTCTGTGGGTAAAGAATCTGCCTACAATGCAGGAGACACAGACAGACATGAATTTGAGTACCAGGTTGGGAAGGTCCTCTGGGGAAGGGCATGGCAGTCCACTCCAGTATTCTTGCCTGGAGAATCCCATGGACGGAGAATCCCATGGACAGGGAATCTGGTGGGCTACAGTCCATGAGGTTGCACAGAGTCCGACATGACTGAAGCGACTTATGAAGCATACATGACAAAAACATAAATTATTTCTCAGTTTGGCAAATAATGACAGAATATCAGAGAAACACATTGCCTCTCTCCTGCATGCATTTCTCTAACATTCTGACAACAGATGAGCTGTTGGTTTATAGTAGCCCCCTTTACAGAATGGGATAGTTTTCTTTTTACGCCTCCTATGGTTCTGTACGCCCAGGTCTTTTCCTTTAGGTCAGCATCTGAAAACCACCTCTCCTGCCTGACTGAAGAGGGTCCAGTCTGCTTAGATAATAAAATGCTTCAGAATTTGGCCCACAGTAAAGACAGATGCTCTCCAAGGTTGAGTGCAGAAACATGATCTCTCTTCTGCCAAATTTTTTTGGTTACTTTTTTTT
This sequence comes from Budorcas taxicolor, assembly GCF_023091745.1. NCBI lineage: Eukaryota > Metazoa > Chordata > Mammalia > Artiodactyla > Bovidae > Budorcas > Budorcas taxicolor. The sequence goes on along the minus strand of NC_068917.1, from coordinate 46,241,180 downwards.
TTATTACAGAAAATATATATATGTTCATCTCTAACTACCATGAGATTATCACTTGTCACTTACTGTCTGTCCCACTAAATTTCTACTACAACTACTTTGAAGTTTTGGTGGTTCTAAAACTTTTATTTTATGATCTTTTCAGGTCATGAACTATTTCCAGTGATACTTTTTTATCTTTGATGGGGAAGCCATTGATTAATGGGTTCCTATAAATTCCTGAAATCATTTTAACAGTTAAAACTATTTTTCTATTATAGTTACAAGTCTGGGAGTAGGTGGAAGTTACTAAACCCAGACACTCCAAGGCAGAGGCCAGGCAGATACTCTAAATGAGCTGGTGAATCAGGCTGGAGCTGCACCAAGGGGAAGAGGTGTGCCCACGGGGTGTTGCAGCTAGCTATAGAGGAGAGTTGTTACCTATAGCCAGGGTTGCTATACCTTATGACCACCCTCATGGCAGAAAGTGAAGAGGAGCTAAAGAGCCTCTTGATGAAGGTGAAAGAGGAGAGTGAAAAAGCTGGCTTAAAACTCAACATTCAAAAAACTAAGATCATGGCATCTGGTCCCATCACTTCATGGGAAATAGATGGGGAAATAATGGAAACAGTGACAGACTTGATTTTCTTGGGCTCCAAAATCACTGCAGATGCTGACTGCAGCCATGAAATTAAAAGATACTTGCTCCTTGGAAGAAAAGCTATGACCAACCTAGACAACATATTAAAAAGCAGAGGCATTACTTTGCCGACAAAGGTCTATAGAGTCAAAGCTGTGGTTTTTCCAGTAGTCATGTATGGATGTGAGAATTGGACCATAAAGAAAGCTGAGCATCAAAGAACTGATGCTTTTGAACTGTGGTGTTGGAGAAGACTCTTGAGAGTCCCTTGGACTGCAAGGAGATCCAACCAGTCCTAAAGGAAATCAACCCTGATTTCAATATTCCTTGGAAGGACTGATGCTGAAGCTGAAGCTCCAGTACTTTGGCCACCTGATTCAAAGAGCTAATTCATTAGAAAAGACCCTGATGCTGTGAAAGATTAAAGGCAGGAGGAGAAGGGAACAACAGATGAAGAGATTGTTGGATGGCATCACCGACTCGATGGACGTGAGTTTGAGCAAGCTCTAGGAGATGGTAAAGGACATGGAAGACTGGCATGCTGCAGTCCATGGGGTCGCAAAGAGCCAGTGTGACTGAATAACAACAATGAGTCCTCCAGAAAAGGCAGAAAGAAAGAATGTTGAGCCAAAGTTCCTGGTTCTTAAGTGTAGACAACTATTTTTAAAATGCTGTGAGGACTAAACAAATGTGTTGGTGGGCTTCTCTGACCATCTCTTTGTGACCTCTTGTGTATGCGATTTTATACCAACTCAATTCTCAGTTTAGTAGGCAAATTAAAAGTCTTCACCAGAGCAGAGGAGTGATTGTTTGCTAATGGAAAGCAAGCAGGAGTTTTCACCAAGCAATGTTCTTGGACCATTAGAACTACGGTAATACTCAGGAAGGATGTTTGCTGTGTTAGTAGGGCTGTCTCTGAACTTCTCAAACTCTTTAATGTGGATAATTATAACTGGGAAGGAAGGGAGAGGGAATAAGCCAGGTAATACCCCTGACTATTGTTTTTTCTTGAAAGTGGTTCTTTGACGCATTTTGTCTTATTAGCTGTCTTCTATACATGATCAGGTTAATAGATGGTGATTCCATCTAGTGAACTAAAAATCAAACAAAACACATTTGTTTATTCTGAGGCTACTAGTGAAACAAAGGGTTATTTTTCTCAAACCATTAATCATTAGTAAACAGAAGTCCCTCTATTTGAGGCTGGATTGGAGTTTTACTTTGAGCAGATCCTGCTGGTCACTTAACCAATATCCATTTTCCCATTCTTTTGCATCAGAATTGATCAGAGTTTTGGGTGGGAAGAATAATAGCATGTCCAGAAAAAGAACAAAAACTCAATGAAAGAAGCACTCTACTTCTGCCTCTTGCCCTAGAGTAGCCATGTGACCTGCTTCTGGCCAAAGAGAAGTCAGAAGAACTTGCTGGATGAGACTTCTAGAAAAGGCTTTTAAGAAGGGAGAGATTGACCTGACATGCACTTTTTGCCTCTCATTTTCTCTTTTTATTCTGTCTGAAACATGTAAACAATAATGTTATACTGTTTTTTTTTTTTTAATCAATTTATTGTCTGTTGTACACCTCTGATACTGTTTTCCTATTGTTTGGCTGTATATTTTGTCTTGCCTTTTCTTGTGGGCCTGATTTTGTAATATTATTTTGATTGGGAGCATAAAAAGTTTTCAGTCTTACTTATGGAATGGCTTATCACAGTTTTATTATTGTCATTAGTAAATAGTAACCATAAATATAGACCTCTATAATTTTTTAGGGATGCCCTTCTTCCTGGTAGCACTGATTAAGATTGTGTCAGACCAGGAATTCATTTCTGTTAGATTTAATTTCACATAATTACCATCAAAAAAGAACAAAAAACCCTATGATTGTTTATGTTGGTAAAGGTAAGGTAAAGTCGCTCAGTCGTGTCCGACTCTTTGTGACCCCATGGGCTGTAGCCTACCAGGCTCCTCTGTCCGTGGGATTTTCCAGGCAATAGTACTGGAGGGATTGAACCCGGGTCTCCCACATTGTAGACAGACGCTTAACAGTCTGAGCCACCAGGGAAGTATTCCTGAAAGGAGAGAACCTCCATTTTGATGGCATCAATAAAATCCTAGTCTTCTAATCCTCTGCTTAAAATTTTACACATTGAATGACTGACAGAATATTCCACAGCCCAATATCTGGCATGGACATTTTAACCCATGTCTCTCTCATTCTACATTTCATCCAGGGCTGGGCCCCATAGGACTCATTCATATTGTGACCTGACCTTTGTCTCTGTGTCTCTGTATTACGGTGCTGGATGAGTTGGCATTTTGGGCTATGGGAGAATTCTTGCAGTTGCTCCTATGCCAAGATGGCTAATAATGACTTAACTAGATACAGAAGTGATTGTAAACCATTTAAGCATATCTTCCTGAATTCAATCAACATGTATGCCCATCCATAGCTTTCAACGGATCCCCAAAACTTCTATGGCCACTTGGAAGCCATGCTTTCATTAGGGGAAGTGTAACAGAGAAGCAGCTAGAGTGGAAACAGACAGTAGCACTAACAGATTACAGCATATTCTGTAGCATATTCTGTTTTAGCATATTCTGTTTTCACAAACTTACAAGGTCTGATAACATGTGAACATGAAGGCAAGACCGTGGATGGGGCCTGTGCAAGCTTAAGCTCTGTTTGCTTCTGGTTAAAACTGCCTCTGCTTAAAACCTGAACTGACATAGACATGCTGCCTTTCAAGGGTAGAACTCTAATTAATATCTGTGAAGAAATAAATTTCTGTCCTGTTCTTTCTCACAGAGATACCTATGGGTAGAGTGTCTGGAAAAATATAAACTTCAAAGCATTTTTCACTTCTGTATCACTCAAAGATAAATTTGGAAGTGAGGAAATATATTTAGGCTAAGTACGTATGTACAGAAGGGATTGAATATAAAAAATATAAATATAAAAAAAGATAATTGTGTTTGAGGGAAGGAAACGTTTCTATTATCTATCATGGTATCATAAACCATCACACAAATAATAGCTTAAAATAAAATCAATCATTTATTCTTTCTCATGATCCTGTGGGTTGGCTGAGCTCAACTGGGATGTTCTTCTGCTCCATGTGATGTCCACTGAGGCTGCAACATCTGGAGGCTCAACTGTTCTGGTACATCCAGTGTCACCCACATGGTTGGCAGCTGGTTTTAAAAACTGGGAGGTGGCTTGAGGCTGTTGGCCATAGGGCATTGGTCTTCTTCCATGTGCCTTGTCAACTTTGTGTGAGCTTCTTATACCATGATATTTAAGATAGTCTTGGAGGGAGTGTTAGGAAAAAAATGTAAATTGTAGATATTTTAGGGCCCAGCCTTAGAAAGTTAAACAGCATCATTTCTAAAACATATGAATCAAAGCAAGTCACCATACAGTATAGATTCAAGAAGAGGAGAAACAGATGCCACTTTTTGATGGCATAAGTGGCAAAGAATTTATGGCCACCATAGGGCATAAGGATATTCAAAGTTTTGCATTCTTACTGAGTAGTCACTTGACATCTGGATTATGAAAACAGAAATAAATAAGGATAGGAGGATAATGACTGACACATAGTAGGTGCTTAAAAATAGTTTGTTAACATAAAATATATGAGCCAGGTTTTTTAGTCTATGACTTTTATCATCTGTAATATTATATTTGCCAAAATATTTATATTTTCAAATGCTCTGTTCTAGTCTCACATCATTCATCAAGTTGAATCCTATTTTTGGTTCAGAAAATCTGGTCCTTGTTCTTATTATAGATCATTCATCTGTGGTCTTGAGTTGGCCGGCTCTCTGGCAGTTGAATTTCATAGGGTTATTTAGAGTCCTATTGCTTTCTTTTCCACTTTTCTTTGCTTAATAGACATTTTTGGGCAGAGTCAGGTGAGGGGGACTCCAAGGTTGAGGTTTCCTGTAGACTATAGGCTTGAAGGCATTCTTCTACTCTGAGGCAATCTGTCAAAAGAGGCAAGCAATCCTATAGTGGGAATAATAACTGCAATCATAGCACATGTTTGTATTTCTACTGACAATTAAGATGAGGGGGAAACCAATTTTCAAAAAAAAAAAAGTTTGGAATATGGAAAGGGAATAAGGGGTTTGTTTGTCTACATGAAATATTGGTTTGAGTGTAAGAGGAAGCCTTGAGAACCATAAAGATGAGTTGGGAATACAAACCCTTGGTGCATGCACAACTCAGCTGGGATTAAAAGCCAAGGCCATCCTAGAGCCTGATATAGCCATTCCTGTTGTAATCTAAAGCCTTGTCAATCTACCACAGGTGCACACCACATGACCAGGTTGGGGAGAAGAAGGTGAAGCCAACTGGGAAGAAATGTGGCAGTTTCATCTTCATAATACATACATCCCAAGGTGCGAGTGTGCATCTGGTTTCTATTTTAGAACTTTTTACTAGTAGCTTTACCAAAAGTAGGGCAGACAATTGTGTGAGTTAGGGAGAACATATGTTAACACAGGGCTGGGAGGGGACATGGTGTGCCAGTGATGGTGAGGGACCTACAGATGGGGACCAAGAGGATGAAACTAATGGATCTGGGAGGAAGTGTTCAGACTTGAAGTTGGGGCACCTAAACAGTCATATGTTGCTTGGCACTGCTAAATCTTTAGGGAGTCCATAGAGATTTGAAGACATGGATTTAAAAAATTGTTTTGAGCATGATTGCATTTTGGATAGAGCTAAAATGCCTTTCTCATGTGGAACAGATGAAAAATCATTGAATTCTATGGCTGGAAGGGATTTGAAAGTCATCGAGTGCAGCTCTTCATCGACAGGGCCAGTTCCTAACGGCCTGGCATGTCCAATGGATTATTGGTCCTGCCCAGGGTTACAGAGTTTGTGTTTGAGGCAACCTAGAGACCCACATTCCTGCCCTCTGTGCAGGACTCTTTTCTTAAACGTGTACTGCTCTGTGGAGCATCAGCCATGTGAATGTGTTAAGACCCCTCTCGTCCCAGATTTCTGGGCCACTGCCCTGGTGATCAGCTGGCATTTGTCCAGTGGCCTTTGTTGAAATTCACATTTGGGAACATTTTTCTTATTCTCAGGTGAAGTGAAGCCATGGTTGTAGCGGTGCTGAAAGCCTCTCTCAATGGTTTTACAACATGAGAATATACTAGTTTTCCTCCAGAAAGTCATCATCTCCACTTTTGTAAGGAGATGCTTGGATACCAGCCCCTCCCATATACACACACCAGTACAAGCACTCTTCACCAGTGCACCCATGGGATTGGCCCTGAGATCTTCATTTGGTTATATTTATTTGTGTACTGACGAAGGCTTTGTTAAAGACCTATTTTAGACAAAGGACCATAATGGGTACTATAGGGGTGACATATTAAATGAGTGTAAGCCCTGAACTGCTTTTTTTAATTAGTTTTTTTCTGGAGGCACTGGGTCTTTGTTGCTGTTCATGGGCTTTGTTGTGGTGTGTGGGTTTCTCATTGTGGTGGCTTCTCTTCTGTGGGGCATGGGCTGTAGGTGTGCAGGCTTCAGTAGTTGTAGCATGTGGGCTCAGTGGTTGTGGTACTCAGGGCCAGTTGCCCTGCAGCGTGTAGAATCTTCCCAGACCAGGATCGAACCTGTGTGTCCTGCACTGGAGGGCAGATTCTTAACCACTGAACAGTCAAGGAAGTCTTAGCCCTGAACTTAAGAAGTAGACTGTTTAGTAGGGCTGGAAGTATCACACCACTAAAAAAAAAAAAAAAAAAAAAAAAAGAAGCGTTTTAAGTATTTATCCAGAAAGGACAGGAGGAGTTTGATTTTATAGCTTAGAGTTTTGATCTGGGCCTAGGAAGTTTAATAAGATGTGGTTGAGGAGGAAGGAGGAGCAGCATTCAGATGGAAAAGACTATGTGAGCAAAGGTGCCATCTTCCCATCTCCAGAAACAGTCTCAGAGGAGAGGGGACTGGGCTGTCCCTGCTGCTGCTTCTGTCATCCCACTAGCAATTCTCCCAACTCTTCCGTTATAAAGAGAATGATTTTCCAAAGTTCCCTTTTCTCTTCTTCTGCAACACTCATCTCTGGCATTTTGACTAGACATCAGTAAGGAAGAAACTAGGAAACAAATTAATTTGCTTTTTTTTTAAATACTTACCATCATATTATTATCTGAATCTGTAAGAGTTCCTTAAAAAAACAGAAAAAGTATAGCTGCTGCTGCTGCTGCTGCTGCTGCTGCTAAGTCGCTTCAGTCATGTCTGACTCTGTGCAACCCAATAGACAGCAGCCCACCAGGCTCTGCCGTCCCTGGAATTCCCCAGGCAAGAACACTGGAGTGGGTTGCCATTTCCTTCTCCAGTGCATGAAAGTGAAAAGTGAAAGTCACTTTTCAAAAGTAGAGCTGGTGCCTCCTAAATGTCAGAATAGAAGTTTTTCCCCCAAAGCATATAATTTTTGCAGTCTTTGACGCTTTCCCATGTTCTGCTTGGTTTTATTCACCTTGAACCTTTCGTTGCATGCTCTTGAGCATCTAGCAGATTTGATGACATAGGACTGTTTCTCTGAATGAAGAAGCTTCTGGGAACTCTTTCTCTGTGTTGCTCTAGTGGGTTCAAAAAGGCTAACTTGCTTGTCTTGGAAGGACACCCAAACGAAACCTTCCAGTAACGTGTCAGTGAGTGGTGGGCCCAAATGTGTGCTGTTGGCCTGTCAAGTTGACACTAGCCTCTGTCAGGCCTGCCTTTTTATGACTCCCTCCAGATAGCTTGAAAAGAGATGAAAAGGTTTATTGGATTCGAGGAAGAAGGTGGTCAGGAAGGAGCATGAGTAGGGTGAGGCTCATGCCTAGCTCAAGTTCCCCTCTGATGTCTCGGAACATGTGGTTTCCTCGCTCGCCAAGTGAAGTGTGTGGTTCGTATTCTCTGTCTGTCTGCCTCTGTCTTTATCTCCATTTCTGTCTCTCTCTCTCCGGGAGCCATCTTTGTATTTTCTCCTTGGAATCTTTGCCTTTTCTTTCTTTGTTTTTGGGGGACTTGTAGTCAGCCTCCACACCTTCCTAATGTTATTTCAAATAGGGGCAGTCTTTGTAGTCCTTTCTGGAAGGTAGAAGAGGGATGGGAATGATATTGTCATCTTTGTGCAAACCCCTTACCCTCCTCTTGCTGCTGCTACTGCTAAGTTGCTTCAGTCGTGTCCGACTCTGTGTGACCCCATAGACGGCCTCCTACCAGGCTCCTCTGTCCCTGGGATTCTCCAGGCAAGAACAGTGGAGTGGGTTGCCATTTCCTTCTCCAATTAGAACTCCATAAAGCTCTTTGCTTTTCTTCTTCTGCAGCTCTTTGTGCTCTGTGGGCTCTTTTGATGATCCTCTTACTGCATTTTGGGCTTCCCTGGTATCTCAGACAGTAAAGAATCTGCCTCCAATGTGGGAGACAAGGTTTGATCCCTGGGTTGTAAAGATACCCTGGAGAAGGAAATGGCAACCCATTCCAGTATTCTTGTCTGGAGAATTCCATGGACAGAGGAGCCTGGTGGGTTATAGTCCATGGGGTCACAAAGAGTGGGACATGACTGAGTGACTAACACTGAATTTTACCTGACTAACCACTCAATCCCAACCTGAAGTCTCAGCTTTATCCTAGGCTCAAGGAGCAATTCAGTCTTCAACTGGAGCAATTTTAGGAACACTAGTTTAGCTCACATTTCTCAAAATAAGGTCTTTTTGCTGCCACTTCAGACCTGACTCCGGGACTGTTCATTTGTTTGTTCACTCATTCAGTAAGTATATATTGATTATATACTACTCTGAGGCATTGTCTTAGTATCTGGGGACATTGTAGGAAAAAAAGCAGACAGAATGTTTGCCCTCAAGTAAGACAGATGACAACTCACCAATGAAGTAAGCTATGTATAAAGTATATTAGATGGTAATCTGTTTTAAAGAAGATGAAAGCAAAGATTACTCCCAGGAAATAGAGAAAAAGTTGAAGAGATGCCCATAGAAGGAAATACTTAAGTAATTTAGAGAACTGATACAATAATTAGAGAATGACCCAAAGTAATAGGTTTCCAGAAACAGAAATGGAGGAGAGGAAAATTTTTGAGAAGTGATATAAAAATATTTTCCATAATGGAAGGAACATGAATTTCCATATTGCAAAATTCCACTTAGTCCCTGAAACCAGGACTAGAACCAGGACACATTCTTATGTCAAGGATGAAGAGGCAATTCTGAAATCTATACTATTTTCTACATTCTACATATATGTGATAATATACATTATTTGTTTTTCTCTTTCTGATGTTTTTCACTCTGTATATAGTCTCTAGGTCCATCCACACCTCTGCAAATGGCACAGGTTTGTTCCTTTTTATGACTGAGTCATATTTCACTGTCTATGTGTGCCACATCTTTTTTATCCACTCCTCTGTTGATGGACAGTTAGGTTGCTTCCATGTCTTGGCTATTGTAAATACAGCTGCAGTGAAATAGTTTCATATCAGAAGAACAGACAAGTAAGATGAAAGTGGTTGCTTTCTAGGAAAGAAGGTGGTAGTGAGTGAGGGAATAGTCAGTCAGGGGACTATTACTCTTTGATATATACCTTTTAGTATCATTATCTCTAAAAGCTATATATATATGTGTGTGTGTGTGTGTGTGTGTGTGTGTGTATATATATGACTATGTAAGCAACAAATTCAAGAAAATTAAAAATAAATGAATGAATGAAGTGAGATGAAGGGCAGAGGATTTGCTCTATCTCTACCTGGGTGTATGAGTAGCAGAAAAAAAGGAAATTTGCTTCCCAAAAGGTACACTCAGTTTACACAGGGTCAGTACATCCATTCACAGGAGTTTACTCTTTCTTTCCTTGTTGTTGTTGTTCAGCCACCCAGTTATGTCTGACTCTGTGACCACATGAACTGCAGCACAACAGGCCTCCCTATCCCTCACCACCTCCCAAAGTTTGTCCAAGTTCATGTCCATTGCATTGGTAATGCCATCCAGCCATCTCATCTTCTGACACCCTCTTCTCCTTCTGCCCTCAATCTTTCCCAGAATCAGGGACTTTTCTGATCAGTCAGTTCTTCACATAAGTTCACCAGAATACTGGAGCTTCATCTTCAGCATCAGTCCTTCCAATGAGTATTCAGGGTTGATTTCCCTTAAGGTTGACTGGTTTGATCTTGCTGCTGTCCAAGGGACTTTCGGGACTTCTTCTCTGGCACCACAGTTTGAAGGCATCAATTCTTTGGCACTCCACCTTCTTTATGGTCCAGCTCTCACAACTGTATGTGACCACTGGGAAGACTGTAGCCTTGACCCTTTGTTGGCAGAGTAATGTCTCTGTTTTTCAACACACTGTCTAGGTTTGTCATAGCATTCCTGCCAAGAAGCAGTCATCTTCTGATTTTATGGCTGCAGTCACCATCTGCAGTGATTTTAGGGCCCCCAAAATCTGTCACTACTTCAACATTCTCCCCCTCTACTTCCCATGAAGTAATGGGACTGGATGCCATGATATCAGTTTTTTTAATATTTAGTTTTAAGCCAACTCTCTCACTCTCCTCCTTCAGCCTCATCATGAGGCTCTTTAGTTCCTCTTCACTTTCTTCTTCACGGAATGTGGTATCATCCGCATATCTGAGGATGTTGATGTTCCTCCCACCTATCTTGATTCCAGCTTATAACTCATCCAGACTGGCGTTTCTCATCCTGTGCTCAGCATATAGATTAAACAAACAGGGTGACAGCAGACAGCCCGGTTGTACACCTTTCTTAATCTTGAACCAAATAGCTGTTCCATTCAGTTCAGTTCAGTTCAGTTCATTCGCTCAGTCATGACTGACTGTGCGACCCCATGAATCGCAGCACGCCAGGCCTCCCTGTCCATCACCAACTCCCGGAGTTCACTCAGACTCATGTCCATCGAGTCAGTGATGCCATTCAGCCATCTCATCCTCGGTCATCCCCTTTTTCTCCTGCCCCCAATCCCTCCCAGCATCAAAATCTTTTCCAATGAGTCAACTCTTTGCATGAGGTGGCCAAAGTACTGGAGTTTCATCTTTAGCATCATTCCTTCCAAAGAACACCCAGGGCTGATCGCCTTCAGAATGGACTGGTTGGATCTCCTTGCAATCCAAGGGACCCTCAAGAGTCTTCTCCAACACCACAGTTCAAAAGCATCAATTCTTTGGTGCTCAGCCTTCTTCACAGTCCAACTTTCACATCCATACATGACTACTGAAAAAACCATAGCCTTGACTAGACGGACCTTAGTCGGCAAAGTAATGTCTCTGCTTTTGAATATACTATCTAGGTTGGTCATCACTTTTCTTCCAAGGAGTAAGTGTCTTAATTTCATGGCTGTAGTCACCATCTGCAGTGATTTTGGAGCCCCCAAAAATAAAGTCTGACACTGTTTCCACTGTTTCCCCATTTATTTCCCATGAAGTGATGGGACTGGATGCCATGATCTTCATTTTCTGAATGTTGAGCTTTAAGCCAACTTTTTCCCTCTCCTCTTTCACTTTCATCAAGAAGCTTTTTAGTTCCTCTTCACTTTCTGCCATAAGGGTGGTGTCATCTGCATATCTGAGGTTATTGATATTTCTCCCAGCAGTCTTGATTCCAGCTTGTGTTTCTTCCAGTCCAGTGTTTCTCATGATGTACTCTGCATATAAGTTAAATAAGCAGGGTGACAATATACAGCCTTGACGTACTCCTTTTCCTATTTGGAACCAGTCTGTTGTTCCATGTCCAGTTCTAACTGTTGCTTCCTGACCTGCATATAGGTTTCTCAAGAGGCAGGTCAGGTGGTCTGGTATTCCCATTTCGTTCAGAATTTTCCACAGTTTATTGTGATCCACACAGTCAAAGGCTTTGGCATAGTCAATAAAGCAGAAATAGATGTTTTTCTGGAACTCTCTTGCTTTTTCCATGATCCAGCGGATGTTGGCAATTAGATCTCTGGTTCATCTGCCTTTTCTAAAACCAGCTTGAACATCAGGGAGTTCACGGTTCACGTATTGCTGAAGCCTGGCTTGGAGAATTTTGAGCATTACCTTACTAGTATGTGAGATGAGTGCAATTGTGTGGTAGTTTGAGCATTCTTTGGCATTGCCTTTCTTTGGGATTGGAATGAAAACTGACCTTTTCCAGTCCTGTGGCCACTGCTGAGTCTTCCAAATTTGCTGGCATATTGAGTGCAGCAGTTTCACAGCATCATCTTTCAGAATTTGAAACAGCTCCACTGGAATTCCATCACCTCCACTAGCTTTGTTCATAGTGATGCTTTCTAAGGCCCACTTGACTTCACATTCCAGGATGTCTGGCTCTAGATTAGTGATCACACCATCGTGATTATCCAGGTCATGAAGATCTTTTTTGTACAGTTCTTCTGTGTATTCTTGCCATCTCTTCTTAATATCTTCTGCTTTTGTTAGGTCCATACCATTTCTGTCCTTTATCGAGCCCATCTTTGCATGAAATGTTCCCTTGGTATCTATGATTTTCTTGAAGAGATCTCTAGTCTTTCCCATTCTGTTGTTTTCCTCTATTTCTTTGCATTGATTGCTGAAGAAGGCTTTCTTATCTCTTCTTGCTATTCTTTGGAACTCTGCATTCAGATGCTTATATCTTTCCTTTTCTCCTTTGCTTTTTGCTTCTCTTCTTTCCACAGCTATTTGTAAGGCCTCCCCAGACAACCATTTTGCTTTTTTGCATTTCTTTTCCATGGGGTTGGTCTTGATCCCTGTCTTCCATAGAATGTCACGAACCTCATTCCATAGTTCATCAGGCACTCTATCAGATCTAGTCCCTTAAATCTCTTTCTCACTTCCACTGTATAATCATCAGGGATTTGATTTAGGTCGTACCTGAATGGTCTAGCGGTTTTCCCTGCTTTATTCAATTTAAGTCTGAATTTGGTAATAAGGAGTTCATGACCTGAGCCACAGTCAGCTCCTGGTCTTGTTTTTGTTGACTGTATAGAGCTTCTCCATCTTTTGCTGCAGAGAATATAATCAATCTGATTTTGGTGTTGACCATCTGGTGATGTCCATGTGTAGAGTCTTCTCTTGTGTTGTTGGAAGAGAGTGTTTGCTATGACCAGTGCATTTTCTTGGCAAAACTCTTAGTCTTTGCCCTGCTTCATTCTGTGTTCCAAGGCCAAATTTGCCTGTTACTCCAGGTGTTTCTTGACTTCCTACTTTTGCATTCCAGTTCCGTATAATGAAAAGGACATCTTTTTTGGGTGTTAGTTCTAAAAGGTCTTGTAGGTCTTCATAGAACTGTTCAACTTCAGCTTCTTCAGTGTTACTGGTTGGGGCATAGACTTGGATTACTGTGATATTGAATGGTTTGCCTTGGAAATGAACAGAGATCATTCTGTCGTTTTTGAGATTGCATCCAAGTACTGCATTTCAGACTCCTTTGTTGACCATGATGGCTACTCCATTTCTTCTGAGGGATTCCTGCCCGCAGTAGTAGATATAATGGTCATCTGAGTTAAATTCACCCATTCCAGTCTATTTTAGTTTGCTGATTCCTAGAATGTCAGCGTTCACTCTTGCCATCTCTTGTTTGGCCACTTCCAATTTGCCTTGATTCATGGACCTGACATTCCAGGTTCCCATGCAACAGTGGTCTTTACAGCATTGGACCTTGCTTCTATCACCAGTCACATCCATAGCTGGGTATTGTTTTTGCTTTGGCTCTGTCCCTTCATTTTTTCTGGCGTTATTTCTCCACTGACCTCCAGTAGCATATTGGGTACCTACTGACCTGGGGAGTACCTCTTTCAGTATCCCACCATTTTGCCTTTTCATACTGTTCATGGGGTTCTCAAGGCAAGAATACTGAAGTGGTTTGCCATTCCCTTTTCCAGTGGACCACATTCTGTCAGACCTCTCAGTTGTTCCATACAGGGTTCTAACTGTTGCTTCTTGACCCACATACAGATTTCTCAGGAGACAGGTTAGATGGTCTGGTATTCCCGACTCTTTAAGAGCTTTCCACAGTTTGTTACTATCCACATAGTCAAAAGCTTTAGCACAGTCAATGAAACAGAGGTAGATGTTTTTCTAGAATTACCTTGTTTTCTCTATGATCCAGCAAATGTTAGCAATTTGATCTCTACTTCCTCTTCCTTTTCTAAACCCAGCTTGGACATCTGGAAGTTCTTGGTTCACAATGCTGAAGCCTAGCATGACCTTACTAGCATGGGAGATGAGTGCAATTGTCTGTTGGTTAGCACATTATTTAGTACTACCCTTTTTGGGAATTGGAATGAGGATTGACCTTTTCCAGTCCTGTGTCCACTGCTGGATCATCCAGATTTGCTGACATGTTGAATCCGGAACCTTGATGGCATTACCCTAAAGGGTTTTGAATAGCTCTTCTGGAATTCTATCACATTCACTAGCTTTATTAACAGCTGCTGCTAAGTCACTTCAATCGTGTCCGACTGTGTGTGACCCCAGAGATGGCAGCCCACCAGGCTCCCCGCTCCCTGGGATTCTCCAGGCAAGAACACTGGAGTGCATCCTAAGTCTCACTTGACTTCGCACTCCAGAATGTCTGGCTCGGGCTGACTAATCATACTGTGGTAATCCAGTGCATTATGATCTTTTAATTCAGTTCTTCCATGTATTCTTTCCATCTCTTCTTGATCTCTTCAGCATTACCATTTCTGTCCTTTATTGTGCCCATCTGTGGGCAAAATGTTCCCCTGATATTTCCAATTTTCCTGAAGGGATCTCTAGTCTTTCCTTTTCTATTGTTTTCTTCTAGTTTTATGCACTGTTCATTGAAGAAGGCCTTATTGTCTCTCTGTGCTATTCTTTGGAACTCTGCATTTAGGGATGTACCTTTCCCTTTCTCCTTTACGTTTCACCTCTCTTCTTTCTTCAGCTATGTGTAAAGTCTGCTCAGATAAGCCTTCTTGCTTTTCTTTTTCTTTGGGATGGCTTTATTTGCTGCCTCCTGGACAATATTATGGACTTCTGTCCATAGTTCTTCAGGCACACTGTTAACTAGATCTCATCCCTTGAATCTATTCATTACCCCCACTACATATTCATAGGGGATGTGATTTAAGTCATACCTGGCTGACCTAGTGGTTTTCCCCACCTTCTCTATTTAAGCCTGAATTTTGCTATGAGAAGCTAATGATCTGAGCCACAGTCAGCCCCAGGTCTCGTTTTGGCTGACTCTATACAGCTTCTCCATCTTCAGCTATAAAGAATATAATTGATTTGATTTCACTATTGACCATTTGGTGATGTCCATGTATAAAGTTGTCTCTTGTGTTGTTTAAAAGGGGCATTTTCTATGACCAGTTCATTCTCTTGGCAGAATTCAGTTAGCCTTTGTCCTGCTTCATTTTGTTCTCCGAGGCCAAACTTACCTGTTACTCCAGGTATCTTTTGACTTCTTACTTTTGCATTTCAATTCACAGTGATGAATAGAACATCTCTTTTTGGTGTTACTTCTAGGAAGTCTTCTAGGTCTTCATAAAACTGATCAGCTTCAGCTGCTTTGGCGCCAGTGGTAGGGGCATAGACTTGAATTACTGTGATAGTGAATGGCTTTCCTTGGAAATGAACCGAAATCGTTCTGTCATTTTTGAGGCTGAACCCAAGTACTGCATTTCAGACTCCTTTGTTGATTATGAGGGCTACTCCAATTTTACTATGGAATACTTGCCCACAGTAGTAGATATAATGGTCATCTGGATTAAATTCACCCATTCCTATCCATTTTAGTTCACTGATTCCTAAGATGTTGATGTTTAATCTTACTATCTCCTGCTTGACCATGTCCAATTTACCTTGATTCATGGACCTAACATTCCAGGTTCCTATGCAATACAGTTCTTTGCAGCATCGGATTTTACTTTCATTACCAGACACATCCAAGACTGGGCGTTGCTTCTACTTTGGCCCAGCCACTTCATTCTTTCTGGGGCTATTAGTAGCTCTTCTCTGTTCTTCTCCAGTAGCATATTAGATACCTTCCGACTGGGGGACTCATCTTTCAATGTCATATCTTTTTGTCATTTTATACAGTTCATGAGGTTATCATGGCAAGTATACTGGAGTGGCTTGCCATGCCTTTCTTTCCTTATGGCTGGTTGAACTCACGAGGTCAAACCTGTGTCCTCCTCTCTCTGAATCAAAGGCAATAAGTAACGTACATCACCACACTCACCAGAAAGTCTGCAGGATATTTTTTACATGAGTAGCATGGTAGCAAATATGTTTTTTATTCTAGGGAATTCACACATTTGGCTTGGATTATAAGACATTCAAAAGTCCCTCTCAAACCATGCTGTTAGCATTTTAAAATCTTATGATCTGGATGGGAAAAACAGAGCTAACTGCTGGTATAGAGGTCAAGGGGAATTTTTCTAAAGGCTTATTAGCTTTGTTCTGACCTGACCCAGCTATTTGGGTCTCAATCATCTGCACATGCCTATTGACTTTAAACATAAAAATGTATATGTCCATATCTAGGGGCTCATGAAGTGGCAAGGTGATTTGATTCTTTGGAGGTGGTGATTCACCTCTCAACTAAGAGAAGTAAACTATTGTCATGATGAAGAGTCTGTGTGGAGACCAGAACCCTGTTAAGCTCATAACCTGAATGAAAATTCTTATCTCCCCATGGCCCTTTTAAATCAAGAGGGCCATTTTAAGATTTTGTAAAAATTTCATGTGATATCATTGAGGAGAAAAAAACTTGATTCTTTTAACAAGTCTCTTCTTTGCTAAGTGTTATGCTCAGCTCCTACAAGTGGGCTCCACAAAATATTTTTGGACACCTTGTATATATCTTATAAAGAGTGAAAAGCTGACATGTTTTGTAGACTGAAGTGTCATGGTGCTTTTGGAAAATGTACGTGTAATTGATAGGCCAGTGGGTGTCTAATTAGGTATACCATGTAAACTGATTCTTATTTCATCATAAATTATAGTTCACAGACGTGGTAAATGGGGCATTGCTGTGATCTCCCATGTGTGGGTATGTAGAAGTATATGTACGCTCATACACACATATGTTTAAGAGTAAATGTATATATATATATATATATATATATATATATACATATGGCAAAGATAAAGCCATGGTTGAGAAGAAAGAACATAATATTGCTGGACTGAACTAGGGCAGGAGCTTCAGGAATGTATTAATAGCAAGGGAAGAGGATTAGAAGAAGTTAGAAGGTCTGTGCCAAAAGGCAATATGTGGAGCTGGCACAGTTTTTGTTCAACTGCCTCCTGCTTATAAACAAGGAAATTGCTGTCCAGCCAGAAGGAAGTGATATAGTTAAGCCACACAGCTAGTTAGTGGCAGAGTTAAAACTAGACCATGACTTTACTAGTCCTGGTCCAGTGTGCTTGCAGCTGACTCCATTGCTGAGCAGTTAGGTAGGGAGAGGAGTAGGAGTTCATGATCATGATCATAGATTCCCAACAGAGTGATTAAGTTAGGCTTCCATATGACCTTTGTATGGGCATAGTAGACATGGGAAAGGGTGAAAAAGTTAAGCATTGATCCCATCAGAAATGACCGCTTGTCCACCAGAATTCAGGCTGGGAGGCTAAAAAATTCAGAGCTGAAGTGAAGTGAAAGTCGCTCAGTTGTGTCCAACTCTTTGCGACCCCATGGACTATACAGTCCATGAAATTCTCTAAGTTAGAACACTGGAGTGGCTAGCCTTTCCCTTCTCCAGGGGATCTTCCCAACCCAGGGATCGAACCCAGGTTCTCCTGAATTGCAGGTGGATTCTTTACTGGCTAAGCCATAAGGGAAGACCAAAAGATAAAAAGAATAATGTGAATTAAATAAAGGCACTTATTTTCAAAAGTGTGGTCAAGAATTAGGAAAAGCCACACTGATATTGGCACTTGTTGGAGTTGGCAGCAGTGGAGTCCTAACCACCCTTGGCCAGGAGGGGCAAGCAGATGGAACTGAGTAACTCCAGCTCTAGGAAAGGCAGGAGGAATGGATATAAGGATATGGTCCAACTTTGTGATCTTATAGGAGAGGAGCCAGAGGGGGGAAAACAAAACTGAATGGACCATCACTTAACTCTTTCCTGCTGCTCTTTTTTTTCCCCTTTATCTTCCCAACAGGAAGTTGGAGGGTACTGGAATCCATTGACAGGCTATATGGGTCAAGCTCCCAGGGCATAGAGCAGGACAGAGGAGAGCAAAAAATAGATCTGTAGTGGTAAATGCAGGTTATCCAGGACAGGAGTCTTGAGTGATTGTGACACTTTTTACACAAACTGCATATGGATTTATTCTCTATATAGACCTCTTCCTTGAGAAGCCACCTTTTTGCCACATCAGTAACTTATCCTAACATTACCAGTAACTTATGCTGACATTCTGGAAAAAGCAAGAGCTCAACTCTGAAAGTATTCCTTAGTATACTTCTATGATCTCTTCTGCTGTGTGACACTATCCCTTAACTTAGTGAGACAACTTTCTCTGGTTTGTTTATAAGCTCCAAAGCCTTATTTGATCTTATATGCCTTTAAAAATCCAGTGTATTCACTAAACGAAATGTATTGTTCATGTGGCAAAGTCTATCATGATGATTTAGTATTTTTCCCTTTAGTCTTGACACATGATAACCAGTATGGTTTCCATGTCTAAAGGAACATGAGACATTGGAAGCAGGAGAGCTTGTTCCCACGGAGCCAGCTTGCAATATAAGGCTAAATCCTGTGTCAGTATTTTAAGTTCAGTAATATGTATCAGCTCACCTTGGGGTATGTAGACCTATCAACAGGTAAATGATATTACAAGACCCTAGTTAATAAATTAGAATAAAAAGCACTTTATATACACTAAGAAATACAACTGCAGAATGAACAGGAATGCTTATTTGGACATTAAATGGATTGTCATAATTCTCTCTGGGAATTGCTCTTGGCCAATTTGCCCTTGGCCAAAGGGAACTGTCTAACTCAAGGTTACATCCTTCTCTGACAGAATCCCACATCCAACGGCTGGTCCAAATGTGTATAGGGGGCCTGGGCTCTGCGGCATCCTTGAAGAGCCATTTCAGCTTCAGACCTTCCCATAACATCAGCTGAGGCCTCAGTGGCAAATGGAGCCCAATTCAGTCTCCCCACTCCCAGTCTTGTTTCTCTTGCTCCTGAACAGGCATTGTTCCCAACACAGTTCACCAGTAAACTTTCTTTGTGCAGATCTTTGTATTAGAGTTTGTTTCCAGGAAAACTAACCTGTGACACTTGGTACTAGGAGAGTCCTAGGAAGCAGATCCCAAAATGGGATTTTGAAGCTGAATGAGAATAAAGCCTCCTTCACTGATGGTAGATGGAGTATTAACAACCCCCAGCTTATCAGTTGCAGGGCAGTTGTTAAAATTTTCACTTATGTCAAGCTTGAATGAGACATAGATGAAGGGAATGCACTGCTGATACAGTATTTCAAGTTTTTGAGAGGTTCATGTAGTAATTATCAGGACTGTGGAACTGAATAGCTCTTGCTAGGGCGTACTGAGGTATTGGAAAAAGATGATAGGCTGAGGGTGATTAATTATCAATTTAATCCTGTGTGAAAGCTAGAGAGCTCATGGCAGCTTATAAAAAGATTCTCATCTCCCGAAATTGGAGAACAAAAAGCAGATGATCTGATACTTCTCAACTGTAACAGTTGTGTCTGACACTTTGTGACCTCATGGACTATAGCCCACCAGGCTCCTCTGTCCATGGGGATTCTCCAGGCAAGAATACTGGAGTGGGTCGCCATGCCCTCCTCCAGGGGATCTTCCCAACCCAGGGATAGAACCTGCGTGTTCTTCATTGGCAGATGGATTCTTTACCCTCTGAGCCATCAGAGAAGCTCAGTAGAGTACCAGGAAAGTCTAAGATCTCTACTCTGGCAAGTCTGCCCTGCCACCATTAGAACATGGATTGGAACAAAGTGTGACCTTGCAATTTGGTATGGTTACAATACAGTAGAGAATTTTATATCCTCAAAGTGTTTTTTTTTTTTTTTCCCTCTCCAAAAAAACTGGATCTGCAGTTGACCTGTTCCTCCTTGTACTACAGTCTGAGCATGCCTCACTCTTTGAAGAAGATGCAGAAGTATTTGTATTAGATGACAACATGCAGCTCTCTCAGGATCTAGCTGGCAGGCCAACAATTGGGATCCAGTTGCAACATAACCTAGCAGGGAACCGAGCCCTTAGGTTAAGGGAAGAGAGGAATTATACTCCTAAGAAGTTGTAGAACTTAGTCAACTTATACCAGCCAAAACTAGGAAAAATATGGATCCTATAGGTGCTGAATCAAGTGGGAGGGCAGAGATGCAGTTGAGCAAGACACATTTACTCATGTGGGAACATTCTCCTATGATACATGGTTTAACTCTTAGAAAGACCCAAGAATATGAAGCTAACGTGCTGCTGGAGTTTCTCTTAAAGCTTGGAGTGATGATCTTCATTGAGTAAGATAGAATTGCCAGAACTGTCACAGCAGATGGTGAACAGATCAAAACTCTCAGAGAAGGGGGCATGTTAGTCTACAAAACCTGCCTGCCAGCTATATTCTGTTTGAGAGTTTAAAGGATGCTCCACTTATCAGAATGATAAAGAATGCAAAGTGAGAGGGGCCACAGTATTGTTGAGAGGCTCAGTGGTGACTGTCCTTGAAGCCAGGGCTGATAGAAGGGTGCTATGGAAGAAAAACAAGCTGGAATCAAGATTGCTGGGAGAAATATCAATAACCTCAGATATGCAGATGACACCACCCTTATGGCAGAGAGTGAAGAGGAACTAAAAAGTCTCTTGATGAAAGTGAAAGAGGAGAGGGAAAAAGTTGGCTTAAAGCTCAACATTCAGAAAAACGAAGATCATGGCATTGGGTCCCATCACTTCATGGGAAATAGATGGGGAAACAGTGGAAACAGTGTCAGACTTTATTTTGAGGGGCTCCAAAATCACTGCAGATGGTGACTGCAGCCATGAAATTAACAGACGCTTACTCCTTGGAAGAAAAGTTATGACCAACCTAGATAGTATATTCAAAAGCAGAGACATTACTTTGCCGACTAAGGTCCATCTAGTCAAGGCTATGGTTTTTCCAGTAGTCATGTGTGGATGTGAGAGTTGGACTGTGAAGAAGGCTGAGCTCTGAAGAATTGATGCTTTTGAACTGTGGTGTTGGAGAAGACTCTAGAGAGTCCCTTGGACTGCAAGGAGATCCAACCAGTCCATTCTGAAGGAGATCAGCCCTGGGTGTTCTTTGGAAGGAATGATGCTAAAGCTGAAGCTCCAGTACCTTGGCCACCTCATTTGAAGAGTTGACTCATTGGAAAAGACTCTGATGCTGGGAGGGATTGGGGGCAGGAGGAGAAGGGGACGACCGAGGATGAGATGGCTGGATGGCATCACTGACTCAATGGACATGAGTCTGAGTGAACTCCGGGAATTGGTGATGGACAGGGAGGCCTGGTGTGCTGTGATTCATGGGGTTGCAAAGAGTCGGACACGACTGAGTGACTGAACTGAACTGAACTGATAATAGAACCAGGCTATGATGCAGTATGACTGACTGGAGCCTGATAGGGGCAGGCTAGGGGCACTTGCCCATCAGAAGCAAGTTTGAAGTGATGATAGTAATACACACCAAGGTTGGAATGGCAGCTGGTCAGTGTGACCCACAGGAGCTTTGTAGAAGATCTGGTGATAGGTAATAAAATACAGAATTTTACTGTGGCTATGAGACTGTACATGGATATGCGTAGTAGATGGTTGGTGGTCTGCCAACAGCTGAAGGAAGCAAGATTAGTCCATTAGAGACAAGAAGATTTGGGAAGTAATAGGCATGTGGATGGACTTATGAGAATGAGCATGAAGTTTGAAGGCCTTTTTCCATCAGAAAACCTTATTCATTGAAGAGGCACCACACAGGTTGACTTGAATGGTTGACGTCAGCCAGACTAGTTGACCACTCCGTTTTGGGCACAATGCGCTCATCAACAGAGTATCCTTGATGACAGGGATGGGAAACTTTGCATGAGCCTAAAGCATGGGCTCCCCCTCCTCAATGCTGATCTACCTGTCACTGCTAAGAGAATCTACCCCACCAACCTCTCCAACCAAAGCCCCTGATCCAGCACTGCCTTCAAAACCAGCCAGCCACTGTACACCCCCTTCATTGTAAAAGGGGGCAGTGATTCATCTCGAGTGAAATTGATATATATTCCAGGTATGGGTTTTCCTTTCCTGATGGCAGAACCATGTGCCCCACACTATCTGATACCTTATAGAGTGTTTTTATCCACTGAAATAGGATACCACAAAATATTGCCTGTGACAGGGGACTGCTTTCAAAGGAGGTGTGGCAGTGAGCATATGACCAAGCGTCTATGTGTCCTGTCACATACCACACTACTCAGAACCATCAGCTTGCAAGGCAGCAGAAGAAGCCTTTTGAAAGTGTAGCTGACATCTCAGTTCAGAGGTGGTAACCTTCAGGGATGGAGTGCCATACTACAGATTGTGGTCAGTCGGTCAGTTCAGTTCAGTCGCTCAGTCGTGTCCGACTCTTTGCAACCCCATGAATCGCAGCACGCCAGGCCTCCCTGTCCATCACCAACTCCTGGAGTTCACTCAGACTCACGTCCGTCGAGTCCATGATGCCATCCAGCCATCTCATCCTCTGTCGTCCCCTTCTTCTCCTGCCCTCAATCCCTCCCAGCATCAGAGTCTTTTCCAATGAGTCAACTCTTTGCATGAGGTGGCCAAGGTACTGGAGTTCCAGCTTTAGCATCATTCCTTCCAAAGAACACCCAGGGCTGATCTCCTTCAGAATGGACTGGTTGGATCTCCTTGCAGTCCAAGGGACTCTCTAGAGTCTTCTCCAACACCACAGTTCAAAAGCATCAATTCTTCAGAGCTCAGCCTTCTTCACAGTCCAACTCTCACATCCATACATGACCACTGGAAAAACCATAGCCTTGACTAGATAGACCTTTGTTGGCAAAGTAATGTCTCTGCTTTTGAATATGCTATCTAGGTTGGTCATAACTTTTCTTCCAAGGAGTAAGCATCTGTTAATTTCATGGCTGCAGTCACCATCTGCAGTGATTTTGGAGCCCCTCAAAATAAAGTCTGACACTGTTTCCACTGTTTCCCCATCTATTTCCCATGAAGTGATGGGACCGGATGCCATGATCTTCGTTTTTCTGAATGTTGAGCTTTAAGCCCTCTTTTTCACTCGAAATTCACTTACATAGGCTATGTCCTTAATAGGTGAAATAATTGAGACCAGGAATGAAGGGTTAGAAATTGAAATAGCCCTGCTTATCATCACTTCCAGTAGCCTACTTGGGGGAATTTACACTTTATGTTTCTGCACCTCTAAGCTCTTTAGTTCTAGGGGTTCCCAGAGGCAGAACACTTCTATCAGGGAACACAGCAAAAATGCTATTACATTTTAAGCTCTGATGGCCACTGAGGCACTTTGGGGTCTGATTGACAAGACATTAGCAGACAAAGAATAAGGCATCATCTCAACAGGAGTGTTAACCCTGATCATTAAAGCCAGGGAAGCTCTTATATAACTAGACAGGGAGGAGTGCCTTTGGCTCCCAGGTGATCTAATGGGGATGTTCCTTGGTTCTCTACTGTAAAATTTTGATAGTTAGTGGACTAGTGATGTAGCTACAGCCTATGGTCAGCTTATGGGCAAGTTGACCATAAGCTTAGATCCCTTAGGGATGAGGGTCTGGGTCTCCACCTGGTATACCACCAAGACCTACATAGGTGCTGCAAAGGTTGAGAGGAGTCTGGAATGAATAATAAAGAAATGGCCACCAAATGTGTTCTGTGACCAGCTGCGAAAGCAGAAGTTCTAATTTACCTTAATAACTGCCCCCTTAAAAGTTCTCTAGGAAAGATATAATCTAGAAATAATGTCATGAGGGTTGTTTCTAGATGGAATGAACTCACAATTCTGAAGCAAGTGGTTTGGGTGGCAGGAGTGCTATCTAGTGGATCTGTGGTACACCCAGGTCCTGCTTTGGGAGCTAAAGCACCACAAGTGATGACTGCTGACTGCTGATAGCTGAGTTGCTTCGGGGGAAATGCTCTCAGCTGAATAATGCTGCCTCACCCAAGCTCACACCCTCTTGCTGGGTGTGTTCCCATTCAGTGACTGATCAAAGCATGGGGAGGAATATCCAGCTCCCTTTGTCTCAGTTTGGGACACCTGTGATGGGCCGTTCCAGCTTCCTAGCCCCCTGTGGAATTGTCTGAGGCAGTTGTCACAGGATTGCAGTTCAGCTTCTCCTCTGCTCCCTCAAAGAAGTTAATCCCCAATTAATTCCATTCTTGCAAATCTCCATCTCAAAGCTTGTTTTCTGAGGAACACAAACTTCTACAGATAAACAGTTTTCAAAGCATAAAACCCAAGTGATACCTTCTGTTCCTGGCCATTGTAGGTTGAGTTTTGTTAGTTTAAATTTTTTTATAAAGTGACCTTTCCTAACATTGTTGCTGGATTTTAAAGTGTGCTTTACATGCATTCCGGTGGTCCCCTCTCCCTTTATTGCATTAACTAGAGGTGCAGAAATTCTCTGAATTCCCAGCTGCAGGAAAAGCATCCACTGAGCAAGACATCATCTTCATGTGGATTTGCATTTTTCTATGGGC
Organism: Budorcas taxicolor; assembly: GCF_023091745.1. Classification (NCBI taxonomy): domain Eukaryota; kingdom Metazoa; phylum Chordata; class Mammalia; order Artiodactyla; family Bovidae; genus Budorcas; species Budorcas taxicolor. The sequence goes on along the minus strand of NC_068917.1, from coordinate 46,216,871 downwards.
TCACTTAGTGGCCATGCCAGCTGTCATTTTCAGCTGCTTTGAGTTGGCCAGTGTTGCCATTGCCCTCTGGATGCCATTAGAAAAAAATTGGATTCGTTGTTATATGCCTATTGTACTGGCTAGGCATTTCTACACAGATTGTTTCATTAGCTCTTAAAACAAGACTGGACTAACATGTTTTCTAATTAACTGATCAGGAGAACTGAAGATCACTGAGGTTGAATATTTTCTGTTTAGCTAGCCAGAAATTTCTAATAGTCCAGATTTGAAGTCAAATTCTGACTCCAAGTCTAGTGTTCCCTTCACACCCTAATAAGATAGCCGCTCGTTGTGTATAGACTTAAAACTACTGCTGGACCAGGCTTGGGTGACTCTCTACATTAAACAGTCACCAGTAATGAACTAGGATCTGTTGAAAACCTTTGAAACTCTCCACATCTCTTTTTATAGCTGATGTGGATCCACCCCAAGTCACGGGTATTGTTTTCTCCTTTATTGGCAAGTCCCTGAAGCCTGACTGGGAAGTTGCATCACCATCCTGGCTAACCTTTTCTCTCTTACGTGAGGACGGCCCAGTGAAATACTCATTTATGAAAAGCCATAAACATGCAATGAAGCTCAGCAAACTCTTTCAGTCTCATTGATTTATCTGTTTGTCTCTTTTCTTCTACCATCAGTATTACCTGAACAGTCACCCTGTTGAGTCACAATGTAGATTTGCGGTCTTTGGCTGGGAAAAGGCTTATTGGTGAAGCCTGATACTGAAAAGTAATCTTCTTCAGGAAATGAGTACGAAAGAACTGTTATTCTGTGTAATAGCAAAGAAAGAATAAGGATCCCAGGAGAGAGTATTTTGGCAACTGATGGACCAGGGGTCATTACCGACCGAGTGCTCAAATAAAAATACCTTCAAACCCTGAAGAGTGGGTTTCTGTGTTTTAAATACAGATTCTTGCTTTTCAAATGGGATTCTTTCCAAACGACCTCCTGACTTAAAGGGGTAGAGTTAAAGAGCGTTCGAAGGCAGTTGGATATTGGGAGGAAATGAAGTGAGACTAGAGCTGTGGAAACTGCAGAGTATGTCTTCTGGTGTTTCGTATTTGAAACAGACTCTTCAGGTCTGCATATAAAAGTATGAATTAGCAAGTGTGTTGTAACCAACTAATGTTTGGTGGCAAATTATCAGTGCCATTAGTGTTGTCTAGAAGGCTCAACGGGGCTCCTAATGAAGCTGGCCCCTTTGGAAGAAGATGCAGGGCAAAACTTATGGGCTAGTCTTATGATACTGAAAAGCCCATGTGATTATTTACTTTTAAAAAAAATCTATGAATTTTTTTAAAAAAGAAAATCATTTTGCCATACAACATCCCATCTATGTAAGTCAATTCATTTGCCTCATGGAATAAACTCAAGAAAACAGCTGGTGACACTGATCTCACCAGGATGGCAGATTCCTTGGCCAATCTTCAAAACACATTTTGAAAAAGAGAGAGTGATTTTTGCCATTTGCCTTGAAAGTGTGACTATTCTATGTGGCTTCCAAGAGAAGAGACGATGGGGAAATAGCCTGTATTAATTCCACGCATGAATTTTGGCTTGATGTTCCTAAAGAATTTGAAAATTCTGTACACATTGTTGCAATCAGATTTATTTAAATAGCGCCCCAAAATGTAAAAACCAAAGCCCTTTCCTTAGTTGCCACATTCCTCATGTTTCCACTTAAATGTAACTATCTTAGCAAAGATTACCCTCAGCCTGGTTTCCCTCCTTTTTCTTACTTCTAGCTAGGATTTTTTTTCTTTTGGAAAAGTTTCAGGTTTATATTATATAATCATTTTTAAATCCAGTTACCTAAACTAAAAATCTCTTTCAAATGAAGAGGTATCTTTTGAGTGTTATTAAAGTATTATGAAAATATATATTCATTGATTCTTCAGCTCAATATGTGTTGAGTGACTGCTTGACCTGGGCACTGTTCCAGGTCATGGATGACAACCTGAGATCGGAAAAGTGCCAGAAAAACTGTTAAACTACCTTGCATATCAGCTTCTGGCCTTTGAGTGACTAGATCTGCTGCTGGAGGTAATGGGGGAAAATCAGTAATGTTAGATAAACTGTAACATTTTTTGGTAAGTGTTCAGTTTAATTAAAATCTCACTGTGGAAGTATGTTTTAAATGTTTAAATGGAGAACCCCAAACTAAAAACATCTTGAGTAATCTGAAAGAATATACCTCCTCCTTAAGCTGTTAATGAGCAATTCCCTAAAAATAATTTCCTTGTCTAACAATGTTGGCTAATTAAAAATGACCAAAATTATTAGTTTTGGTCATAAGCAACAGAAATAAATTCCTGATATCTTGGAAATGAGGAGGGATGTTTATTAAAAGGAATATGTTTTCTCAGGAATTCCAAGGACAGGCATGCAGCTGGGCCTTCAGAATAAATTGCACGAAGAACTCACTGTCAACATAGTTTTTCCATCTGTCCCTCTGCTCTTCCTCCTGTGTTGATTTCATTCCCCCCCCCCCCCCCCCTTTTCAGGCTGTTTTCCCTTGCTTTTCTAGTCCAGGTGATAGAAATCATGGCCACTGAAAAGCCCTTGTTTCATTTGATAGACCCCCAAGCAGAATGGTAAAAAAATATCATTCATTGTAAGGATTCTCAGTTCTCTGACCTGGATTTGTTCACGTGATCACCTTGGTCCAATGAACAGTCTGGATGAATGAGTTCACATAAGGATTGGACTAGCTAGGCTCAGCCATGTGATGGTTAAATGGGTGGAGAAGGAAGGTTTCAGGAAAGGGTGGCTAGGGGTCTTTGGAAAAAATGGAAGAAACTGTAGTTATCCACAAAAAGTAAAGCTATTTTTATATACATGTATCTTTGTGTGTGTGTGTGTGTGTGTGTGTGTACGTGCACTCAGTCATGTCTGATTCTTGGAGACTCTATGGACTATAGCCTGCCAAGCTCCTCTGCCTATGAAATTTTCCTGCCAAGAATATTGGACTGGGGTGCCATTTCTTCCTCCTGGGGATCTTCCCAACCCAGGGATCAAACCCATGTTTCTTGCATCTCCTGCATTGGCAGGTGGATTCTTTACCACTAGCGTCACCTAGAAAGCCATGTATTGTATATACATTTAAAAAATTATTTGAGAAAATTTGGCAGTAAACTTGGGTTGGCAAACTGTGTCCCACAGACCAAATTTGCACTAGAATCTGTTTTTGTAATGCCCCCTGAAGATTCTAAATAATTGTTAAAACAGAAGATTATAGAACAGAAATTGTATGTGGTCTATGGAGTCTAAAATATTTATTTTTGGCTCTTTACAGAGAAAGGGGTCAGAAAAGCTGACCCCTGCTCTTTAGCATGAGAGGTGGGCCCCTGCAGCCTCTGCATCTCGTCTGTGAGGTACTAATGCTAGCTCTGTCATCCTAGAGTGAGACCTGAAGCAAGTTACAAAATGTGTATACAATACATTTGTAGATGAGAACAATAATAATTACAGTTATGGATTATTTTATAGAATTGTTAGGGATAATAAATGAATAAATATCTGTCAATCATTAAGAATCATGCCTGATAAATGTTAAGAATGTCAATTATTATGTCAAATCACATATAATCCTAGTCATCTTGATATATATTTACATATATACAGGGGTTTCCCTGTTGGCTCAGACAGTAAAGAATCTGCCTGCAATGTGGGAGATCTGGATTCAATCCCTGGGTTGGGAAGATCCCCTGGAGAAGAAAATGGCAACCCACTCCAGTATTCTTGCCTGGGAAATCCCATGGACAGAGGAGCCTGGTAGGTTACAGTCCATGGGGTCTCAAAGAGTTGGACATAACTGAGCAGCTAACGCTTTCAACTTCATATAGATACACACATATAAATGAATATATATAAATATATATATGGATATTTATATATGCATATACACTATGAATAATTTGTTTTTGTGAATATAATTGTCCATAAAGTATACTCCTAGATAATACTATTGAAAGGAACCCTATAACATGATGATTTGTGAAGAAAAGAGCTATTTAAAAAAAGAAATTCTCATCTTTTATATGTATTACATAAGTCTCTTAATCTTAAAGCAGAAGAACTATGTTTGAATGTAAAAACTTAAATAGTTCATACCAAACCAAACAATGTGAATTTGACGTTATCCTAAATGTTACTCCCTCCTTTAAAAGCAAGATTTACATTCCAACAGTAAATGGGAACATTGCTACTACAGCAATATAAATGTTTCACAATTAGTTTTGAAACGTTTACAGAACTCCATAGATGTGACTTTGAGCCGTCAGAGTTCTTAGCATGATAGTATGACACGAATATCTATGTATGGATTAAAATTCACATGAGTGAATGCAGGGATCTGCTCTATATGATTACATTCCATCCATAAACCATCGTAATCCCAACCTCTTCTCTCTCCTGTGTTCTTAACGCCCGTCATATATACAGGTTCGTGCACATACTGTTCATGAAGACTTAGAGCATGCAAAGAGAGAAGTGTATGGACACAGCCCATATTCACCTGTAGCCGTATTTTACATTACACAACATCCACAAAAGATCACCCTTTTAATATTTTCACTGAAAGTAATATCTAGAGTTAAAAAGTATGTCGTACTGACATTATGGTACTTCATTTAACACATACAGTGTAAAGCCCTATTTGGAAAAGATCTTTCTGAAGAGGGGGTTATCGCATCAATCAAGAGCTTCCTGTGTATGTAATGTAAGTAATAAATGTATGCCGCATGTGTGGCTGGAGGAATGCTAAAAACTCTACTGGCGTGCTGAGGAAATGCAGCTAAAATAACTTCTACCAATCTAGTTCATTCCACTCAGCAAAAATTGGGCAAGTCAAATTCATAACTGTTGATTTCAGGTTTCATTAGCAGGAACTTTTTGAGCAAATGTTAACTTTTTGGTTCCATTTTCCATTTGACATTTCTCATTAGACTCAAAGTGTTCACTGTATGTACATCTTTTCATATAATTCAAGACTTTCATCAAGCAACCTTTCCAACCAAAAGAAAGAGGATAGATGCGTTTGCTTCTTGAAAAAGTACATTTCTATATTTAGACAGCTTCATATGTCAGTTTGGAATCCTTGCTTCCTCCTCATCCTGTTTTTCAGAGTAAAGATTTTTATTTGCTTGTTGTTGTTGTTCATCAGTCACAAAGGTAATGTCTCACCGTCAGAGCAATATTGGAGATATCATGAGACACTGATCCTGAGGAATGGCTCTGCTGGCTGTTTAGTGGGATGTAATGCACTACTTAGGGCTTTGGAGCAAACCTCATTCTGGCCCCTTGACTCTAGAATTCTGATCCATTTGTGCCTCTAAGTGCCTCTTGCTTTCCTGAGCTCTCCAAGTCCACGGGATGAAGAATGTATCACAAAGCAGCTCACTGTGTTGAGAAGAGTGTAGAGTGTCGGGTTGTGTGTTATATTCTCTTTCACCTTACTGTCTCCCACCTTCCTTCCAAGCAATCCCCATAGTTGTTGTTTTATACACAGAATAAGCATTATTAAAGAAGCAATGTGTTAGCTTAGAAACTTAATTCCTTAAGGAGGGTGGATATTTTAAAAACTTACTTTAATGCAAAAGACAACTGTTCTATTCATAACCAAAGGAGTTGGACACGATTCAGATTTAGCAACTAAGCAACAACAAAATTGCTGATCCTGCCCCTTGATTGATCAGGGGGTAAATGTTTGATCAAAACTGGGCCAATTAGATTTCTGCTCCTGGAAATCTGAGACATGGCCCAGGATAGTGAGGAGCCCAGGGCTTCTTGGAGCCAAAAGTGAACGAAAGTGAAGGTTTCTCAGTCGTGTCGGACTCTCTGCAGCCCCATGGACTATACAGACCAGAATACTGGAGCGGGTAGCCTTTCTCTTCTCCAGGGGATCTTCCCAACCCAGGGATTGAACCCAGGTCTCCTGCACTGCAGGCGGATTCTTTACCAGCTGAGCCACCAGGGAAGCCCAAGAATACCAGAGTGGATCTTCCCGACCCAGGAATTGAACCGGGGTCTCCTGCATTGCAGGCAGATTCTTTACCAACTGAGCAATGAGGGAAGCCCAGGTTAGGAGTAAATTAGCTCATTAGAGAGAACTACTGCAGAGTTATGGAAACTCTGGGGATGTCTTGGTGTCTGTCTTTCTCAAGCATTAGCTGTTCAACAATTCCTTTAGTTCCAGCAAATTACTTGTTCTTTTGCTTAAATTAATCAGAATTAATTTCTGTTGCATGAAACCAATACAGACACACATATCTTCTAGCAGTTGGTTACATATACCAGATAATCAATTTAAGATTTATTTATTGTGTGTGTGTTGAGAATGGGAGGATGGAGTAATTGTTTAGGTAAATATTGATTAACTGAAAATGTTTGTATGCTTAAAGTTGCAAAACACTTTACTGGAGCTGGATCAAGTATAGCTGTAGAACTCTACCAGTGAAAATACTTTTAAGGTATACTGATATTTGGGCTTCCCTGGTGGCTCAGATAGTAAATACCTGCAATGCAGGAAACCTGGGTTCAGTCCCTGGGTCAGGAAGATCCTCTGGAGAAGGGAATGGCAACCAAATCCAGTATTCTTGCCTGGAGAATTCCATGGACAGAGGAGTCTGGTGGGTTACAGTCCATGGGGGTCACAAAGAGTGGACATGACTGAGTGACTAACACACACACACGGTGACTTTCATTTAAACTGGAAAGACCTCAGCTTTGTAGCTCCTGGACATTCCTAGATCATTCTGAATCAGGAACCTCCAACCCCCCTGTTGGGATGGCTCTTTGTGCTGTGTGATAGTGAACCCAGACTCAGAGTCCTTCTGTGTAAGAATAACAGGAGAATGAGAGAGAAGAAAAAAAAAAGGCTATACCTCATACAGCCATCAGTGATTTTTGTCAAGGAATTTACCTTCTATAAGCAATTGTTCATTTCCTTCATTTCCCTTGTGCTTATTCATGAGACGTGATTGTGTGAAATACTACTAGACTGAGGTCTTCCTTTTATTCAGCTGTGTCCCTAGCACCAAGTGATTCTTGGCACATGGGTTATATGCTATGAGTGTTTGTTGTACAAATGAGCATATAGATATGTAACACAGATCATCTCACCTCATTTGGTGTATTATTTAAGATCTAAAAACTTTATGAAAACAGGATTATTATAGTTGAATCTAATTTTATTATGTTTCTTGTCATGTGTTATTTCAAAGAGTTTCTGTATGATTCCTTTTGTGATAGAAATAGTCGTCTCCAGTGTATATTTCTGATAGCTTGTCATGTCTATCTTCATGTCATGTCACAGCTTTGCTTATGTCAAGGTGCGGGAGCTAAATACTTCTCACTCTAAACAGTATAACTTATCTGAATGTCATTTTAGCTGCCATGACCTCAGGTTTGCATGTATCAGAAACTAAAGCAGGAAAATCAGGACAGCAGAAGTAGAGGAGGTAAGAGAGAGACCCACCCAGCAGGAGAGAGTCTTACAGGGAATTTACTGGTCAATTACCAATCCATATCACAAGCCAGGTAGAAGAAACACCAGAGTTCTTTTTATTTTTCATCTTCTATATTTGTAGACATGGAAGACATCTTTCATAATAAAAAAAGTTTTAAAACTTAAAATGAGAAGAGTTTTAACATCAGATCATGGGCATTTTTAACATGTAAAATATAATTGCTACACTTAATTGTATTAATGAGATTTGATTATATTTATTTTACTTAAGTTGGATTCCTGTTTAATCCCTTTTCTTTCAGAATAAAAATGAATGACCTAATTGTGAAATGCACATTCCCCTTTGAATTCCTCACTAAAATGAGAGTATTATTCAAACTACTTTAAGAAATATGTTTAATTTTATACAAGCCCTTAATAATAAGAAGCTAATTGAATTTAGCAGCTTCTGAGTACCACAGGGTTGGTACTTTGAGAGGACATTTTAATTACCACAATATTCAATGAGATTAAACATGGGAACTTCTTTTTAGGGGGATGGAAATGTGACCTAGTTCCACAGGAACTTCAGAATGTACTCAGTTTTCTTTCTCCCTGTAGGAACATGAGCTTTTGGAATCCTTTTACATAGAGATCATTTATTCCTTTTAAACATTTTTTGAAGCTTTTTGACTTCGTGCCCGAAACCAATTAAAGACCTCTTTCTGTGAAAGGATGAGACACATTGAGTGATGGGGCCACATGGCCTGCTGTGACCTCGAGATTTTCTTAATGACACATTGAGATTCAGTTTAGAGATGGACCTTGTTGCTTTTGAAGGATGGTGGGCAGAAGGCTCACTCATACCTGGGCACTGATTGGATCAGCTTTCATAGTCCTGCACAGAAAATTCAGTTAAGATAAAAGAGCAAGCTTTGCAAAGCTCTTTTTCATCATTTTCAAATTTAGTAATGATATTAGTTTTCTGGGAATGCCAAAACAAAGAACCACAAATGGCATGGCTTAAAATTACAGAAATTTCCCCTCTCATAGCTCTGGAGGCCATAAGTCTGAAATCAAGGTGTGGGTGGGGTTGCTGCTTTCTGAGCGTTCTGAGGGAGGATTTATTCCATGCCTCTTTCCTCGCTTCTGGTTGTTGCTAGCAAGCCTTGGTGTCCTTGGCTTGTAGCCACATTATTCCAATCTCTGTCCCTGTCATCATGTGACCTTCTCCCTCTGTGTCTTCACATTTTCTTCCATTAAGGACACCAGTCATAGTGAATTAAGAGCTTATACTCCAGTATGATCTCATCTTAATTCATTACATCTGTAACAACTCTCTTCCCAGAGAAGGTCACATTCTGAGGTACCAGGGGTTAAGATCTTCACTGTATCTTTTGGAGAAACATAGTTCAACTACGTAACATTCATTATTTGAAATAATGCTTTAAAGAGGTGAGGTTCCTCTGTTTAATCTGTCGTGGGAAAGGAATTGCTTGATGAATGCTCTGGAATCTAGAGCAGTGGGGCGAGTCTCTCTTCTCTGATTCACTTCAGAGTTTTTTTGTAGAAAGTGTGAAGGCTATTATTGATGGACTTCGTGTATCTCCTTCAAGTGAAGTCTGTCTCACCACAAGCTTCCTGGAGTCCTAGACATTGGCTTTGCCTAGAGCATTAGAAGACATCTACTCCTGTGCTTTTCAAAGCCACAAGTCTCTTATCAAGCTAGGTCTTACAGGGTACTAATCATCGAACAGGAAAGCCGAGTAAAGATGGTAGAACTCTTTTCACTTCTACCTCCTCACCCCAAAACTCTGAAGCTACCTCCACATCAGTCCTTGCATCAGAATCAGCTGAAAAAATTTGTTAGTAATTTAGTTTCCTGGTCCCCCTTTCTTCCTGACTTACCGAATGAAACTCAGAGGTGAAGGATCATGAGCATGGATTGTGAACACACTTCCAAGGTGATTCTTTATACTTACCATGGCTTAGCAACCTTTTCCCTAAGAACTTCATAAAGCACATTTTTAAAGTTTCTGATCTATTCCAACCCCTTGAAGATGAGGTGATGGAGAAAAGCAGACCAGCTGAAGCTGGAAAGAAGAAGAGGCTGGAGAGTAACAGGGCTTGGGCCCCCACGTTTCTCTGGCTTCCAACCCCTTTGCAAGTTCTGTATGAGAGACAGCTCTTTATTTTGTAGCAGTGTCAGGGAGAGAGCCCACCTTTGAACTCTTCCAGAACATTTCCCACACATTACTTATCAACAAAAGGTATTTATTTCTTTATTTTAAGGGTGAAAAATAAATCCGTTACCCATGTTTTCACCTAATAGAATGCTGTATCCCCCAGAGTCAGTCTTTAGATGACTTGTAAAAATCAATCTCCAAAAGCTAATGGTTTCGATGGGGAGGTGAGGATTTTTGGTCCTAAGCCTTTTCTTTTACCTAATGGCTCAATAACAAGACTGAACTCATTTGGGACTGAAAGGAATTTCCAATGATGAAGGAGCATCTTAATAACACATGAGTGGTCTAGGGCTGTAACCCCGAAATCTTGGTGCTTCCAGCCTCGTAAACCTGCCTAAGTTCCTGAAAGCAGCTTTTGTGCCTTGTCTGCTACCACGTGCGAGAGAGATCCCAGATTTCTCGTGAACTGACGTGGCTGGAGTGATGCATCCGATGGTGTGAGGTGACACACACCAGGCCTTGGAAGTGCCCTAAATGGAGGAGCCTCTTAGCATGCAGGATTGAACCTTGGGCAGGACAAGTCAAAAGAGCTCTTTTCTTTTTTCTCCTATTGGTTGACTGTTGGAGGCACTCAGTACAAGTTTGGAGTGGATTAGACAAAGGGTAACTTACTTCCATTAAGTATAGGTGTAACTTGAGTTTGTAATAAGAGGTAAAATATAACAGCGACTTCAAACCTCATAATTTTCAACAATTTGAATCCCCCTTCAAGTCCTCCTGGAATGAGGGCACACATTTTAGCCCTAGTCAATTAAGGAATGTTCTCAGGCTGTGTTTGTTCTTCTCTCACATGTGTGGATTGCTGGGCCTTTTTGCAGCTTTTGCTTTTGGGGAAGTGGCCCAATGTTTTCAGAGAATATGGGACTGTTCTTCGAAGATTCAGCAGTGTGCCCTGTCTTGAAAGGTAGGCCAAGTCACAGGAGCTCTGTTCTTTTTTCTCCTATTGATTGATTCTCAGAGGCATGCAGTGCAGGTTCGGAGTGGATTAGACAAAGGGGAACTTATTTCCATTAAGTATGGGTATAACTTGAGTTTACCTGTCTGTTTCTAGAGAAGCTATTGCTATCATAGAGTCTAGCATGTGTTGGGGGAAAGCTCCCTTCTTGTTTATCTGTCTGCTGGATTCGGCTCCCACTGTGCTTTTCTGATAACAGTGCCACCTGGCGTCCTCCTAGAGATGGGTGCTCGCTTTGGTGAAGCATTTGTGACAACACAGAGCTGCCGCATGTCTGGGAACGCTCATGTCAGTATAGCGGTGAGCGTGCTTCTCTGCGAGCAGACCTCCAATGGGAAGCAGCTCTGGTTACCAAAAAGCAGGAAAACACTGTCACTAAAGGAATGACCATATCAAGAGTTTCCCTGTCTTCTGTGGTCTTTCCATCAGTGGGTCATGCTCTTTTGTATTTGCTTCCTAACATCATTTTAAGTAAATAAAAAGTTTAAATCACTAGCGTGAATTATGCCATTTATATTCTGCATTGCCAGTTTTAAATGTAAATTTAAGAGCATTTCATTTGCATGCGGAATCATTGAAATGGCACACGGTGTATTTGGTAGCTCATGCACATTTATGTATTTCGTTCTTACCAGAACAGTGGAACTCCTCCTACAGGGTGCTGACTCAGTTATTTTGACTTCAGTTCTTGATTCATCTGTAGTATACCAACACCTTCCACTGTTGGCTAACTGAAGAGTAAGAATGAATTGAAAGCGGGACTTCCTGGGTGGTCCAGTGGTTAAGACTCTGCATCCCCAGTGCAGGGGGCACTGGTTTGATCCCTGATTGGGGAACTAAGTTACTGTATGCTGATCAGTGTGACCTGAAACAATAGCAACAACAAGAAAACCACACACAGAAAGAATGAACTGAAAGGAATAGGAACTATGGCTTACCCTGTCTTTTCCTTTCTATAATGTCATTTTCAGCATCAATGGTTGGTTAATACAGGGATGTAAAGTGGGTAAATAAAGCTGTGATATCATCCCTTAGTGGCTCTTGTTTCCTAGAACACCACTGGATTCTTTCTTTGAAGCAAATTCTGGTTAGAAGAGAAAGCATGGCCTTCCTGGGTCATCAGCAATCCTATTTACTCACTTGTAGACATAACATACTTGCATTAGACTCACTTTGGATGTCATTGAACTCCTAAGCATTGCAGGTCCACCATTCTGTGCTCATAGAACAAATGCTATCTGTGAATGGGCCAGCAGGCACATTGTCCATACCTCCTCTGCTCACATTCATGCTCCTTTGTCCCATGGGACTTCAGTTACAAAGCACAAGTTCAGAGATAAAATTACTAAGAAGTTCAAGATGGTGACAGTAGAACATTACACCAGCTGTGAGGCCCTTTTGAGCACAGGGACTTGTGTGGCTGCAGAGATCACACATCTAAGAAGCCAGCCCTGATCAGAGACCATTTGGTAAGTGTAAAATACAAACCAGTCTTTAGGAGATCTTAAGTATTCCTCATGGGGAATTAAGGCCCAGACACGACCAAAAGAGTGGTGGAGGGGTGGGCTCTCACTTGAAGCCATTGGTCACCTTGATACCATGAAGGCGGCCTTGCTGTGCAAGTGTATGGCATAAACATATTTGTAGGAGGACCTCCTAACTTTCCCAAATCCCCTGTGATTGCTATTGACTGGATACATTAATACCTGGAAAGGAGGGTTTCCTCAGTGGCTCAGTGGATAAAGAATCTTCCTGCAGTGCAGGAGATGCAGGAGACATGGGTTCAATCCCTGGGTCAGGAAGATCCACTGGAGAAGGAAATGGCAACCCACTCCAATATTCTTGCCTGGGAAATCCCATGGACAGGGGAGCCTGGTGGGCTATAGTCCATAGGGTCACAGAGAGTCAAGTCACAGTTTGACTTGATGTGGTTTGGAAAGAGTATCCATACCATCCTGGCATTTTGAGACCATACACATACTTTCACTTTTAGTAGTTGGCTCTTCTCCATCATCAGAAACATCAATCAAACATTATCAATAATGTTATCAGTAATTATCAATAACATTATCAATAATTCAGACATGCTAAAAGCAAAACTTGATATGAAATCATTTTTCAAGCAAATGTTCAAAATTCAAGTGAGAGCTATATGAACAATTATGTTGGTAATTGAGTCCAACAGATTTTCCTCTTAATCATTCTATGCATGTTGAATCATGTCATCTTTCCCATTGAGGAAAAATATTTCTTTTGACTTTATGTATCTTTGGCACTCTTAGTCATTGAAGCCTCAGTCATTGAGAAAGTTCTTACTATACTTGCCCCCAGTGTACACATAATGGGCTCTTGTGCTTGAAGTCTTCTACTGCTTTCTGTACTTTCACTGTCTGTATTTTTCTTTTTATGAAATCTTCCAAAACTCTAATCTGTGAAAGGATACACTCAGATTTATAAAGGAGATTTCTAAATTTCTAAATGAAAGGAATTTCTTAGGGAAATGTCACACATTTTTTAAAATATGGAAAGTGTCTTTCTTGATTTTATATTGTTTGCAGTAAATATATAATTGTTCTTTTAAATCAAAGCAGTTTCATGTAGCAATAGCAACAAAAGCCCAAGACATATCCTGGTACAAATTACATTCAGGTCTTCCTTCAGATGCCATCTTCTCAAAGAAGTTTTTTTCCAGCTTTTCATAGAGGTTTTTTTTTACCAACTTTCCCTTCATCATTTTTTACTATTATTTTTTAACCAACTTTTGCTTCATCATTATTTATTACATAAATAGTTTTCAAGCTTGAGTGTACATTAGATTGCTTGGTCCTATCTCCAGAGTGTCTGATTAAAAAAGTCTCAAGTGAAGCCTGAGAGCTTGCTTTACTAATGAGTTCCCAGATCATGGTGATACTGCTGATTCAGAGAACAGACTTTGAGAACCATTTCTCTATTTCATCACTTGCTTTATTTCTCTTACAGCATGGATCTAAAATTGTATACATATTTATTTACTTGTTTATTATTTGTTTCTACCACAAGAAATTAAGTTCAGTGAGGGTAAAAATTTATTCTAAGCTCATTGCTGTATCCCTAGGCTTGGGATATGCCAAACTGCAATAAGTATTAAATGGGGGCTTCCCAGGTGGCACTAGTGGTAAAGAACCTGCCTGCCAATGCAGAAGATGCAAGAGATTTCAATCCCTGGGTCCACTGGAGTAGGACCCTCTGGAGAAAGAAATGGCACACCACTCCAGTATTCTTGCCTGGAAAATTCCATGGACAGAGGAGCCTGGTGGGCTTCAGTTCATGGGTCTGCAAAGAGTCAGATATGACTAAACGACTGAGCACACAGTAGGTGTTAAATACATATTTATTCAATTAATAAAGAAATATATAACGAGGAGTTTCATTGGATAAGAGATTTATTAGATGGCAGTGTTACTGAATCCAAGCATGCTCCACTTGCCACATGACAGGCCATTGAGTCTGAGAGATGAGCAGTTGAGGCAAGGAAGAGACTTCAGTTGGGGAGCAGCTGACCTAAATAATGGCAGGTTAGTTCCTCAAAATAACCCTTTTATCAGGGTCTGGATGCCAGGTTCTTTTATAGATCAGAGATGGGGGCGGGTAAGGAAGCAATGTAAAAAGGCCATTAATCTTGCAAACATCTCCTAGAATGGCAAGCCTCCGACAGCGGATGTGTTGATTTTTTCCTTCTTGTCATCTACAGGTGGCCAGGGTTCTGAACAAAGGTGCTTTAGTTTAGCAGTCAGACATAGGGTCAGGATTCTCTAAGGCAGGACATTCTGTATGATTATAATAACAAAAGCAATGAAAAGCAAGTCAAAGAAACAGTTCCAGGATGGGGTCAGAACTGGCTTCTTCTCTGCAAGGGTAGTAACTGGGATAGGGTTGGGTTGCAGGAACACTTGCCCAGATAGGACGTATTGCTGGTCAGATTTGCTTCCAGGCAAATAAAATGCAAAGTTGCAAATCTAGGGGCAGGGAGCAGTAATGCTAAAACATGATGGTAGGGAACGAACTGAATAATTTAAATGGTGGAAATGCAAGGAAGTTCATAATTTCCTTTTGGCTTGGGTATTTGACTGTGGCTGAAACAGGATCACATGCAACGGTCCAATTTCTCATTCACAGGTAAGATTCCAGAGTCTCAGAAACTCTGCATGTGAGGGGTCCCTGTGTTGCCTTTTTTTTTTTTTTTTTACTAAAAGCAAACACCTAAGCTGGATCATACATTGCAAACTCCCCAATCCTGATACCTATGTGCTTGTGAACTGAGTGAAGGGGCGTGATCTTCCACAATAACTCCTTGGGGAATGGCCACAGCTTTTTCAGAGGCCACCTTTGGAGGGTGGTCTCCTTGACTCTGCAACCCCAGGAAGAGTTGCAGTCTCTCAGGGCTGGTATCTCATGAGACCTCAGGCTTAAATGCATAGTCCTTGAGCTACTGGGCTGTTTCTGCTTTCCATCTCATAGAGCTGTCCAGTAGTTTGGTCAACTTGACCCTATCCTCTTTTTTTCCCCTAAACTTTTTTTTTTTCAAGAAATAGATTTTCATGCCATCTTTAAAATACCCATTTTAGTTTTCTTTCAAATAACTTTGAGAGAAGTAGGTTCTGAGGAGAGAAGTCCCTTTGAAACTCCTAGAACAAAAAAAAAGTGGCAATTATTTTACAAGCAATCAAGTTGAAGGAAAGAAGGAAGAACCAAGACCCCACCATGGACACCTAAGAGTGAGTGTTTCAGTGGGGAGAGCAGGCCCAGAACTTGGCCATTGTCAGAACAGGTCAAGGTCATGGGCAACCTGGGGAAACCTGTTAGCATCTTGGGAAAAAGTCCATGTTGGTGGTTCTTAAAGCCTGTCTGATGTGTGAGACTCACTCCTGCCATCAACCTCTAGAGATTTTGATTCACTCCATTTAGAGGGCCGTGTAACTGAAGACCACAGACTGGACTGTACATCAGGCATTTATTGTTTCACAATTCTGGAGGCTAGAAGACTGAGAACAAGGTGTCAGCAAGGTTGATTCCTTGTGAGGCCTCTCTCCTTGGCTTGTAGACGACTGTCTTCTTCCTGTATCTTAACAAATCTTCCCTCAATGGTTGTTTGTGTCCTAAACTTTCTTACAACAGCACTGATGGTATTGGCTTAAGGCCCACTTGACCTACTTTAACCTTAATTACCTCTTTAAAGACCCAGTCTCCTAATCTAGTTGTATTCTGAGGCACTGAGTATTAGGACTTCAGCATAAGAATTTGGAGGGTACACAGTTGAGCCCTTAATGACAGAACTCAGGGAATCTGAGTTTCTAGCAGTGTCTTCAGGTAATTTTGATATAGCCAGGCATATAGCCAGAGTTTTGTATCCACTAGCAGACACCTGCTAGATCTGAAGCCCTGTAAGCACAATCTTCACTTTTCTCCTTTGCAAATGAGAGCTTCTCAGCCAAGTCAACTGATTTTCAACAGGATTGTGACAAATATGCTCCGGAAGGACTCGGTAACCCAATACTTTGCTGCCTGCAAATATAATCTGGGTTCATCTGTAGCTGGACTTTTGGGTGTCAACTCAGAGGGATTTCATTTCATGTCCAGTGAATTACATCCTCAAAAGCAAAGCAGATTTGGTCTTTGTAGAAAAACATGAATCTGAAGACAGGTTATGAGTGAAGCTTAGTGTGCTGGAAAATGGATCAGATGTAGACCGAATTGCATTTATTTTCTGTGCCTACAATTTGGTCTGTTTTCCAAGAATCCTCATTAAATCTTAAACCCCAGGATACATCCCTGTCCTTTAAGGACCAGTACAACACTAGCAAGCATTTGCCTGAAAAGTCAATCTTCAGTATAGATTTCCCTCAAATAAACCCTTTCTTTCTGCCAACTGTCAAAGCTGTCTGTGTGAATACAAATAACTCCTCTACAGGGGGAGCCCTCCTCTCTGCATGTGTGTTTTTGGGGGCGAGGTCAGTTAGGATTAGCCTCTCTTTATTTGTCTGGAAGAGAGTTTCACTTTAGGAACACACTCCACTTGCCATTTCTTGAGTTTATGAAGTGGTAAATCTGCTCCTAAGTGGAGATGATATTTTCATTAGGATTTTGTGGGGCAGGAGCAGTTTTTGAATCTTGCCTCCCATGCCTCAGGATAGTAAAAATGATACATTTTCTTGACTGATCCTACTGTATTAATAGTAGCAACACCTATACCACAACCTAAGTATGTAATTTCACTATTTGTGTAGGAGATTACAGTTCTGATGTTGGACCAAAAGGAAGCCTAGATACAGAGGCTACACTGATTTTTCTAGAGGGCTTGGAAATGTATAGGGGTGTTTTTTTTTTTTTTTTTTTCGGAGCTCATAATGTCTGGGGACATTTCTAGAATTTAATAGTGGGAAGCAGAGAAGTGAGACATCCTACAGTGTCTCAAGCAGTTTCACGCAATGAAGATGGATACACCCAAGATGCTTTTAACAGTCTGTTGAGAGGCACTGATGTGTATCAAAGGGTGAGCTTTAGTAACAGCAAAGGTGGAATAAAAATCAACCTGGTGCTTCCCTTCAGTTCCTCCAGCTCTGGAAACAGGCAAAATGGAAAGGCTTGCCTGGCTTGTTGAGGAGCAGAACCAGAATGGAACAGGCAAGCAGATCTTGCTGCACGTTTGAAGCGGGTCCCACCTGGTCTGCATTTCCCACAGGACCTACAAACTCAAGGCAGTTCCCCTGGTGTATGAGGCCACCCAAGTATACACTAACCCCCCAAAGAGCAATGTGGTCCCGTGAAGGCAAGTCAGAGGGATAGGGAGTACGGTGTTGGGTGGGTCAAGGAACTGAGGTTTCTTGAAAGGAGAGAAGCATTTGCATGGTTCTGTTTCCTAAGATGCATGGATGGAATGGAGAAGAACTCTTTTCCCTTATATTTTGAAGTTTATCTTTTATAGGTTTGTGTGAGTGTTTCCCTTATTACTTCCTCAGTTCCTCTGCATTGTCCTCAAAGACTAGGTCTTCATCTTTGATTCCATTAAAATTTTATTTTCTTCTGGACTCTTTTACACTTGAACTTTTAGTTGGATTCCACACACTGTTACCACTGATGGAAGAGTTAATGAGAGTAAAAAAGTTTTTTAAAATTCACTTTATTTCTGCTAAAGTAATCATAAATGATTATTTAAAGCAACAATGCTCTCTGCAAGCATGTCTTAACTATTGGTTGGTCATAAAAGGACACGTCACATAAATTTTGAAAGGAATATTTCCCAAAGGTGACTTAGAGTTGAAAATAAGATAATTACTTCAGTAATAAAGAGTATATATTATTTCTACAAGTTGACGTTTAAGAAACTTATTTTGCAGTAATGGTTGGTAGTATAAGAACAACATTATTTGCTTACTACTGAAATACTTAATTCCATTTCAAATGTCATAATTAAGGAATGTCGAAACCTAATCCATGATTTTTAGAGATTTCTATTTTGTATGTGTAGGTGATTCCAAATGTTACACTTTTTCCTTTGTGAAGAAAAAAATATCTTATTGGATCCAAATCTTTCTTTTGACCTCCAAAGGAATGAGTGCATTTAACTGTTCAATTTCACAAATATTTATCATGAACTTAGTGTGTTTAAAAGAGTCTCCTACATGCATGGATGATACGTGCATGGATGATGTCCAGATTAATAAGACATATTCTTATTCAATTCCTATTAGAAGATAGACATAGAAACTGTCATGGCTAGACTCTAAGGCAGACTTCGATCAGTGCTGTGACAGACATAGCGGGAAGATGTCAGATGCACCTGGAGCACAGTTATTCAATAGATATGCATTGAACACTGGCTAATCTAGGGTCTCGCCTGAGTACTGGGAAAACAGTGGCCAACGAAACAGATACTGACCCTGTTCTCTTAGTGCCCATAAGGGAGGGCGGGCATTTGTGTCTGGAATGGACTAAATCTGTCTGGGATTATGAGGGCCGACAGTGTTGCAAAGAATGTTAGTTTCTCGGGATTGATAGGTAGGGGTTTCATCAAGGGCAACTAGATAGAGAGAACAGAAGCTTCAAGAAGAGCCTTTGGAAAGTGTATTTGGAAATGGAATCGAAGTCCCAGACACTGGGTTCAAAACCCTGGAGGAGAGGGTAAGTGTAGAAAGATGCTTGGCAACTGTTCCCACCTTCTGAAGGAGTCCCAGCGATACATCTCGGTGAACATCTCAGGAATCACAAGGTGACAGAAATCTCCTAATGGTGGATCTGTGTTCTGTTAAATTTTGTAGGCAAGTATTTTTTTGTCCTTCCTGTTGTGAACAGTCATCAAAGGCTTGGTGGGGTTTGGTCAGGAAGATGCTGTGATTGTATCTGAGTTTGAAAATAATAGCGGGGGTAGTAGGAGTGTGTAAAGACATGTTGGTTTTAAGCTATCCTGGCACTCTCTCAGATCCCAGTAAATTTAGCCATGGGAGACACATCATTCACAGGCAGTTAAGCCATAGGCATCCAGCTTAGTAGAGTAGTGAGAAAATATAAATGGGGCAATCAAATGGGCCAAGCAACGGCTTTTGTGAACCTGATCTATAACATACAGAACTTGCCAGTTATGTAACTGATGGTGACAGGAGGTCAAGAAATTCTTGAGTCTGAATTCAAAGCGTCACGTGAGCCAAAAAGTGAGAAGCTGGGGACAGAGAAGCTAGCAGAGAGATTTCAACAGTGTGAATGAACAGAGAAGGGCACAGACTGTGAGAGAGGATGCGGTGACACCAAGAGTGATTTAGCTTCATGGTCATGAGAGTCAGAGGGAATGGCCAGGAAATCCGTGGAGGCAGGACATCTGTGTTTTGATAACTTGATGGGTGTGGGGAAGGGAACTTTATGAGAAGGGAGGAGTTTAATAGAATTCTAGGATATCAAGACGGTGATATTCATTGTGATTCCATCATCCATGTTAGAACACAGGAATAAGGGAATTTCGTAGAAGCAAAAAGTGCCAAGTTCGGTCTTGGACAAATGGCGTGGAACTATTTGTGGAGAAAGTGGAATAGTATGGAGAGATGCAGAGATGAATAGCTCTGTGAATCGAACTCAGAAGATAAATGAGTCAAGGGCCAGGAGCCACCATTAGTGGGGTGCCACTTGATTTTATTACTTAGTTATATGGCAGGCACTGTGCTAAGTACTTTACCAGTGGGTCTGCATTTAGTTAGCATTCTCTGGGTGGACCATGCCATTTGTCAGGCATTTTTTCTCAAATCCATCTCCCAATGTTTTTTTTGCTCCGTCTTCATTGAAGGAACACTGTAACAGCATTTCCATGTCTTTGTTGAAGTGGCTCCCAGCTTGTTCAGTCAGTGGGAGTCATGTGTGGGAGACTGGTGGGCAGGAGAAAGGTATTTCTCTCGCCTTTCTTCCAGTCACACCTCCAGTGTCAGTTGTGCCATATCTTTTTGGGGACATTTTCCCCCACTGGATAGAAATAGGAAAGGAAAAAAAAGGCACAGTAGATAAGCTAGATTTGGCTGCATTTGTATATAAGAAAAGAAACTTGGCAAACAGCAACCCCCTCTGCACCCCATTATATAAAGTATACACCATTTGGGGCTGCTATAGTGTTATGGTAACTTTGCAGTCTCCTTGCATACCTAGTTATGTATCTGTCTGCCTAGTGAACTCAAGCATCTGGCTTCTCTTCTCAGGGTCTCCTCCTGATCCAGAACGGCTGATGAAGCTCAGTCATTGTATCTGTGTTCTCAAAAAGAGGAATGAGGGAAGTGGAGAAGAGGCTACACCTCAGATGTCTCAGTTTGCTTCTCTTTGGCTAGAACATAATCACATGACTGCGTGAAGTTGAAAGAGAGGCTGAGAAAGGGTGTTAGAGCCTGGGAGTGAGAGAGGATTCTGCTACAAATCAGGGCTCTGCTACTAAAAGGAGAAGATAAACGTTAGAGCCCCTGGACACCCTGACCTCATCTTTGAGGTAAATATTGTCCTCATGGTTTTATAGAGGTTTTATAGGAAGTGGTTTCATAGAGCTGAGGAAGGTCCCACAGATAGTATGGAGCAGTGCTGATTTATCACCCTAGGTCTGTCAGACTCCCAAGTTCATGAGCTCAAGTGTAGGGCTGGAGAGGCAATGGAAGGTCCACCACCTTGAGCTGATGGTTAAAGAATGAGAGGCAATTTTTTATTTATTGCTTTACAAAAAAAAAAAAAAGAATGAGAGGCAATACAAGTTCCCAAGAAAAAACAGAAGTTAAAAAAGCAGAGGGGTTGAGGAGAGAGATAACAAGTGAAAGGGGCTGGGGGAGGCCTGGAGTCCAAGGTAGAAGAAAAATAGCCATTTAGGGAAGACAGCATGGAAGAAGTGAAGAGGACAGATGCCGGGGAACCAAGGTGCAGAGCCACCAAGGGAGGTCCAGGCAGAGGCAGCTGTTCTACGATGGAGGAATATGGGCCTTGGAGTCTGGGAACTGGAGTTCGAGTCTCAGCTCTGTCATTTTCTGATGACATGAACTTGCATAGTTCTTCTGTGACCTGAACTTCATTGCACTCATTTCCTGGTAAACAGAAACTATGCTCAGGCCATTGTTGGAGAATATCGGGACAGTTTGTATTTGAATATGAACACAAGTCATATTAGCAGGGATGTTTCACAGGCTATGCACCACAGATAAAAGCACTGCTTCCTAAATTCCTGCTCATTTAATAGTTTCCACTACCTTGGATGTGGTCTAGGACTATGATTTGTAGTTTATGGTGCATATCCAAATTCTGGGTCACTATTTTGACTTCTGTTTACAAAACAAGTGTGGAATAGCCAAAGGCATGGAGAGGTCAAGCTATTTCCTCCTGTGATCCACTGCAGCGTAAAGGAGCTCGGATTCAGCAGACATGCCTATGTCTAGAAAGGATCCCGACTCTGGACATCTTCATCTATCCATCTGTCTTCTTGCCTTCCTCTCTCCTCAAACACCTCTGCCATTGGACTTGACTTGCAGGTCCTTTTCTCAGCCTTGGGAGAAGGTGTCGTTATTGCCCTGGCCCTCTCTGTGATATTCTGCAGTGCTCTGCACATTTATAGCTTGCATAAAT
Organism: Budorcas taxicolor; assembly: GCF_023091745.1. Lineage (NCBI taxonomy): Eukaryota > Metazoa > Chordata > Mammalia > Artiodactyla > Bovidae > Budorcas > Budorcas taxicolor. The sequence goes on along the minus strand of NC_068917.1, from coordinate 46,195,078 downwards.
ATTGAATAATAATAAATAACTACAAGGGAGGAAGAATATTGTAGGCTGGGGAGAGTGAAAGATGCTGAACTCATTATTTGAGGGCCAATCTTGGGGCTCTTGGCTATCTCCTTCAAAGAGATTTGTTTGCCAGCTGTGTTGAGAAATATACTTTCCATATGATGAGCCCAGAGAAGCTGCCAGTTTCCCTGCAGCTCTCTTTCAGAGTAGCCCCATGAGGACCTGCGGAATCCTTAATGGTGTTTCAGAGAGGATAACCCCTCACGCCTCCTTGGCAACTGGGTTAGAGGAAAGCCCCGGGGAGAATGGCTGCAGCAAGATGATGAAATTAGAGGAATGGGATGGAATCTTTTTATTTCACTATATTTTGTGATTCCATGTGCAAACAGGGCAGCTATCCAACCATTTTATGGATGCATCATCGGCTGAGAAGGTCACTTGCTTTTCACTTCACAATGATCTTGGCTCAAGGAGGGCATTTCTCATTTAATATGTAATCCTGGTTCAGTGTGTCAATCAGATACTATCTCCTCCATCTGAAGAACTAGTTTTTCTGTTTGGTGCCTATAAACCAGTTAAAAGAGACAACTGAATTCTTAAATTTAAGTGCAGTAAATATTGAGCAAATATTTACAGAACCTGGACAATTGGAGGAGCTATAACTGAAAAAAAAGAGAAGCGATATGCAAACCAGTTGGATTCACATTTTTGTAGTTCATTCTGGCTGCAGCCCTGCCCAGCCAAGAAGGTGTTTACTAAATAAAACTGAAGCCTTCTTTATAACATGATCAATATCTGCATGTTGTGCTGAAAATGTTTTCATCATCTGTGAGCAGATTGGTTTCATTTACTCAGAATGTCACATATATCCACCTTGGGTTGGGAGTTGCATTTCTTCTTGAATCTAAACAAACAGGAATAAGCAATATGTTCCTTTGCCTTATTTCTCGATGGACCTTTGTGATAGCCCAGCTGTGTATAAAACTCAGTGGGGGCAAGGAGGAAATGAAAGGAACTGGGCAGAAGTCAAGAACAAAAGATAATGGTGGATAAATGGTGGTTTTAAGAGCAGCAACTCAGTGATGATCTTGGGTATCATGTCCCTGGAAATCCCAGCATGGGTCTGGCTTCTCAGTGGTAGTTGGTAGCAGTTGGCACCATGAGTTTACTAAGTGGGAGAGTTTTTTCAGAAACACAGAACTATTTGCACTCAGATTTGAGAATCAGATTTTTGAATTCTAGGTTTATCCTATGACAGTAAATGGTACTGTAAAGCTTTTCTGACTTGTCTGTCAATTGCCCTCTAAACTAAAGCCTCTTATCTTTGGGATCCTTTTCTTATTATGGAAGACCCATGTATAGAAATAGCCAAAGAAGACGTAGAAGGGAACCTCCTTGAACTTATTATCAGAGAACTAGCCAAAGAAACCTGGGGAGGGAAATGGCAACCTACTCCAATATTGGCAGAGGAGCCTGGTGGGCTACAGTCCAGGGGGTCACAAAGAGTCAGACGTGACTGAGCGACTAAGCATAGCACAGGCAAAGAAACAGTGGATGTTTTGCTCAGAAAAGAAAATGTGTGTTCTTAGGTCTTAGCTGTCTCCAAATTTGTGAAGGAATATTACAGAGGAAAGAGAAATCTATCTTTTGGAAAAAAGACCTTTCCTGACCTACTTAACCTACAAAAGGCCTCCCCTGCACACCTGTCTTGTTTAGTTTCCTTCATTTCACTTCTTAGAACTTTAAATTATTTTAGTTATTTCTTTGCTTACCATTTGGGTCTGTTTCCCTTCCAGGAGGGCAGGGATCATATTTGTGTAATTTGCCTCTGTCTCCCTAGCCCTGGGTGTACTACAGGTATGTAATTAACACTCAGTAAATATGTGTGGAAAGGATGAGTAAATAGGACAGCTCAGGAGAGATCAACAAAATGATAATGTTCCTGAACATACAGACTGAGCCCATTATTAGCCAGTGGGTTGGCTGCTCTCTGCCCTGGACTTACTAGCTACTCATAATTCCACTCATAATCCAGTCAGTTGAAGTATAAATTCATATAAATTCACATAATAGGTTGCGTGGTGGACTAGGAAAGAAAACATCAGTGGGTAGATGCCGATCTTCATTACAGAAATAAAAATAAGCTTAAAATGTGTATCTTGATAATAGTTTCTTTTTAATATTGGAATCAATAAAGTAAAAAAGTTATCTTTCCTGTGTCAACTCTTCAAAAGAGTGGGTAGTTCAATTTTACTTTCAGGCCCAAGTGGTAGAGAGCAGCAGACTGTAACTCCAGACTGGAATTAAACAGACTTTGTGCTTGAAATGGGTTGCTACTTGGTGAAATGCTGAATAATAGATTATGCATCAATCAACTTCCTTGGGTTAATGAGATTTTATTTTGAAGAAAAACAAAGCAAAACCAAAATACAGCCCTGAGTAAAATAATTCTCTGCTTCTAGCTATTTTTCCACCTGAAACTAGGTACTTTGTTGAGCCAGAATGGTGCCCTCTGTCTCAAAGTGACAAATTTGCTAAATTTCTTAAATCAGGTGGTATCCAACCTACCTTTGACAGATGCATTTTCATTAGTTCAAGCAGTGGCTCTGCCTTAACCTCACCCCATAGGATTAAAGGACAGTTTTTAAGACATATGCTGCCCCCAGTATGCATGACAAGAGGGTTTACCAACAGGCTGAATAGAATATAGGAAACTGAAGCTGTGTAGCATGTGATGATCTGATAAAACCCATCAAAGTTTATTCTGGGTGCAGAAGTTATGTAAGTTTTCTTCTGAGAGATGTAGAAAAATAAAATGCAGTTCTGCAAGAGAAAAAGCCATTCAGCAGTCAGTGAGGGGCTTCCTGGGGGTCCAGTGGTTAAGAATCCACCTTCCAATGCAGGGGATGAGAGTTGAATCCCTTGTCGGGGAACTAAGATCCTACGTGCAATGCAGCAGCTAAGCCCATGTGCCGTGCTGCAACTACTGAGCCTGCATACCTGCACAACTAGAGTCCGAGAGGTACAATGAAGACCTGATGCAGTCTTAAAAACAAAGTCAGTGGAATGAAGCCCAGGGCCCCTGGTGGGAACTTACACCACTGGTGTAAGTACTCTCATTATTTTCATAGGTACAGAGCCTAAGAATTTGGCCACAGTTTTAATCCAGGACGACAGGCCTCAAAATACTCGGCTGTCAACAATTCTTCCAGAGTGTCCCAATGGGAGTCATCTTCTTAAGTGTCTGATCAATATCTTTTAAAAATATGATCTTGCTATTATAGGAAAATAGGAACTCCCTTTCTTTCTCCCTATCCACTAAAGAAAATTTGTCATTGTCTGCTGGGTTTCCCAAGCTTCTGTTGAATAGATTCTGGGTAATGGAGGAAGGGCAGAATTGAGGAGAAACAAGACTGGCCTGATTTGATTTTTACTGAAGGGACAATGATTCCAAAAATGTGAAAATGTGAAGAGGTGCTGAAGGTAGTGTGGCCAGGATATGGGAAGGTTTAGAGTGAAGTGGGTGGTCTTTGGGAACAGTTACCCCTGGTGTGAAAAGAGATCAGGAGGTGTGGAAAGAGGATTTCAAGTATCTGCTCATACTTTAGGAATGCACAGTCCTTCTTTGATATTGTCTCAAGATTCTGCAATAAAGTACCATAGAGATCTTCAGTTATCTTTTGATTTTAGGCTGATTGACCTTTGAATGAAAATCTGTGTCCAGATGGCAGTGAGGAATTTTAAAGGTTGCACAGGTGAATGTGCAGAGTGGGTCTGTTTTGTACAAGATCTTGTGCATCAATGTAAGGAGGAGGCACAAAAGTCCTCTTAGTTAGGGAAGAGTTGTTACTACTCAGGATTCAAGACATGGCTGTCACCATAGTAGCCTAACATGGATATATTCATTTTCTTAGAGTTGTTGAGAGATTAGAACCCTCAATGAGGGAATTGGTGGTGTTATATTTGTTTTCTTGGTATTATACCAATCAGTTTGAAAGTTATTAATACACATAATGCTATAAAGGAAAACATTTAAGAAGAATTTGATCATCTAATTAAGCAAAGTGACATGAAAGTCATTATTATGGCATAGTGGGCTAAACAGATTTTGTAGTTAAGATTGCTGCTGCTGCTGTGAAGTCGCTTCAGTTGTGTCCGACTCTGTGCGACCCCATAGAGGGCAGCCCACCAGGCTCCGCCGTCCCTGGGATTCTCCAGGCAAGAACACTGGAGTGGGTTGCCGTTTCCTTCTCCAATGCATGAAAGTGAAAAGTGAAAGTGAAGTCGCTCAGTTGTGTCTGACTCTTCACGACCCCATGGACTGCAGCCCACCAGGCTCCTCCATTCATGGGATTTTCCAGGAAAGAGTACTAGAGTGGGTTGCCATTGCCTCCTCCATAGTTAAGATTACAAGTAGATAATAAGGAGACCAAATTAGCTTCTTTATTAACAACTGAAACTTAGAATCTATCAGTTCCTTAATAATTTCGCTGGGGGAAGCAGGGGGAAGTTTTGGTGAAGACATTTGGGAAAGTTTCCCTTTGCCTGTGCCACTAGAATTTCTTTGGCCTGTTGTGTTTTCAGAGCTTCACAGAGTTTCCAATTTCTAGGTTTTCAGGAATGGTGTTATGCTTTAATAGTTTTATGGCATGATGTCAGCAGGGGATAGATTTCTCCAAAGCCCAATAAATCTTACCTCAAGTATCACAACTGGGATTAAAAATATATGGATTATATAAATTATATATATATATATAAAGCATATAAATATATATGTGTGTGTATACATGTGTGTGTACACATACAGTTGACCCTTGAACAAGTTGAGTTGGAATTGTGTGGGCCTGCTTCACTTATATGTGGACATTTTCTGATAGTAAATACTGCAGTACAAGATGGTCTGCTGCTGTCAGTTGACTCTGTGCATGTAGAGGGACCACAGATAAGGAAGGTCAACTGTAAGACTAGCAGTTATATGTGGATTAACCCCCATGCTATTCAGGAGTCAACTGTATATAAATTTGGAACTTCCAGTGCTAAGTCCTTAGCCTACCTTGACAATGCTTTGGAATTTATTGCCACCTGCTCCCCAACCCCCCTGCCAGATAGGAGTTACCTTCAGGCTCTTGTAGTCTGTTCTAAAGTCAGTGCAAGCCCTTCTGGCCTTCCTGAGGCTTCCCAATATCTACTCTCTTTTCTTTCCTCCGTTGATGAACCCTTTAATGTCAACCATCCAGCAAAATGAGCATCACTTACTTTTTATGTCTTTTAGGCTTCATCTTACTGTGTAGGGTCTGTCCCTAGCCTCAGAATTTCACAATGTATTTTTCATCGTCACTGGATGGTTAATAGTTAAAAAGCACTGAGGGAAGATTCATGTTAAATTTGTAAGACCAGTAAAAAGAAGATCATCTCCCAATGTTTCAAAGTACTTCCATTTCCATCTCTGATTTTTTTTTTTTTTTCTGTTTTGGTTTCTGCTCTAATGCAGGAGACCCTGGGTTTGATCCTTGGATCAGGAAGATCCCCTGGAGAACGAAATGGCAACCCACTCCAGTATTCTTGCCTGGAGAATTCCATGGACAGAGGAGCCTGGTGGACTCCAGTCCATGGGGTCACAAAGAGGTAGACTAAACAAGTAACACTTTCACTTTCATTGTATTTATGGAACTAGGATTTGCCATGCGCTGTGGTTCCTAGGGAAGCTTGGCTCAAATGAGTCTAATGCATATGTGTTAAGGAATCAAATTTGAATACCTTACCATTTCAAGCAAAGGAACAAACTTAAATGAAGAATACAATCTTCTAAGCATGTGGATCTACCAATACAATCTACCAGCAAAGCGGATGAAGAGAGCAGACCAAGCAGTAAGATTTTAAAGGCTTGTTATTTGGCAACATGTCGTTCCTCATGCAGTTACAGTCTTCTCTAGTTCATGCAAACTGCTAATGACATATAACACATCCACACTTAACAAGACTTCCTTTTTACTTTATGATTTTTAAATTCAACAAGAAAAGATTAGAGATACATCTCTGTTATCATTCATTTTTAGCTCATTTTAGTCATAAAAGCAATCCTTTGTCTATTAGTCCCAGTTAGGTTACAGATCTAACCCGGATGTAAGTTCCAGCAATTTACATCTTCAGATATGTCTTTTTATATTTTCTCATTGAGACCTATTACAGTTACGTTTGAGTCCCTCAATATATATTTTACTTGTCAGCTTTCCTTTAATAATTTTCATTTCTTTGTCTTTCTGTGCTGGGTTCTGAGTAATTTAATTAATTAATTATATCTTCTAATTGACTAATTCTTTCTTCATGCCCTGTCCATTGTTTATCCCATCTATTGAGGTTTTAAAAGGACAGGTTTTAGGATATCTATTTCTGCTTGGGTATCACAGGCATTGGTTTTATAACCACCTATTTTTGTTTTATAGATATAATTTTTTTCTTAAAGATGTTAGACAGCTACACTTATAAGTCAGTTCAAATTGCTTTATGATTTTTGGTTTTTTGGCTGCTAATTTTTGGTTATTATTTTCTGTTTTACCCACTAATAAATTATTTTGAGGTACTTTGTAATTTTTGTTTGATAGTTGCCTTGGGTGGGTGTTTTATTTTTGTTATCCTTATGGTCACCCCTCCCATTAAGATTTCAGTGATGTCTCAGCCTGGCCCTCAGTGAGAATTAAGTAGGTATAAAAGTCAGGATTTTATATGTACTATGTCTTCTGGCTTCCTTGAGTACTAAGTACAGTCACTAATAATCCTTCAAGATTTATTACAAGTTTTACTATTTCATGTAACAAATATTCAGATGAGTCACTGCAGGTCCCATTATTTCTTAGATTGGATTCCTACTTGGTGAGATGATTATGAGGATTCTGTCTTGTAATTTCTACTACATAGTTACCTACAAAACAGCTAATGCATGTACATATGAAATAGCAATAGTGTATTGAGTGGGTGTGACTCCAGGGGCGTGTGGCACGTTAGGTGCTCTCCTTTATTCTGCACCTGTCTCCAGCCTGCTCACACTCCCTTGCTTGTCGTGGCAAATCATCAGTAGCATGACTCCATTTTAAAATTTGAGTTAGGTGAAAGGAACTGATTCCATGCCATTTTAAGCTTTGTGAGAAAACTCCATCAACAACCTAAAGTGACTTAGGAAGTTAAATACGCGGTACGTATGAGAGAGCGAAAGAGAGCAAGCGAGCGAGCCTTTGTAGAGGGGGCTTGGTGAGCCTGATGAAGGTGCCTTAAGTTGTGACGTGTGGATTTTGTTAGAACCTCCAGACTTTCTCCCACCCCTACCTCCACCCCCTAGTGAGGGGGGCACCCTTTTCTCTCCTCAGTACACACCCCTGAACCACAGGATCCGATTCACACTTTGCATTCTACCTTCTTTACGAGGTGGAAGCTTGTTGAGTTACTCACCAGCAAATGTTCCGGAGACATGGAAGCCTGTCGGTGAAGGTCTGAATTCTGTAGCACAGTCGGTTCCTGCCTGCCTGTTTACCATCATGAACTGCTGCGTGCTCTCTGAACTTTATGCTCCAGGAACATGAGCTCTCTTATATCTCTGTGTCTTTGCATATTCCCTTCCCACCCTCCACAGCCCCAAACCAGCCCAGCAGGCATGTGCCTCCTCATCTTCCCAGCGTGCCCTCAGCACTAGCTTCTCCATGAAGTTTCCCCTGGTTCCACCAGGCAAATGCAGGGGCTCTGTCTCTTACGTACATCCAGCACACACTTGCGTATCATTGTAATTGCCACTTTGAGTGTGTCTTTGCTGTCTGGTTAGCACTCTGTGGGGACAAGGACCATGTTTCCTCATCTTTATGTCCCCAGGGCACAACACAGATGTTAAAATGCTTGTTGAATGAATAATGTCTGGAATAGTGTCTGGAGAAACAGCCAACGTGCTGCCAACAGGACAAGAGACTGACTTTGGAAGGAGAGTTGGGAGGGGAACCCCTAGCTCAGTGGCTCCCCTTGTTTAGTCGCTGACACCCAGTGTCTCCAACCCAGGGCTGAACCTAGCCTGGCACAGAGAACATAAGAGAGAGACACATCCAGCTCCCTGGTGAAAGAACAGCTGAAACTGGATTTGACTTCACTAAAATCCAACTCCCCAGAAAGAAGTAGCCAGTTCAGCCTTTTGGTTAAAGAGCCTCAGTAAGGCCATATTCTTTAAAAAAAATTTTTTTTTAAATTTTTTTAGAGATTCATATTCACTTTTACTTATTTAATTATTTTTTTTTACTTTACAATATTGTATTGGTTTTGCCATACTTCAACATGAATCTGCCGCAGGTGTACACGTGTTCCCCATCCTGAACCCCCCTCCCACCTCCCTCCCCATACCATCCCTCTGGGTCATCCCAATGCACCAGCCCCAAGCATCCTGTATCCTGCATTGAACCTGGACTGGCGATTCGTTTATTATATGATATTATACATGTTTCACTGCCATTCTCCCAAATCATCCCACCCTCGCCCTCTCCCACAGAGTCCAAAAGACTGTTCTATACATCTGTGTCTCTTTTGCTGTCTCGCATACAGGGTTATCGTTACCATCTTTCTAAATTCCATATATATGCGTTAGTATACTGTATTGGTGTTTTTCTTTCTGGCTTACTTCACTCTGTATAATAGGCTCCAGTTTCATCCATCTCATTGGAACTGATTCAAATGTATTCTTTTTAACGGCTGAGTAATACTCCATTGTGTATATGTACCACAGCTTTCTTATCCATTCATCTGCTGATGGACATCTAGGTTGCTTCCATGTCCTGGCTATTATAAACAGTGCTGTGATGAACACTGGGGTACACGTGTCTCTTTCAATTCCAATTTCCTTGGTGTGTATGCCCAGCAGTGGGATTGCTGGGTCATAAGGCAGTTCTATTTGCAGTTTTTTAAGGAATCTCCACACTGTTCTCCATAGTGGCTGTACTAGTTTGCATTCCCACCAACAGTGTAGGTGGGTTCCCTTTTCTCTACACCCTCTCCAGCATTTATTGCTTGTAAACTTTTGGATCGCTGCCATTCTGACTGGCATGAAATGGTACCTCATTGTGGTATATTCTTAAGTGCTTACCAGATATCAAAGCATTCTAGTTTGTTAGTAGGCAGCATCTATAATGATTAATAAAAGAGCTGTTTTTTCCCCTAAGTTTTGGGAGCCTCTGGGTTACAAAGCTCCTCCTCCAATTTTTTCCAGCTCCTCTCCTTCCCTCCCCTGCCAGTGTTGACAGTGAACTTGGTTGAGTTACATTCTAAAACACAGTGACAGCTGGGTACTCTTTAGCACTTAAGTTTCCACTGGTCTCTGTACGAGGAAGATGATGAGTACCCAGACTCTGAAACTGGAAGAGGGCAGATGTGTGCCCCCAGTCCTCATACTCACAGTAGTCTTCATGAACCGTGGGCAGAGCTGTGCTGTCTGGCCGCAGTGCAGGGGGGTGGCCTGTAGCCTGGTGTGAGAGGACTCTGGAAGCACTGAAGTGCTGCTGGTCCTCTGGGGCTCCCAGTGCGCCTCTGCACAGACTCTCTGTCAGCTTGGTGCTGCTGGGGAGCGGGAGTGGAGGTGGGCAGACCAGTGGCTCGCTGTGACTTTCACTGGATGAAACAAGGGAACTTTGGCTTTCCTCCACAGTTGTGCATTTCTAGAGCCTGTCTCACAATGCAGAGCGTAATCGTTTCTCCATTTTCTCTCACTTATATCCTCATTTTGATTTTCTTATAATTTAGGTATAATATTTATCAAAAATACTGGTTTGAGTTTCAAAAATGGTTTTAAAATTTTCTTGTTATGATATACACATTTTTAAAATGTGCCTGGTACATTAGAATAAATATATTTAGCGCGAAGGGGCCACAGAGATCACGGAGTTCTTCTCTTCATGAATAGAGAAGCATATTGAGGGATTGAGGTGCCACGACTTCTGGAATATCACTTGACTGCAGTGTCATTCTGAAAGTGGGGTGTGAACTCAGGTTTCCTTTTTCAGGCCCCAGGGTTCTCTTTAGTGCACAAGGAAATTTGACATGTCTCTTTTCACAGAAAGCTTTAGGTCATAACCTCAGTGATGTAGGACTCTTGAAAAAATATCTAATTAAATTAGTTTATAGTACAAACAAATGGAAATCAGCCTGGACCTAGATTCTGAGTGTTCTAGAGTGTAACTTTCTTTTAGTTTCCTCTGATGGCCTTGGCAACAACAAAAAAATATATATATATATATATGTATATATACAATATATGTATATGTGTATATATAATATATGTACATAAATTTATAAATATATATATATACAAATATTTATATATATATAAAATAGTGAGTCAACCCCAAGAAAAATATTGGGTTGGCCAAAAAGTTCATTTGAGTTTTTCCATAACATCTTGCAGAAAAACCTGAGTGGACTTTTTGGCCAACCTGATATTATTAGTGGGAATAATTTTTTTTATTCTGTAATAGGAGTAAGGAAAATTGAAATAATACCATAAACCCCTGAATATTCCATATAGGAATAAGGAATGATTTGTCTTATTTTCTGATGAGAGTTCTAAATTCTTAAAATGAAATAAAGTCATCAGCCTGAAACCTTTTCAGAGTATCTATCAAATTCTTGTTTTTGTTTTTTTTTAGAAAAACAGATGGACAGAAATCTCCAGACCTTAGAAGGCAGGCATCATTGGGGTTCCCTCCCTCTGTACTTTGCACAGGGCTACATGTGAGCTGTTCAGTTGATATTTGGATGTTTCCTGGTCTTCTGTTTTGCTTGAGTAAAGGGAGGAAGGGGCCACAACTGGCCTGGCCAGGCCTTCAGCAGTCAGGATCCTTGTCCAAAAAGAATAAGAAAGAGTTCACTTTTGAAACCTAACTGCAAGCTAAACACAAAGTGTTGTATAAATTTGAAGATTTCTGGTTTAATTGCTACGTCTAAGACCATGGATGCCAATGTCCTAGAAAGCTGTCAATCTGAAATTCTCTTTGAAAGTCAGTCCTCTCACACTGGGCTTTCTTTATACCTTTACCCAGACATGAACCATGGGCAGTTGGATACTCAGAGCTTTCAGCAGAAAAGCTTATGCCCTTTATAGTTGTATATCTCCTTTTTTGTATCTCTTTGTAATTCTGCATTGATCAGTTAGAGCATGGAAGCTGTAAGAATCTCAAGCCATGCTGTAATATTGTATATGCTGAGAATTCTCTGGGAAAAACTCATATTCTTGATTATTTCTTTGCTAAAGACACTTACCAAGATAAAGTGATCCCAGAAGCACATGGTCTGCATTGACAAGTATAGTGTGCATGCCAAGTTGCTTCAGTCATGTCCAACTCTTTGCAACCCTATGGACTATAGCCCACCAGGCTCCTCTGTCCTTAGAATTCTCCAGGTGAGAATACTGGAGTGGGATGCCATGCCCTCCTCCAGGGGATCTTCCTGACTCAGGGATTAAACACATGTCTTCTGTGGCTCCTGCATTGCAGGCAGATTCTTCACCACTGAGTCACCAGGAAGCCCTGACCAGTGTAGACTTGTTCTTAAGTATCTGTGATTATCTACACATCCAGGAACCAAATCTATGTAACTTATATTACTGGTGTTAAAACCAATCATTATAATAAGGACTTTCTTTTTAAAATTAAAAACAGGGATGCCTATCATTGAACTCAGAGAAAATAACATTTATTATAAAAGTGTAAGTCACATCCAAAGCCACAGTTGATATCAAGTTTCTTTTCCCAACTCCTCCCCCACACCAGCCAAGATCCTTTAAAGAAGAATAGAGAAAAAAAAAATTCATAGGCACTGGGACTGCCCTTTCTAAAGCATGCATTAAAAAAACAGGAAGATGGCAACTTTGGAAATGAGTTAGTGAAAAAACCAAAGGCCTCACAGGTAAATGGACCTAGGTTAATGTGCTGTAAGTAATAAACTGTGTGACTTGGCAAATGAGTTAACCAATCTCTTTGAATCTCAGTCATCTCATCTGTGAAGTGGGACTAATAAAATTTTTTTATTACACTGTTGTTCTAAAAATTTACTGAGATGCTGCTTGTAAAGTGCCTGGCTTATATGAGGAATTTAATTAGTGCTCATTTCTATCCTATTAGCAATTTGGATATTACTTTTGAATCATATGTTGCCTTTTCCCTGAAAGTGGTTTTTAGGTTTAGCACCTTTTACTGGCTCAATAAGAAGCTCCAAGGGAATGACTTTGGCTGAGTCAAATATCTGTTCCCAAGAAACTAGAGAAATGAACACCTTGTCGGCCTGTCCATGAAGTACAGGAGCATGGCTGTTGCCCTAGGTCTGATGCTCAAATGTACCAACACCAATGCAGTGGTTGCCGGTACCTGCCTGGTGCTGTATTATTTCTCATGTTCAAGATCATCATCTTGCAACAACTGGAGATAAACTAATTTTTTGAGAGTCTGTGGAACGTCAGTAAATTGGGTATTCTGTCAGCATTGGACAGAGATGAGGGTACGTGCGGGGGTCAAGTGAAGAAACAACTTCAGGGAGGATGTAGGGGCTCCTGCTCACAGGACACAGAGCTTGTGAAACATGCTGCTGCGGAGCTCTGTTTCAGTGGGGACTCGGGCACCAGATGTGCGCAGCTGTGCTAGGGAAGCTGACCCTGCCAGAGCAAGGAGAGCCACACGCCGGTTGTTTTCCTTCTGAGTGAGAGGGAAGGGGAAATAAATCTCTCTCAGCAGAGAAAAACAACATTGTTAATGTTTATTATTTATCAACTTATCCGTTTCTCAAATCAAGTCGAAATGGACCATTTATCTTTAACATGCCTTTCCTGATTTAAAAAAGTACAAGAGCAATTTTGCAAAAAAGTTTTCAATTCCAGTGGCCTTTTTAAAACAGGCTCCATTTATTCAGTAGTAAACATTTGAAAAGGCACGTGCTTTTCTTGACGATTTCTTAATGTCATGTCATGAAAAGAAATGAGCGGCTGATCCTAGCCATGGAAATAGTGCCTCTATAACCGTATATATTTTTTTCTCTTAAGAGAAAAGTTACTTTATTTAAACTACCACCAACAAATACCATTGCTAATGGTCGTGTATACAGTGGGACTGAATTTTCTCTGGAGTAGTTAGTCCATTGAAACTGATCTGCTGTGACTTATTCTTCGCTGCAAGTAACATCATTGTCTCTAACAAAAAAGCATTGAAAACCTTACATTATTAAAGAATATTTATACTTGTGGGACTGTTCTTAGGAAAACCAATGCTTTTGTCACTGAGTTACGGGTAAAATGTATCCTGGAAAAATTTGAATAGAAGAAAGATAGTTTATAGAAGGCTTGTTTTTTCAGTTTCTATTTATCAAGTTTTAAGTTACCTGGGAAAGTTGATTAGAGCTAAAATATTGCTTAATTTCAGTCCCTTTAAAACTGAGCTTTCCACTGTGTCTCTATATATACAGAATTGTATTAAAAATGTAAAACACATAAGACTGTATATTGTTTTCTGAATATGTCTTAGTTTTTTATAATTAATTGTAGTGACAATTCAAGTTGGAAGTATATTAGTACATTATGATGATACTAAAAGAAAGATTAGATTAGTAAGAGAATAAAATTAGCAGCAAAATCACCTTTTCCTTCCTGCTGTCTCATTTGAAGGGGAACACAGGAAGAGGTACTTGGTTTACACGAAGTGGGTAAAAAATACCTTTTCAGTTGCAAACTAACCTTTAAGTCTCAGCAATGTAAGCACATTGTATGATCCACAAGGGGCTGAGTTCCTTCCCCATGTAAATACTGCACATCGGTGTGGACATCCGAGAGGTGAAGTGATAAAGTCAGACAGACTGCCCTGGAACACAGACACCATCTCCCAGGGCCCGTGATTTCAAGGCATAGAGACAGTGTTGGCCTACAGGGCTTTTGCAATAGTGAAGGACCACTGCCACCTGTGGACAGCAGTAAGCATCAGCGCCGGCATGCTGCAGGCTGACTAGAGAAGTACCAGAGATGAACAACGATCGCAGAGTCTGGGCCACCGGCTGACTCTGATGGTCTAAAATTTTCCCAACAGCAAGTGTTGTCATGGGTACTTTTGTGGCCTGGGGTGGGGCATTTTTTTTTCACAAATCAATAAGTATCCTTACAACCACACAAAGGATATGATTATCTTGTATAATATAAAGCACAGAGCAAGCATCTTGAATTCAAACACCTTTAAGGGACAGGTATAAACGTAGCTGTAAATGGACAAGAACCATAAGGACAGGGAATTGGAGAACACATGCTCCTTAAATGGCATTCAATTTTATTAAATTTTTTGTGGGGGAGGAAGAGTCCTTCAGGTAGCGCACATTTGCGACTCAGATTCAGCCTGCAGCCATCTAGCACTGGAGGTCAATGCGCAGATATACAAGATCCCAGGTGACAGTTGTGACCCAAGAACAAAAGTCTTTAGGAATACCTTATTCACTCACTCACTATAAAATCTTTATTGAATGCTTGTTTTATTTCAGGGATCACTCTATATTGATAGACAAGTTATGAAAATAGGTATTAAACAAGTAATTACCCAAATGGAATTATAGTCATAATAACTGCAATGAATGAAAATCCCAGATAGCTATATACAGTGTTTCATAAAAGTTGCTTGTTTATGTCACATCATTATTTAATGTTCTACTAAGAAAGATACAACCCTGTCAATTGAACTATAGCCCTATGCTTTCTTAATTATAAGAAATTAATACTCTATGCTTTTGATACATTTTATTTCATACTTGAAAGAATGCATTTTAGATTAATTGCAACACTGATTTTTTAATCATATATCACTTGTTGTTGTTGAGTTTTCAGTCATGTCTGACTCTTTGCAAGCCCATAGACTGCAGCACACCAGACTTCCCTGTCCTTCACCGTCTCCTGGAGGTTGCTTAAACTCATGTCCACTGAGTCACTGATACCATTGAACCATCTCATCCTCTGTCATCCCCTTCTCCTCCTGCCTTCACTCTTTCGCAACATCAGGGTCTTTTTAAATGAGACAGCTCTTTGCATCAGGTGGCTAAAATATTGGAGTTTCAGCTTCAACATCAGTCCTTCCAGTGAATATTCAGGACTTACTTCCTTTAAGACTGACTGATTTGATCTTCTTGCAGTCCAAGAGACTCTCAAGTCTTCTCCAACACCACAGTTCAAAAGCATCAGTTCTTTGGCATTCAGCTATTTTTTAGTCCAACTCTCACATCCATGCATGACTACTGGAAAAACCATAGGTTTGACAATATGGACCTTTGTCAGCTAAGTAATGTCTCTGCTTTTTAATATGCTGTCTAGGTTGATCATAACTTTTCTTCCAAGGAGCAAGCATCTTTTAATTTCATGGCTTCAGTCACCATCAGTCATTTGGAGCCACAAAAAATAAAGTCTCTTACTGTTTCCATTGTTTCCCTGTCTATTTGCCATGCAGTGATGAGACTGTATGCCATGATCTTAGCTTTTTGAATGTTGAGTTTTAAGCCAACTTTTTCACGCTCCTCTTCTACCTTGATCAAGAGGCTCCTTAATTCCTTTTCACTTTCTGCCATAAGGGTAGTGTCATCTGCATATATGAGGTCATTGATACTTCTCCCTGCAATCTTGATTCCAGCTTGTGCTTCATCCAGCCTGGCATTTCACATAATGTACTCTGCATATAAGTTAAATAAGCAAGATGACAATATACAGCTTTAATGTACTCCTTTCCCAATTTGGAACCAGTCCATTTTTCCATGTCCAGTTCTAACTGTTGCTTCTTGACCTGCATGCAGGTTTCTCAGGAGGCAGATAAGTTGGTATGATATTCCCATCTCTTGAAGAATTTTCTAATTTGCTGTGATCCACACAGTCAAAGGCTTTGCCATAGTCAATGAAGCAAAAGTAGATGTTTTTCTGGAATTCTCTTTCTTTTTGTATGATCCAGTGTGGATCCACATACAAATTCTGCATACAAATGTGGAAATTGGCAAATTGATCTCTGATTACTCTGCCTTTTCTAAAACCAGCTTGAACATGTGGAAATTCCTGGTTCAACTTCTATTGAAGCCTAACTTGGAGAATTTTGAACATTACTTTGCTAGTGTGTGAAATGAGTGCAATTATGCGGTAGTTTGAGTATTTGAGTTCTTTGCCATTGCTTTCTTTGGGATTGGAATGAAACTGACCTTTTCCAGTCCTGAGGCCACTGCTGAATTTTCCAAATTTGCTAGTGTATTGAATGTAGCACTTTCACAGCATCATCTTTTAGTATTTGAAATAGCTCAGCTGGAATTCCATCCCCTCCACTAGTTTTATTCATAATGATGCTTCCTAAGGCCCATTTGACTTTGCATTCCAGGATATCTGGCTCCAGGTGAGTGGTCACACCATCTTGGTTATCTGGATCATGAAGATCTTTTTTTGGTATAATTCTCCTATGTATTCTTGCCACCTCTTCTTATTACTGTCTGCTTCTGTTAGGTCCGTACCATTTCTGTCCTTTATTGTGGCCATCTTTGCATGAAATGTTCCCTTCATATCTCTAATTTTCTTGAAGAGATCTCTAGTCTTTACCATTCTCTTGTTTTCCTCTATTTCTTTGCATTGTTCAATGTGGAAGGCTTTCTTTTCTTTCTTTTTTTTTTTTACTTTACAATATTGTATTGGTTTTGCCATACATTGACATGAATCTGCCACAGGTGTACATGTGTTCCCCATCCTGAACCCCCGAGGAAGGCTTTCTTATCTCTCCTCGCTCTTCTTTGGAACCCTGCATTCAGATGTATATATCTTTCCTTTTCTCCTTTGCCTTTCACATCTCTTCTTTCTCAGCTATTTGTAAGGCTGCCTCAAACAGTCATTTTGCCTTTTTGCATTTCTTTTTCTTGGGGATGGTCTTGATCACTGTCTCCTGTACAATGTCACAAACCTCCGTCCGTAGTTCTTCAGGCACCCAATCATATCTAATCCCTTGAATCTTTCTGTCACTTCCATTGTATATTCATAAGTGATTTTATTTAGGTCATACCTGTGTGACCTAGTGGTTTTCCCTACTTTCTTCAATTTAAGTCTGAATTTTGCAATAAGGAGTTCGTGATCTGAGCCACAGTCAGCTGCCTGTCTTGTTTTTGCTGACTCTGTAGAGCTTCTCCATCTTCAGCTGAAAAGAATATAATCAGTCTGATTTCAGTGTTGACCATAAGGTGATGTCCACGTGTACAGTCGTCTCTTGTGTGGTTGGAAAAGATAGACATAAATTAAGCAAGATACTGCATGGAGAGTTGCGCTTAGACTCATCAGTGTGCATACTTTTCTATATAGTGTCATTCTCAGATCATCAGGAGAGTTGGGGAGCAGAATTTCTTAAAGAGTACTTCACTGTTGTCTAGAATTTTCTTCCCAGTAGCTGATACTAATTCTCCATTTAGATGCTGGTGCTTTCCTCATCTTACTAAAAGATGTCCACAGAAGCTTTTCAGACATTCATGAGGACTTCTGCTCTTTCTTCAAAGTGTCTTTACGTGGTTTGCAGACTGAAAAGACAGGGGGCTTCAGTGTGGTGTCATGTTGCCAAGGCTGTCACCCAGGTTCACTCGTGTGCTGGCATGACAGTCATGTCAGGATGCCTATGTGACCTGACCTGAGTGGATTTGGAAAACCCCCTGGTTAGGAAGTCACATCTAATTTCAGAGATGTGAAAATATGCTAATAATACAGGATTCATGAAATGCAGTCAGTTAATGATCTGACCTAATCTTCAGGACCAGAGAAATTCTCTTAGAGAGTGTGACATTTAGCATTAGACCTGGAAACTAAGGTATCCTGAGGCTGAGATGGGAGAGTATCGTCCTAGTAGAGGCAGGGCCGGATGACGGAACAGACTAGCTGGACCGCTCACCAGGCCACCGAACTACAGGAGTGCGGCAGCGTTTCCAGACCGGTTATCAAAGGCCGTCCCTGCCATCTCAGGTTTCTATTGTGGTGCTTGAGTTCTTCTCTTCCTGAAGAAATGTAAGTAGGTCCCACTTTCACTGAAGCTGAGGTGATTGTTGAGTGCAAAACAGGACAGCATACAATCAAACTATCACTGGTTTGTGTCTTATTACTGCAGCCATGTCAGAACCTGGCAGTTGTGGTCATCTGAAATTCCTAAACCTCATCAATATGTAGCGCAGAACAAGTGAGCTCCATGTGAAACCCTTTTAATATCCTGTCCCGCCCCCTAGGAAATTGTCTTGTTTAATAATTGACAAAAGAAAGCCAAAGAGAAACAAACTGGAGAACACATGAAAATATGTGGGGTGGAAGGCTGGAGGCCAGTCCGGAGTCATGCCATGTAAATTCTCTATGAAGGATTTTGGTCTTCATCCCCAGGGATGTGGGAGTTATTGAAGAGTTTTGAGCAGTGAAATGACATACTCACATTTGCATCTTCACTCTGGCTGCTATGAAGCGAATGGATTTTGAGTAATGAGTTATCTTCTCTCTGGGCAAGGTAGAGTTCCTTATTCATGCAGCAGTCTGGATTTTAAACATCCGTGAACTGGCTTTTAGGCATTTTCTCAAAAGGTGTATGTAAATTATTAATCACAAAATCATTTGGCCATATTACAGAGCTGGAATGAACAGTTAACTGTAATAATAATGTATCTATAAGCAATCAGTTAAATGGAGTCTTCAGTAGTTTTATTTCATTACTATTTTTGTTTTGGATAAATGAGTTCAATAAGAAATGAACAAAATGAGGATTTGGGGCCAAAAGAAAGTTTCCTGTGAAACTTTACTGTGAAACAGAATGAGAAGAGACTCAGCTTAGTATGTCATGTGAATAAACTCCTGGATAACACACTGTAAATTGAGTCTTATTACATAAAAGGATGTTATGACATTTAGGTATGAAACCATTAATGGTAGTTTTGGTTTAGTTTGTGGTAACTACTTTTGTTGGAAAATAATCAATTTCACTTTAGGAACACCGAATAATGAGAGCTAGTGGCAAAAGTGGGCTTTGGCCTCTTAGTTATGTCACCTAAACACCCCTATACTTAGCGTTTGAGCTAGGTACTATTGTTCTTCATCTCTTCTAATTCTTTTAAACACTTTTTGGGTTAAGGACATGATTCTCAGTTTATGAACTTTACCTGAGGATTCCGATTAAATGAAAATCATTTTAATAATAATGATGAAAGCTAATCCTAACACAGTCTTCCTTATTACTAGACCAGGAACTGGTTTAATTTTCATACCAGCCACAGAAGAAAGCACAGAAGAAAGTTTTTATAAATGGAGAAACAGAGAAGTTAAGTAATTTTGCCCAAGGCAACAGAATGTATAGGGAGTGTGGAACCAGAATTTGGTCTTAGGGAATCTAGCTTCAGAGACTATGGGTTTAACCACTATACACATCACCTCCTTAAAAGTAATGCTTTTTGAAAAGTCAGTTTGTGATATATACATCTATGTACACACAATATTTTTCTTTTAAACATTTTCACAAACTGCTTTCACTGGATCACCCCAACAGAAAAATATGGGAGATTTCTGAAACCGAATCCAACTTTATGGCATGAGATGAGTAAAGTTTAAAAGCAAGCAGATGTTTGCAAAGCATATAAAATTCAAAATTGCCCTTCACTAGATATTATTTGGAACACAGGCATAATTCTTTTCAAATATGATTTTTTATCTAAATGGTGTCCTTTAAAACTTCATTTTAACACCCAAACGGTCCCCAGCTGTTCCGGTGGATTGGCCCCCGCTGGGTCTGTTTCCCGACGCTCCCCGTATTCCACCATAAATATTCATGGTGCAGCGCTGCTGCTCCCCAAAGGGAGCCAGACTTCGTTTTTATGAACTCCTCTCAACTGGGATTAACATCTTTCACCTATTACCCAGCTCCTGAATTATGGTTTTGTTCTGCTGGGCTCTCCATTTTCTTTATTTTTCCTGATATCTGAGAAGCCTGAAGAGAATGTGGAGTGTGAAAGAAACTTCTAATCCCAGGAAGTTGGCCCAAGGAGTATACAAAATCAATTTTTAAAATACAATATCTTATTCTAACTTTACACCCAGACCACTGTGAAACCACTGTTTTCTTCCCTTGCCAGATTTGCTAGGCAACAGCAGTGCCTTTGTGATAGGTTTGTAAATTTAATTTGAGGGCTTGGGGTGGGGATCATGGAGCTGTTAAGTGGAGGGGATGCTATTTCCACAGACAACACATGCATGGGCTACTAAAATGATGATTCTTTTCCCCATGTGATTTATATTTGAATGTGTTTAGATTCCAGAAAATACTACAGTTAATTCTGCCTTTTGGGTGATAGAAAGATAGCAGGAGGCAGGAGAAGTGTGCATTTTCCCATTTCTGCAGCTCTTCTCTCTACCTCTCTCACTTGTACTTTCTTATATCAGGTATACTGTTTATATTCTTTGTATTTCTAACACACCCTTATGCACCCAGAGATGCTCTTGACGTCATCTAGACCAATATCAGGGAACTACGGCAACTTGCCACATCAGTAGGAAGAATCTTTGATCTTTGACATTAAACTTGAGTTCTTACGACTACTTGGCACTAACCAGTCAGATATACTTGGAAACAGCATTTAACTTCTTGAAACATCTGTTTTCCCATTTGTGGCATAGGGGAGACACCCAGTTACAAAGCCTTTTTGTGAACCATAAATAAGAGATGTAAATTGAGTACTTAGTGCAGACCTATATAAGGAATTTTAACTCACTTCTTCTCCCTCTATGTGACACCAGCTATCTAGGTGTCGGAGGAAGAAATAAACAGTAGAAGATTGATGGTGGCCCTTAGCACACTGGGCCCACTCCCACATTTCATGGGTTTGCCACATCCCACAATGGCAAGAGGTCAGTCCATGAATGTTTTGAAAATGTCGTCCAATTCTGCAAAGGTTTCTGACATTGTACGAGTGGGTTGTGAGGAGAGGAGGATTAAGTTAACTTCCCTGCATGAGTTGGTTAACTACACAGTTAAATGGGCAATACCTTCCAGCTGATCTTTCTGTAAATGGTACCCTTCTCACTTTGAAACCCATTGGAACCAACCATTTACCACAAATCACCCTTTTTGACCCTGGCAAGTCTCTACTGCACATGAAGAGATGCTGGAAGAACAGTTACTCAACAAGGATGGATTATTGAGTTCCTGGAAACAAACTCTGGAAAGAGACGCTACCAACACACTGACTGCCCATGTCAGAAGAACTGGCTAGAACAGAGTCAGTGAACCTGAAATCTGGAGGCAAGATTATGGAGTCACTTAAGACATGAGATCTGCAGTCAGCCTGCTGGGGGTTGAATTCTGCCTGTGTTGTGCCCCCATACTGTGACATTGTGCAAATTCCTTAACCTTTCACCCCAGGGTTCTAATTGCAATAGGACCTGCACCTTATGATTATGATAGGGATTAAGTGAGACACTCCAGATAGACTATCTTGTACACAAAACACAAGTGTTGGCGCAATGTGTGCAATTTATATTAGCCTAAAAATTATTTTTGAAAGAACTAGTTGAGAGCAAACATTAGGCGCCATCTTATTCTTATGCCTGGGTACTTAATTGACCATTCTGGCAGGGCCTTGGGCAGATTGCAACAAAGGTATTGAGTGCCCACTGAATATAGAGTACATTTTTAACAAAAGTGAAGGCTGCTTTATATTTTAAGGAGTGATACTCTGTGGGTTGCTCTGTGTGGGGAGGTCAATAATGTGTGCTTTTGGAAGGCACAACAGTGTTTTCCAAGGTGTGCACATGGAAAGGTCATTTTTTTTTGATGTGAAATAGCAATTGATATATGCAGAGCCTGGTGCCACTTGGAATTTCATTTCTGAAATATAACTGTCACCCAGCAGGCTAAGATGTCTGCTGTTTCAATCTCAGGCATCTTCAGGCTTACCTTATTATTTTAAGGCATGCTACAGTGTGTACTTGGAGCATTGCTTAAGCTTTTCTTGCTTCCAGGTACAAGAGTTTAATCCCTCTTGGGCTGTCTCATAGTCTCCTACACCCACTGAGGAATCCAGTCCAGGGAATGGGGGTGGGTCGTGGGGGGTGTGGGTAGTGAGCATTGTGTAGATACCATCTGACTGATCATTTTTCATCAATTAAAATTAACTTTGCTGAGTGGCAACAATAATAAAATTGCTAAGATGAAGTGTAACCTTGTGGTGCTTCTGACAGACCTGACGCAGTAGGGTCAGAGACTGAAGAGGAGGAGCCTCACCATCACCTCCCGCCGCAGTCTCACCTTATCTGTTTGTCCCAGTACATAGGCCTATAAGAGAATATTCTTTGAGTAAGAGGCAGACATGTTGGATGAAGAGACTTGTACGGTGTCTGTCACCTATTTGACCCTGTGGACTGGCTTTGAACCTCTTTCGATAGAGGATGAGTGTCAGAAATGGTCTGAATTTGTGGGAAGCCCTGGGTCCAGTCTGCACTGTTTTGGCCTCAGGTCAGAAAGTGGAGCACAGAGAGGTGAGAGAGGCCAGTGTCCTCAACCCTGCTCAGGATCTAGCACTGTCCTGCCTTGTGGAGAACTAGCAGTTCTTGAACTCCAAGAACCATTACTCGAAATGGCACCATCAAGGTAGTATTGGGGTGGTTTCTACAAGTAGCATCACTTGACATTGATAGGTTCAGTGAGAAGAGAAGAGAAAAATCAGAGGCCAGTAGTGACTGTAACTGACAAAATGGTTCACTCTGGGGACTCTAGAAAACATAGGCAGAAACTTCGAGGATATCTCAGTTCTTATTCGGTGTGTCTAATTTGTGGGGAATAGGAACTGCTAAAACTATTGTAACTTAGGTGTTTCAATTCAGTGTGATCTTAATTTTTATAAATAAAACCTTTGGAAGAAGAGTTGTATTATTAAAACCACTTTCAGAGGATTCTTTTAGACTGAAGCAGGAAAGGATTGCGGGTTATGTTTACAGAGTTAGTAGCTGCATGATATTTCTTAACTGCATCATTCATAAGTAAGGTATTGTGTGTGCGTGTTCATCAAAATCAAGTCAAACATTCACAACTTTCTAGATAATGTTATTCATGTGTTTGGACTTATTTTTAGAAGACCTTTCATGTAATGGTGAATCTCTGCAATAATCTGTAGTGAGATGGTGAGTGATCTGAAATACTGCTGTTCCATGCTGAAATGTGTTGGCTATTAAAAGATCTGTTCGATTTAAAGATCTTTCCTGGTCTGTTCCACTTCTCGAAATGTACTCATGTTGTGAGGATAAAATGGACTTGCATGTAAAGTATTTAGCACAGTAAATTCTGAATACTTGGTAGACCATTACCTGTAAGTTATAAAGGGCTTTCCATACTATATCTGTAAAGGCAGGATTGTAGGTGAGAAATTCTGTTTTGAAGCTGGAGGCTTACTTTCAGAAGATTGGGTAGCAGTGTCTAGATGTAAAGAAAACTCTGCATGCACAAGTTAGAAATGCAGCCGTTGAATATGGCGGTCATATTCTGGAGTACCAGTCTGTTCATAGATTCCTTCTCTGGAAACTGCTCCCACCAATAACCTCTCCATCAGAGGTCTGGGAAGCCATGTCATTACATGATCTGTTCCCCTAATCACATGAGATTGGATGAAACTGGTCATATGACTTGACTTGGGCTTATCATACTGTACACTTAGGGTTTGGAAATCAGGGCACTGAGAGAGACTAAGTGTTTTAGCTTGTTTTCCACCAAAACTCCATTCATCCAACTAGAAAATTTAGTATCTGAGTTGTCCCATCCTATAGAGCAAGGGAACCATGGCATTTATTCATCAGTTAGTGTTGCCTTTTGGTTAAAGGCTATTCCCAGGAGGTGCTAGTTTACAGGCATGCTGGGGGAGAGAAGGACCAAATAGTCAGAGATAACGTTGGGCTCAGAGATGTAGGTACTGGCAGGAAACTGGGCTGGGTTTCAGGAGTTTTAAACACAGAAGTCTTCAGGGCTAAGGAGATATGAGAAGGATGCTGACAGAACCTGATTCCCAAGTCAGTTTTATGTCAGGAGATGAGTCATTTCAATGGGGGTGCTGAAGGCAAAGTTTTAGGCTTTATGTCAGCTGATGAAAAGAAAGCTGGTCTTGAGACAGAAGGCGGAGAATGTAGTAGCAGGTGTACAGAGGCAAAGAATGGGGCTTGTGGGTCCTGAAACTTAGCGAAGGTGAACTCTGTTAGTGAAGACACTCAGTTCACCTAAGACTCAGCTGTTTCATTTTCCTGTTTCTATATAATGTGAAAATAACTGGCACCTGCTTTTGCTCCTGCCTCTTTTAATTTTGCTAACCTGAGTGGCAACCATTCATAAGCTGAAATGGACTTTGTTTTCTAGAAAGAACTCCAGGGGCATTTTTAGTCTCACTCTTTAAAACTGTAACACATCCCCATCAAAAGGCGAAGTCTGTTTTCCTTCCCCTTGAGATTGTGTGGGCCTTTGTGGCTGCCTTGGTGGATGTACTATGGCAAAAGTGATGTTGTAGGACTTTTGACACTAAGGCATAAAAAGTGTCTCTTCTACCACAGTGTACTTGTCCTTAGAATCCAGCCGCCATATTGTAAGCAAGCCTCAGACATATGGGGAGGTCACTAATAAACATTTTGACTGATTGCTTCAACTGAATCCTACTTGGCCACCAGTGTCAATCCCCAGAGGTATGAATGACTGATCTTGGACATAATTCTTGGCCCTAGATTTCAAGTTACCACTCTGATACCAGGTGGATCAGATAGGACCTGTCCTCACTGAGTTTCTTCCAAATTGCAGATCTCAGGTCAAAATAAATGTCCTTGTTTTAAGTCACTAAGTTTTAGGGGGACTTGTCATACTACCTTGATAAACTGCAACACAGGATAAGGTAACCCATGTGGATTTACTTATCTTTCAAATAGTTTAGCATATTATAGATGGATGGTTAGGCAGTTACCCACATATTAAAGCTCCCTCGTCTCCTCCCAGCCCATCAAAACTACTAGAGTCCTTTAGGGGGAGTTTGTCATGACTCTCACTGGTTGAGAGCACCGAAGCCAGATCAGCAGACTCTCGCCTTGTCTTATTGCTCCATAGCTGTCATACCCTCGAGAACTCAGGAAGGAAGTTCTTTCATTGTAGCTGCCAGTCATTGCACCTAAATTTTGTCAGCAACTTTACTTTTCACGCCTCGTCTCATTTAATTTTTGCCAAAATTCTGGGATATAGATAACAATCTGTCATTTATAGATAAGGAGCCAGAGATTCAAGCAGGCTAAATGACTTGCCCAAGATCACACAATAAGTGCCAGAATTGGGGCCTGAATGTAGTTCATTCTGATCCCACATATGTTTTCTTTCTTTTGTGCTACTTTGCCTTAGCCTTGAGGCCTTTGAAGGACTTGGGGTTCATAGTTTGTTTTTAATCCCATTTTAGCCATGTTCTGCATTACACAGATTTGCTAAGTTGGTATGGTAACATAACCAACCATCATACCTTTTCATGAGAAAATACCTTTTCATGAGAAAATACCTTTTGAGGTTAAAATTTTTTATAACATCATAAATTGGAGTTCCTTGCTTATATTTGGGTATGTGTGTATATATATATGTGTGTGTGCTCAGTTGCTTCAGTCATGTCCAACTCTTTGTGACCTCATGGACTATAACTCACCAGGGTCCTCTCTCTATGGGATTTTTCCAGCAAGAATACTGGAGTGGGTTGCCATTTCCTTCTCCAGGGGTCTTCCCAACCCAGGGATCAAACCTGTGTCTCCTCTGTCCTTATGTTGCAGGCAGATTCTTTACTTGCTGATCAATTAATATATATTATATTAATTTAAAAGTATATAGTTATATATATATTATATACAAATTATATCAGTTAAAATTTTGTACATATTATATGTATATAAAATATGTATATGTATATTATATAACACATATATAATATATATGTATATAAAATATGTATAGGTATATAAAATATGTACTCAAAATTTTTAAAATTAATTTATTTTAATTGGTGGCTAATTACTTTACAATATTGTAGTGGTTTTGCCATACATTGACATGAATCAGCCATGGGTGTACATGTGTCCCCCATTTTGAACCCCCCTCCCACCTTCCTTCCCATTCCATCCCTCAGGGTCATCCCAGTGCACCAGCCCTGAGTGCCCTGTCTAAAATTTTAACTTCCATAATTTGTATGTAATCTATAATATGCATAACTATAATTATATATAATTGTTTGTCATTCCCTTCTCCAGTGGACCACATTTTGACAGAACTCTCCACCATGACCCATCTGTCTTAGGTGGCCCTGTATGGCATGGCTCATAGTTTCATTGAGTTAGACAAGACTGTGGTCCATGTGATAAGTCTGATTAGTTTTCTGTGATTGTGGCTTTCATTCTGTCCACCCTCTGACAGATAAGGATAAGAGGCTTATGGAAACTTCCTGAGGACTGTGGGGGAAACCAGGTCTTATTCTGATGGGCCCAGCCATGCTCAGTAAATCTTTGGTCCAATTTTCTGTTGATGGGTGGGGCTGTGTTTGTGTTTGGCTCGTTATTGACAAATTCAGACTTAAATTGAAGAAAGTCAGGAAAACCTCTAGACCATTCAGGTATGACCTAATTCAAATCCCTTACAATTATACAGTGGAAGTGATAAATAGATCTGATAGACACAATGCCTGAAGAACTATGGGTGGAGATTCATGACGTTATACAAGAGTCAGTGATCAAGACCACCCCCAAGAAAAAGAAATGCAAAAAGGCAAAAAGTTTGTCTGACAAGGCCTTACAAATAGCTATGAAAGGAACAGAAGTAAAAGGCAAAGGAGAAAAAGAAAAATATACCCATTTGAATGCAGAGTTCCAAAGAACAGCAAGGAGAGATAAGAAAGCCTTCCTCAGTGATCCATGCAGAGAAATAGAGGAAAGCAATAGAATGGGAAAGACTAGAAAACTAGTCAAGAAAATTAGAGATATGAAGGGAACATTTCATGCAAACATGGCCACAATAAAGGACAGAAATGGAATGGACCTAACAGAAGCAGAAGATATTAAGAGGAAGTGGCAAGAATACACAGAAGAACTATACAAAAAAGATCTTCATGACCCAGATAACCACAATGGTGTGATCACTCACCTAGAGATAGACATCCTGGAATGTGAAGTTAAGTGGGCCTTAGGAAACATCACTATGAACAAAGCTAGGGGAGGTGACGGAATTCCAGTTGAGCTATTTCAAATCCTAAAAGATGGTACTGTGAAAGTACTGCACTCAGTATGCAAGCAAATTTGGAAAACTCAGCAGTGGCCACAGGACTGGAAAAGGTCCGTTTTCATTCCAATCCCGAAGAAAGGCAATGCCAAGGAATGTTCATACTACCACACAATGGCACTTATCTCACACGCTAGTAAAGTAATGCTCAAAATTCTCCAAGCCAGGCTTCAACAGTACATGAACTGTGATCTTCCAGATGTTCAAGCTGGATTTAGAAAAGGCAGAGGTATAAGAGATCAAATTGCCAACATCCACTGGATCATAGAAAAAGCAAGAGAATTCCAGAAAAACATCTAACACTTGTTTTATGGATTACACCAAAGCCTTTGACTGTGTGGGTCACAACAATCTGTGGAAAATTCTTCAAGAGATGGGAATACCAGACTGCCTTACCTGCCTCCTGAGAAATCTGTATGCAGGTCAAGAGGCAACATTTAGACCCATACATTGAACAACAGACTGGTTCCAATTTGGGAAAGGAGCGTGTCAAGGCTGAATATTTTCACCCCACTCATTTAACTTATATGCAGAGTACATCGTGCGAAATGCTGGGCTGGATGAAGCACAGACTGGGATCAAGATTACTGGGAGAAATATCAATAAGTTCAGATATACAGATGACACCATCCTTATGGCAAAAAGTGAAAAGGAACTGAAGAGCCTCATGATGAAAGTGAAAGAGACAGAGAAAAAGCTGGCTTAAAACTCAACATTCAAAAAACAGAGATCATGGCATCCATTCCCATCATTTCATAGCAAATAGATGGGGAAACCATGGAAATGGTGAGAGACTCTTTTCCCTTGGATACCAAAATCACTGCAGATGGTGACTGCAACCATGAAATTAAAAGCCACTTGCTCCTGGAAGAAAAGCTATGACCAACCTAGACAACATATTAAAAAGCAGAAACATTACTTTGCTGACAAAGGTCCATGTAGTCAAAGCTGTGATTTTTTTCCAGTAGTCATGTATGGATGTGAGAGTTGGACTATAAAAATGCTGAGTACCGAATAATTGATGCTTTTGAACTGTGGTGTTGGAGAAGACTCTTGAGAGTCACTTGGACTGCAAGAAGATCAAATCAGTGAATCCTAAAGAAAATCAGTCCCGAATATTCATTGAAAGGGTGGATACTGAAGCTGAAACTCCAATACTTTGGCCATGTGATGTGAAGAACGGACCTATTAGAAAAGACTCTGATGCTGGGAAAGATTAAAGGCAGGAGAAAAAGGAGATGACAGAGAATGAGATAGTTGGATGGCATCACCGAATCGATGGACATGAGTTTGAGCAAGCTCTGGTATGGTGATGGACAGGGAAGTCAGGAGAGCTACAGTCCATGGAGTCCCAAAGAGCTGGACATGACTGAGCGACTGAACCAAACTGAAGTGTATATAACATATATATAATTATATAAATATAGAGAGTCTCTTTGTGGTGGAAATTACCAATTTAATTGCATTATTCTGCAGAAAATTAGACCATGCTTTATTGATGTCTCATAAGAATGAATGTCATTCTAATCTATTCAGGATTTATTGATTGCTTGCTTGATTTTAAATCCTATTTTGAAATAATACCTAGATTTACAAAGATCTACAGAAACAGTTTCCAGTGATCTAAGATTCCCTTACATAGCTTTCCCAAAAGTTAAAATCTTACATGTGAATTTAACATTGGTACAATGCCATTGGGCTTCACTGGTGGCAATCCCGTTATCCAAACTTTTCACTGTGTTCAGCTTTTACCAGTTTACCACTGATGTCCCTTTTTTCTGTTCCAGGATCTAATCCAGGATGCCATATTGCATGTAGTCACCATGTTCATCTTCTCTAGCCTGTGACCGTTTCTCAGTTTTTTCCTTCTGTTCATGACCTTGAGGCTTTTGAAGAGCATTTACCCGGTAGTTTGTATAATATATTTCAGTTGGGTTTGTCTGTTGTTTTCTCACTATGAGGCTGGGGTTTTGGCTTTTCTGGAAGAACACCATAAAGGCGAATACCTCAGTTCTCTTCTCATTTCGTCATTTCTAGAGTATATGATATGTACATGGATTCTCACTGGCCAGCTTGACCCTGATCTCTTGGTTAAGGTGGTGTCTGCTGTGTTTCTTCACTCTAAAGATGCTTATTTTTTCCGTTCCATACTTCTGTTAGAAGTGAGTCAGGAAGTCCAGAGTATACTGGAGGAGAAAGGAATTACCTCCTGGAGGGAGGGTTTTGACCAGTCAGTTTTTTATGTGGCCATGGTAAAGAGCACTTTTCAATCCTGAAGTAGTCATAGTCTACCGAATTAGCAGCCTTCTGGTTTATAGAAACACTTCTGGGCACTGAAACCTTGAGTCATCTACATCTTTAAATTCTTCATCATTGGATATATAACCTACAGAGGGATGCCCACACTTATTGGCTACATGATTGAGAACCAAGCTGTAAGTATTCTAAATGTTTTCTCTTCACTCCCATAAAAAAGGGCTCCCTCTTGTCTCTTAAATCTGTAAGTATGTGATGTTTGAAATACAGCATATATAACTTCATAGATTGTTTCTTCACATGTATAAAGTATTTTTCCACTGAAAGGAAGGAGTTATGTCTCTTTTGTATTTAAATTTTCTCTAGCACCTAGAAAATAATAATAATTACTATAAATATTATAAATCATGAAATTTATAAAATATAAAAATATAGTTATATTTAAATGCTGTTTGCTGTTTAGTCACCAAGTTGTGTCTGACTCTTTGTGACCCCATGGATGGTAGGTTCTTGTGTCCATGGGATTTCCATTTAGTTTATTTATATTTATACAAATATGTATTTATAAACAGATACTTAAATTTGTGAATATAAAATTAGAAAAGTTGTAAATATTACAAAATAATAATTCCCATTGATTAAATACTTCCTATGTGTTGTACACTGTGATAGGTACTTTACAGTCTTTATTTCTAATCCTTACAAAAATATCTATGAGGGAAGTATTATAATTTTACAACAGTGTTCTCATTTTACAGGTTAGGGGAGAAATCATCTTTACCAGGATAGTGTGGCAAGTAGCAAGGCTGGGATTTGAACTTAGGGCTCTTTGATTGTTGACTGTGAACCTGGTGAATGTTTATAGGTTGACTGATTAAAATTGAGTAGGGAAATAACAGTATCTGAAGATTGGACTGGCAATAAGTATTAAAAAAAACTGTACACAATCACGCATGATTGAAGAAGACAGGTGTTAGGCTGTACTTGCTAAAGGGAAGCTGCCACTTCAAGTCAATCAAAAGAATTTTCCTGACATTCAGGTTGATGCATGTAAACAGCAGCTCCCTCCTGAATGCTGCGAGCCTGGGGCCCCAGCTGCCACTGCTTGGTGCCATCTAGGAAGGGCTGTATTTGTTAATCATGTATGCTTTATGTACTCCATGAAAAGTGATTCCCCTGACTCGTGAAGAAACAGATAATAAGTAAGAGAGTTCCTAAAATACCTACCGAGATCATAAAAGAGGAAAAGCCAAAAGTCACTATAGGATTAAAGTGATTAACATTCCCATATAATAATCAAAAGATATTAGAGATGAAGTGTAAATTAAACAGGTAAAAACTAATCTGTGTGTGTGTATGGATGTGTGTGTGTGAGAGAGAGATAATATGAAGAAGTGTAAATATGAATCTCAGACTAAAAACTCATGTAAGCTTCTATACAGCAGTATTGCTTCTCTGTATTATCTAGAAATCAGCTTGATTTTTATGTGTGTCCCTTTAATACTGTGGGATACTTAACTGCACTTATTACGTGACATTTCCCCCATACTGAATCATGTTGAGATGTGTTGGGGATGTTGGTATTGGCCTGGAAAGCTCTTGATGTTGGCCTGTCCTCCCAGGTCCCCACAGAAATATCTGGTTTACCATCCATAGTGTCCCTTTGGGTTAGTAGGTATCTATTGCTTGTCTACCCTGTGTGGGGTAAAAGATATCATCACAAGCTCATTTTCTTTCAAATCAAGTTGCCAGTTCCATCCAACAAAAAGGGCTCAGTTCAGTTCAGTTCAGTCGCTCAGTTGTGTCCGACTCTTTGCGACTCCATGAATCGCAGCATGCCAGGCCTCCCTCTCCATCACCAACTCCTGGAGTTCACTCAGACTCATGTCCATCAAGTCGGTGATGCCATCCAGCCATCTCATCCTCTGTCGTCCCCTTCTCCTCCTGCCCCCAATCCCTCCCAGCATCAGGGTCTTTTCCAATGAGTCAACTCTTCACATGAGGTGGCCAAAGTATTGGAGTTCCAGGTTCAGCATCAGTCCTTCCAATGAACACCCAGGACTGATCTCTTTCAGAATGGACTGGTTGGATCTCCTTGCAGTCCAAGGGACTCTCAAGAGTCTTCTCTAACACCACAGTTCAAAAGCATCAATTCTTCAGCGCTCAGCTTTCTTCACAGTCCAACTCTAAATTTTGTCCTACAGAAGCGGAAACTTTGGCTCAGAGAGAATTAGGTGGACAGGTGGGGCTGAAGACCTCAAGGCTTTTCCTGTCACCTGTGTGGTCTCAATGGGGCAGAAATTCTTGGGTGTTAAACCTGCAAGGAGATCCAACCAGTCCATCCTAAAGGAAATCAGTCCTGAATATTCATTGAAAGGACTGATGTTGAAACAAAAGCTGCAATACTTTGGCCACCTGATGCAAAGAACTGGCTCATTGGAAAAGACCCTGATGATGGGAAAGATTGAGGGCAGGAGGAGAAGGGTATGACAGTTGGATGTCATCACTGACTCAATGGACATGAGTTTGAGTAAACTCCAGGAGTTGGTGAAGGATGAGGAGGCCTGGCGTGCTGCAGTCCATGGGATCATAAAGAGTTGGACATGACTAAGCGACTGAGCTGAACTGAAACCTGCATGCCACACAAGATGTGGGTCCCATGAGGAAAATGTGAGTTACCATTCTGGCACTGACTTGAGGATTCCTGGATTCTTTTTCTGTATTTTCTCCTCCTATGTGTCAGCCTCCTCCCACTGGGAGACATCATGGGTATCCTGCTGTCCCAGGGTGGGGTTGTCTCCCCTGCAAGCTGTTCAGAATGCTGCTGGGATAAAAGTGCCCTGTGCCATGTGTGCTGACAGCTGCCTTGGAGCAGTGCTGCTTCAGAGCCCTTAGGGTTTGGTTCCCTAGCGCTGCTGTTCCACACATACCCAACTGCCAATCCTTCCACTGACACACAGGCCTTTTAGTTTAGCCATGGTGAGGTGTGCATAACTGAGCCTAAAGGACAAATACACAAAACTCTGCGTGTCTACTGCCTCCTAGACACCCAGCACCCACCCTCTGCCTCTCCTCTCTTCCCTTCTCAATTCTGTAATTTCAAAGTGAAAACAGAACTCCTACACTGCTTTTTTTCTCTTAGAAATTCTTGGTCCAGGATTACTATCTTTCACCGTTTCTTCCCCAACGTAAACAGCACCAACCAGTCTTCTGTTTTAAAGCATTAACTTGAGACATAAAGCAGTTCTCATTTCTACTTTAGAGTGGGTCCAGAAAGTATTTGAAGACCCCAGGTTACGCTCAGCAAGCCGGTGCCCAGTGGGTCGAAAGGGTACATGGGGCTGGCCCTGCTTCTCAGCTTGGAGCTCACTGATTTGCTACAGCTTCTTCTGTTACTGCTGAGTTGGGGGCAGGGAAGACTTGGATTAATAAAAGCATGAAATAAAATACACGTGTAAAATGCGGCAAATAACAAGGAAGGGTGTGGGGGTGAGGAGTAGAGGGCCGAAGAAGCTCATTGTGTTAAAAGTGAGGTTTCTGTGATCTCTCCTGTGGTTTATTGGGAAATTGTGACATCAGCACCCTAAGACATTCACTGAGGACAGTTGACTGATGGGTATCCAAATGAAAAACCATGCGTGAGAAATTAATTTCCAGGTATGCATGACCATTTAATTTGGATGTGTTCCCCTTGGCTAATGTATCCACAGGAACAATTTTTATAATGTGATGAATGTACTATTTGTGTCAGTCACTCATGGTAGGTGCTCTTTGATGGGGTTTGGGATAAAATGCTCTCTCAGCCCAGGTAAAGGCCTTCTTCAAGGATTTTGTGTTCATTGTAAGGTATGTCTAAGCCATTTGGAAAATGCCAAAGAACTTGACCATGTTCCGTGGGAGTTCATGTATTATATGAAAAATTACTATTAACTAAAAATGTCAATATACATGTTACTGTTTTATCTAACAGTTATGAGAACACAAAATACCAAAACACTTCTCTGCTGCATAAAAACAGATGCTGCATTCCAGGTGCTATGGTTTGTGATTATCATCGTCATTGTCATCATAAAGCAGTTATGACATATCTGAGCTCCATCAGAAATTGTATAGACACAGGTCAACTTCCTGACATAGGTGCTAAGTGCATGTTTGATGTTTCACCTACTGTTAATCTATCTTATCTGTTAAATGAGTAAGGTTGTCTAGACAATTTTGTTTACGTGTATGTTGTAAATTTTCTTTGATTCTAAGTCACGAAGACTTAACGAGTGAGCAGTCATCTGAAACAAAATGAGCAAAGTTAATTATTTTTGTCATATTGTTGGGGCCATCCATGTAGTTATGAGTGGTAAGGAGTAATGTTAAGACTTGAGCTGTAACAAGGGAGGACAAAGGTTAGATTTTTCTAGTCCTGTGAAAGTCATCTGGAGAGTGCTTGCTTTAATGACATGCAGTTTAGTTATTTTAAGTGATGCCTTTAGACAAGCAAAGGTGAACTGGAATTCCTTCAGCATATTCTAGAGCACAGAATCTCACTGAATCATGTGACAAGCCTTGTCTAAAAGCTTCCTTATCTGACATTCTTAACTTCTCCAGTAGCTTTATCTACTGTCTTCATTTTTCTAACTAGCAACAAAAGCTTACCAGTTTGTTTTTTAAATGGTTAGAAGGCATCACCTTTATTCGAGAGTCACACTAGATTTTACTCCTTACTTGCAAATGGTTTTTTCTTTATAATGAATTTTATGCCATGTCTTACACTTTTATTTTCTTATTATAAGAATACTGTAAAATTACAAGGAATTTAAGAGCAGTGTCATGCTCCCATAGTTTTTTAGTCTCCCACAACTTACATTTTTGTGTATTTGTTTCCAGTCACTCTCAATGTCTTTATTACACACTTATAATCATTGTGTTTGAGGCTAAATTGTTTCAGTCACCATCACTGTTGGAAATTTTTCGCTTACTTGGATATCCTTTAAGCTGAAGAGTTATTTGATTGGGTTTGTGTATATGCCCCAACTTTTTCCTTTGTTTCCATTTTTTTATATGCCTATTTATTCATTTATTTATTGGAGCTGAGCTACACAGCTTGTGGGGTATTAGTTCCCTGACCAGGGATCAAGCCCCAGTCCTGGCAGTGAAAGCTCTGAGTCCTAGACATGGAATTGCTGGGAATGCTGGGAGTTTCCTTTTAGAAGGGGTCAGTTCTGCACAAATGAAAAAGAAAGGCTGGAGAGTAAAACTGGATGACCCTGTAGCCAAGTAACTAAATGGGATGCAAACTGACTTCAGAGGCTGGGAGTCCAGTGGGGAGGGAATCATATATTACCTGATCCTTCTCAGAAGACAGAGATGGGAAGACTCGCTCTGTGTGGAACCATGGGATTATCTCAGCTTGCTCTGCAGTCACCAGCTGCTTTATGGCTAAACTGTTATTTTGGTTTTCTTCCTCGATCAACCAGATTATTCACATGTCTTTCACTTTAATCTCTGTTCGTGAAGTTGCTACCTGTGTCTATATTTATGAAGTAAATGCACTCCTATTTGGCCCTTTGGTGAGAATGACTGCACTGTGACTTGAGTTACCCCGCCATGGTTGGGATTCAGACTGTCAAGGTTTTAGAATCAAAGCTTTAGAGATTATCAAACACAGTCTCCAGTCCAAAGTAGGATCCACAGTGCAAATATTTCCAATTGAGTGACTCACCCACTTTCAGTCTTCTGGGATGGGGTACCCTTTGCCTATATACTGGTCTATTCTAAGCTCAACTACTATGGGAACTAGTAAGGTAACAGATGGTCCAGAAAAAGAAAATCAAATGCATAAGTAGATCCAAACTGTTTTTGTGGTTACTGAACTATGTCATAAGGATGTAACATGATATAAATATGTAAATACGTAAATATTTTAAGTTCAAAACTGAAAAAAAAGGAACATAGAAACAATGATTCTTTCAACACAGCATCCTTTGTATGCATATTAAACCCATATGCCTTTTCTCATTTTTCTTGTAATGTGGCATTTTCAATCTGTCTTTTATTTTCCTACATTGATATAGATGCAGGTTCAGAGAAATAATTCTCTACTATCAGGGGAAAAAAAATGGGTGAGCATGATGCTAAGTGGCAAGTGATATTAAACCCCAAAGTCAGGAAGGCGAGAGGCCTGTGGAGGGGTCTGCGGTGACCTGGAGAGTCCATGGTTCCTTCCAAATCAGGCAGCTCCTACCCAGTTCCAGACAACTGCTGACACTGTTGACATGTAGGAATGTGGACTCTGTGTTACTAATCTTCTACTTTCTAAAGAACAGCTAGGAATCTGGATTTTTTTGGTAAAATACTCTTTTTTTTGTTTTCTATTTTTAAAACACAGTTTGGGCCTAATAAAACATGGCTATGGGCTAGATGACATTTGTGAGCAGCCATTTCACCTTCTCTGGCCTATTCTAGGTGTTGGCAGACTATATTCTGTAGGCCAAGTCCAGACTACCATCTTTCTTTTGTAATTAAAGTTTTATGGGCTCACAGCCATGCTCATTTGTTTATGTATTACCTATGGCTGCTTTTGTGCTATAGGTGCAGAGTTCAATAGTTAGGACACTATTGTATGAGCTAAAAAGCATACTATCTGTACCTTAACAGAAGAAGTGTGTAGACTCCTCCTCTAGTCCAATTTGGTGAAACTCAACTTTTAGAAAGCCTATTCTGAAGGAGATCAGCCCTGGGATTTCTTTGGAAGGAATGATGCTAAAGCTGAAACTCCAGTACTTTGGCCACCTCATGCGAAGAGTTGACTCATTGGAAAAGTCTCTGATGCTGGGAGGGGTTGGGGGCAGGAGGAGAAGGGGACGACAGAGGCTGAGATGGCTGGATGGCATCACTGACTTGATGGACGTGAATCTGAGTGAACTCTGGGAGTTGGTGATGGACAGGGAGGCCTGGCGTGCTGCAATTCATGGGGTCGCAAAGAGTCGGACACGACTGAGCGACTGAACTGAACTTAATTGATGTTGAATTGAAATCTGCCTTTCCACAACTTTCATTCATTGATCTTGTGTCTCTCCCTGTTTACAGTTGGGCATTCATGAAAGACATTGGGACTCTGTGATTATTTAGTCATAAGACCATCCAGGGAAGGGTTGGATCATCTTCAGGTCCAAAAGCTGTCACCCAAATTAGACCTGACGTCTTGGATAAGTGATGTATTTTGAAGTAATCTAAGGTACCACACGTTCATCCAGAAAGTGGATGGAGCTCATTAGCAAATTGCAGAACCAAAAACAAAAACCCCCAGACAATCCAAAGGTGGTTAATAAGAACACTAGAAGAATTGTCATGGCCCACATGAATATTTGTGAGAAGCTGACTGACGGCATGTACTTGTGAAGTCCATAGTCTTCATTCATCTTAGAATAACATCAAAATGTGTTCCGTGGCTCACAAAGCCCTATCCAATCCAGCCTCATTATCTTGACTCCCTTCTTTTCCCCACATTCATATTGCTTTGCCCACGTTCCCATGCATTCAGTTACTCAGACATCCAAACTCTGTCCTATCCTCCAGTCTTGGTACTTGTTATTTTTTCTGCCTAACACACTTGTCTCCATCTCTTCACAGGTCAATCATTCTTATCTTTTGGATTTTAGTTTAATGTCATCCGTTTGAAGACATCTTCCCTAACCGCCTGTGTTAGACGGCATGTCTCTTGCTAGAAATGACTTCTTAGCATACCTTTCCATTTATCAACTTTTTTGTACTTGTTTGTTATCATTGTGCTTATGTATCTGTATTCACATTTACTCTTAGAATCAGTGTGGTGAGACCAGGACCTTTGGCATCTCATTTGTTGTTTTTCATTGGGTCCAGAAAATTGAAGGCACTTGAAAATGTTTAAGGAATGAATGAATTGCACATTAGCAGTACTTTAGCACTATATACATTATAGTCCTAATTATTTTGTTTGACAAACTTACAAAAACCTACTTTTCTTACTATGTGGTAATGCTTTGAATTAAAGTATTTTTACTCAACAATAACTCAGTGTCTGTGCACCTGTATTTGTTGAAGACATTTTTAGATGTTTTCATTAGTGGAAAAAATCATATACTAATGTAGATTATTAATAACTAAATTAATAATGTGAATATTGTCTATAGGGTGCTTTGCCATATGCAAAACCTGTATTGCAAAAGCTCCTGCTTTGCAATTCTCCTGTAAGAGAAAGGTCAGAAGGGACATTTGTAATTTTCCACTTTATTTTATAGATGAGGATACTGAAGCCCATAGAGATTTATTAAGATCACATAGCCAGTTAGTTTCAGAACGTGGAGGACAGGTGAGGTTGCTTCATTCTTTAAATAATTGTATTTCCTCTTTGTTGGTGATGGGCTTATTTCATAAGTTGTGGTGACAGTAAGAAGACCTCGTTTCTTAATAATAGTACTTTTTTTCCTTTATAAAGCACCTTTCATGCTTGCTCTTCTAGATCTATAATAATGCCATAAGAAGATCTGAGCAGTTATCTTTTTTCAAAAGTTTAGTATAAGTTATGATCAAGGTATGGGCAGCCCTAATGCCATGACCAAAGCCTCACAGGTAAAATGTGATAGAAGCAGAATGTGAACCTAGTTGCTCTTTCTTACCCTTTGATGTGGTACCTACCTGCCCCTCTTCTTCCTCTAATGTGGGAGCTAGAATTTAATGCTGTGCTTAGTGATTAATAAAAATGCTCAATACACATAAAGACCCTTATGATGGTTTACTGAAATATTAGGCACTTTCAGATTTATAACAATGGCAAAAGCTTTATATAGTGCTTTAATATATGTATACATGGTTCAGAGCACATTACATTTATTAACTCATATTCTTTTTGTGCAGAAAGCCTGTGAGTTAGATCCTATCCTACCCCCATTTTATAGCTGAGGAAACTGGAGCACAGAGAGATAAACCATCTTGCCCAAGGGGCATGGAGAGTGGACAGTAAAGCTGTGCTTTGAAGCCAGGTAGCCTGGTCCCCAAGTCTATCCTTTTAATAACTGCCAGGAGGCTTCCCTTCTGGCCTAAAGAATCATAAAACTGAAGTTATGAGGCCCAATATGAAGGCTGAGCTTAAGCCGTAGAGAACTTGGCTCCATAGGAACCAGGAGAATTCTCATTTCCCGGGGTGACCTGTCTCATCTCCATTGCTGTGTTAGTCCTGGGAGAGGGAACCTCTACTACCTTCTGGGGGGAAGTGTCAAGAGAGGAGCTTTGGTCTGTGTGTAACCTGCTAATTGACTCTTCTCTGTGAAGAAGGAGGGACTTGTCTGGCTGCTGAAATGGTGAAAGCCTTCCTACACTGGGCTATGTTAACTGCACGTAATCAACGGTCCTATCCAGGGTAAGATGTTGCCTATTATAGTCCGAGCCCAAAGTCCTTATCTGTAATAATTAATAAAATGTCCTCACTGCTTTTCCACTTCATACCTGGTGCTTCTCATTATTGGTGGGAGAGGAATTTTGCCAAGTATCTTTGCTTCTTATCAGAGTCAACCATGGGATGGTGAGGAGAAGGCATTAAATGTAGTGATGCTGGAGGCAGGGAGGCCTCTTCAGAGGCCCTAGTGCTCACGGATGAGGGGAAGGAGATGATGGTTGTCTGAAGTAAGGCAATTTTGTGGATGTTTCCAGGGATAGAATGCAGAGTAGGAGCAGATTTCATTTACTGAACACATTATTTGTCAAATTGTACTATGTGCCAGACCTTGGACATTGAGCTCTGAGCAAAATAGACATCATTCTTGCTCATTCAGACTTACATTCTAGTGAAAAGAGATAGAAGACATGTGACTGATAAATAGCATTATTTCAGAGAGGGAGGAATTCTCTGAAGGAAAAACAAACTGACAGAGTGACCAGTGAGGGGTTAGAGAGATGTGACTTTGATTTGGGTGGTTGGGGGGACCCTGAAGAGGTGACACCTGAGTGATGAGGAGCGGTCTCCTGAGCTTCTTGGGAAGTGTTCTTGCAGAGGGACCTACTTCTCCCTTTCCCTCCCATCTTAGACATGTAGTCAGTTTTCCAAATGCCTGTTTCATCCTGGAGGGCGTGCCTGCTCTTGTCTCTCCTCGTTTGCCTGATTTCACCAGCAGAGAAGACTCTTAGTGTTAGCAGATGTCAGTAAAGACTCTCAGGTGCCTCGGCCCCTCTCCCTTGCAAATCTTAGCCCAACCAAAACAAGAATAAAGGTTGGTTTGTCGTGATGTGTTTCCAGGGTGCCTACAACTTCCCATGCTAAGAGCTCAGAAGCCATCTGTTTAATAACCTTACCTTGAATTTATACGAGGATTGATGTCATATGCCTCAGGATTGAGACTCAGAAATTCACCCCATCCCCATCTTTTGAAAATCTGGACAACATTTGTAAATTGCAGTCTTCTGGAACCACTCCTGCTTTCTACAGTTCCTCTGGGACTGCTGACCCTGACAGTGTGACCCCATCTGCGTGTTCCTTCAGTGCCCTAGGATCTGATGTGCAGAGCAGGAAACCTCAGCTCATTCTCTGCGGCCGTTTCCTCTGTCTGTCCTCATCCAGTTTTGGCAACAAATCTCTCCCTTTAATCTGTTCATTGTGTGTGGCTTTTTGATTAGAAAAGTAATACATGTAGTAGATTGTGAAATATACGAAAAAAAAATCCCTCCTGGTCTCAATACCTCATCATGATTGGTTTTAACACCTTGGGTTATGTCTTTCTAGCCTTCCTTCGACTATTACCTTGGCACATGTGTATGCACACACACGTGTATGCATTCATACACATACACGTGTAAACACATGCATGTTCATATGTTTCCATTTTAAACTTTGGGGAGTAATGCAAAATCTGCTTTGTAGTATGATTTTTCTCTTAAAAATATATTGTCCGTATTACCCTTTACAGTCTGAGAAGTCTGTGTTTTTATGACAGAAGTGATGGAAGCAAACCAGAACTGAAGGATTCCTTTCCTTTGAGACCTACAGCGTTATATTCCTTGTCTCAAGGAGAAGTACTGTGTCAGTTCTGCACTTTTTCACTTTCTGTGCTGACCATATCTAAGGTTGTCCATTGGGTGGACTCTTTTCTGGAGATCTGGGTGCAGAAGGAAGAGCACATTTTCCTGTCTCTCCAGGGACTTCCAGAACTCCTGGCTGCAGGCCTGTGTCTGTGTCTTGCATTTGGGGTTGTGTAACACTTTGGTCAGTACATTTGTTCAAGTAACTTTTCATAATTCATATCATGCCAGTTAGCAGAGCCTTCTTTCATGGGTCTCCTGGCAGTATCTGAGAGAAAGCACCAGCATTCTCTCCGAAAGCTTATATTATGACTTGTAATTTATAGAAATGATATGCAATACACACATCCAACAATAAAAGTGATGACGTCTTATAGGTGCTGGAGATTTGTGGTCAACCTCAGTCTACAAAACACTTCAGTCCTTCTACAGCCCCGATTCCACTCCTGAGCTCCTGGGGCAGAGGCTGGAAGGGATCTGCGCTGTGTTAGCTTTCACATTTAGGGTTCCATCTTCCTAGCTCTTCTCACGAGCTCTGACCTCTGAACCCTCCAAGTTCAGTGCTGCATGGAAATCACTGTGCTCTGCAGTGCATTCCTCTCCTGAATAGCTGTCTACCTAATGCACTCCAAAATTTGAAAATGTTTAGAGAAAATCCTCTATGCTTCATCTAAGCTAAATTCTTTTTTAAACAGGAGTCTGTGGCCTGCTGATTTTGTGTAGAACCTTCCCTTTGCAGGACTCTTGTCCATATTATGGGGTGGAAACTGAATTTATTTTGTTGTTTGGGGTGGAGGATCCTCTCTGCATCTCCCTGCATAGTTACTCCAGGTTTTCCACAGGCTATTCTGAAAGGCTGGCCCTTTGAAAACCTCTCTCTGTTGTATGCTCCTACATTGCACCCTACTGGAGGTGGTTATGTATCCTTTTTCCCATTTCTGTAATACCACAGAGCCATCTGAGCTGAGTCTGTGGAGTCGTCCTTTTAATGATGACAACTAGTTTGTGAGCTGCAGGAGAGCAGGGCCCATGTCTGCTGTTCAGGTTGTAGCCTAAAGGTCTAGCGGAACACCTGGCGTATAGTAGGTGTTCAGTAAATAGGTGTTCACTTATTTAACAAATAAAATGTGGTATCGACAACAACTCAGCAAGTGTTTTAGAGACTTGTGGTATCCCAGTCAATGATACAAACCAAGTTTTTGCCTTTATGGGGCTTACATTCTCATTGTGGAAGATAGGCAATAAAAAATGGTTATAACACACAAGTGAATGATATGGCATGTTAAAACATGGTGAGTGATACTGAAAAATCAGAGCAAGGTAACTGGATTCAGAATGCTGGGAGTTGCAATTGTTAATAGAGTAGTTGTAGGAGGCCTCATTTGAAAAGATGACATTTGATCAAAGACTGGAAGGAAGTAAGGTATTAACTATGCCTTACCTGGGGGATATCCACAGGCAGAGAGCAGCTTGTGCAAAGGCCCAAGGAAGAGTGGGAACTTGTTGGCAAATTCAAGGAACAGCAAGAGACCCACTGATATGCATAACTGAATGGGGAAATACTGGGTTGGTTAAAAAGTTCGTTTGGGTTTGTCTATAATATCTTACGGAAAAATCCGAATGAACTTTCTGGCCAACTCAATATTATAGAATAAAATCCTAGTGGTAAAAATCAAAGGATGAAGTTACCATCAGCTAAAATGGGGAAGACAGCACGTGGAAGATGGTTGTGGGGGCAGATCACAATTCATCCAGGGTATGTTGAGTTCAAAGTAACTGTTGTTGTGGTTCAGTCTCTCAGTTGTGTCTGACTCTTTGGGACTCCAGGGACTGCAGCATGCCAGGGTTCCCTGTCCTTCACTGTCTCCTGGAGTTTGCTCAAACCCATGTTCATTGAATTGGTGATGCCATCCAACATCTCGTCCTTGCCCCCTTCTATTCCTGCCCTCAATTTTTCCCAGCATCAACGTCTTTTCCGGTGAGTCAGTCCTTCACATCAGGTGGCCAAATATTAGAGCTTCAGCTTCAGTATCAGTCCTTCCAATGAATAGTCAAGGTTGACTTCCTTTAGGACTGACTGGTTTGATCTTGAGGTCCAAGGGACTCTCAATCTCTGTTCTCTCTCTGTGTCTCTCTCTGTCTCTATGAGGGGCATACTACACTGTTAATTATTGACTTCCTAGGTGGCTCAATGGTAAAGAATCTACCTGCAACGCAGAAGCTGTAGGAGACTTGGGTCTGATCCCTGGGTCGGGAAGATCCCCTGGAGGAGGAAATGGCAACTTGGTCCAGTATTCTTGCTGGGATAATCCCATGGACAGAGGAACTTGGCGGGCTACACTCCATGGAGTCACAAAGAGTCAGACATGACTGAGAACACACACACACTGTTAATTATATTTATTATGTTGTACATTATATACCTAGTACTTATTTATCTTACATCAGGCAGTTTGTACCTTTGGACTGCCTTCAACCAGTTCCCGCTCCCCACACCTCTACCCTCTGGTAATCACATAGCAGATCTCTTTTCCTATAAGTTTGTTTGTTTTTGAAGTATAACTGACCTACAAACCATATTAGTTCCTGTTATATAACATAGTAATTTGGTATGTCTATACATTTCAAAATGATCACCACAATGAGTCTGGTTAATATCTGTTACCATATAAAGATATTATGTATTGACTATCCTCTCCACACTGTACATTTCATGCTTGTGATATTTATTTCACAACTAGAAGTTTTTACCTCTTAATCTCCCTCACCTGTTTATCCCTACCATTTATTTTTAGCTTTAAAATTTTTTAATTTTATTTTTTGTCTGCAATGAATGGCATGTGAGATCTTAGTTCCTCAGTCAGGGATCAAACCCACGCCTCCTGCATTAGAAACTCGGAGTCTTAACTCTTAACTAGGAGTCTTAACTAGACTGCCAGAGAAGTCCCCTTATGATATTTTTCTTGTTGTTTTACTTAGACATGGCACTTCTTTCTTCTTTTGGCATTTATTAGAATAGGCCATGTTACTGTAAAAGAAATCAAAACATATAATGGCATGATAAAATAGAAGATTGCTATTTTTTTTTTTTTTTTGCTGAAGTCTTGCTTGTAGCGGGGCAGCTCTCCTCCATGTGGCTACTTATGGGCCCAGCTTGATAGTGGTTCTACTCTCTGAAGTTAACATATAACTTCTAAGGTCACATTGAGGTAAGCTGACAAACCATCTCAGTTTGCCTGGGACTAAAGTTTTCCTCAGATGGGAGAATTTCATTGCTAAAACTGGAAAACTCCTGGCGAAATGGGATGGTTGGCCTCTTTACCTGGAGATCAATTTACTAGTCAACTGGAAGAGAAGAGGATAGAGAATCAAACATAAGGGGTTTTTATAGGTCAAGCCTGGTGCCTGATACCATTTCTGCTGCTTTCTGATTCTCATAGAGAAACCTTTGACCTGTGATCATACCTAATGAAAAGGGATGTTGGGAATCACAGTCTAGCTATGTGCTCAAAGCAAAGAAAGGATTTTGATGGATGAATAGCTAGAGGTTTGTGCCACAAGGGGAAACCAATATTTTTCAGATTCCTTCAAGTTTTAATATATTTTTTTGTTGTAATTGGATGCCAAGTAGTTTCTGTTTTCATTTTTGTTATGGAACTGACAAGCAAATTTAGTGAAAGGAATAGGCCATCAAGAAGATGCAACTAAATCACGTCTCAAACATTCCTTTTTAAAAGTGTTCTTCACACTGAGGTATCCGTGGAGCTCCTGCAGAAATTCACCTGCGTACCAGGGCCACTACAGTGGGATCACACAGGAACCTAGGGGTCCTTCCCAAGTGACAGTACGCTCTAAACACAAAGCCAGCAAGACAGGGGGGGACAAAGGGGAAGGCCTCTGAGATGACGATACTTCCTCAAAAGACTTGTATACTCAAACTAGGCAAAATGTTTCCTCTCTTTACTATTAGGTGAAAAGCATTCGAGAAACAGAGGTCATTTTTAGTGTATCTCAAGATGCTGGCTAGAACATTTCTTCATGCCAAACTATACTCTTTACTGTCGCACATTCAGAATTAGTGTGTGAACTTGTAAGTGATCCAGAGACGTGTAAAAGTTCAGTCAACAGAGATCGGCTTTAAAAATAAAAATCCTCCTTTAGAACTTGTCATTTCATTACAAAGATGCAACATGTGAATTTTGTAAATGTAATGGCTCCCTAAGAGACCAACATCCAAAGTATTAAAGCCACATAATGAAGGTCCACTTTATGAGCACATACCCTGGTGGCTCAGACAGTAAAGAATCTGCCTGCAATGCAGGAGACC
Organism: Budorcas taxicolor; assembly: GCF_023091745.1. Taxonomy (NCBI): domain Eukaryota; kingdom Metazoa; phylum Chordata; class Mammalia; order Artiodactyla; family Bovidae; genus Budorcas; species Budorcas taxicolor. Next base: position 46,150,138 of record NC_068917.1, on the reverse strand, counting down.
CGGGTTTGATCCTTGCATAGGGAAGATCCCCTGGAGAAGGGAATGGCTACCCACTCCAGTATTCTTGCCTGGAAAACCTTATGGATAGAGGAGCCTGGTGGGTTACAGTACATGGGGTCTCAAAGAGTCCGACACGACTGAGTGACTAACACTTTCACTTTATCTTTACACTGAATATATAGAGATCTCAGAAAAGAGTTTTTCAAGAAACTTACTGTGCTCTTAAGATTCCTCTAATGAACTGTTGTGCAGCATGTAGTATGTCTTAGTGTTCTCTTTTAGCTCTGTATGGCCACACTTCTCTCTGACAGTGAAAGTTACTACAGTCCATATTCAGACAAAGCTAGGCTGCATGTGGGTGGGGTAATCTTCACCCACTCTTATTATTGTCAGACTTAATCACTTCTTCCATCCAGAATCTCTATGTTATTGGTTCTTAGACTCCTTGTGAAGGCCCTGGGATGAAGATGAACTGTCTGAAACAGGTTTGGTTGATCTCTCCCTTCTCTGAATGCCTCAGTATCTTTAAGATTCCAATACTTAGCATATAGCACGTTGTAAATACTCTGACACTGAGTTAATTTTGTTGTTTCACTTTTCTTGTGAGCATTGAATTGAAAGCTCCCAAGCACCAGTGTTTTTTCTTTATATAACCCCTGCAAAGAATATACAGCCCTCCTTTGACCTCCACAGGGGATTGCTTTCTTCCCCTGAAAGTACTAACTTCCTTTAGGGGCTCAAATTCCTTATATAAAATGATGTAATATGGTGAATACAATAGGCCCTCCACATCAACAGGCTTCACATCTGTGGATTGAACCCACTGGATGGAAATTTCAATTTATAGGTATGGAGACCGACTGTATGTACAGTAGCATCACAGCCTTTCAGATCAGAGATTTTATGCACCCTGCCCTCTCACTGGGGGCAGGAGGAGAAGGGGATGACAGAGGATGAGATGGCTGGATGGCATCACCAACTCGATGGACATGAGTTTGGGTGAACTCTGGGAGTTGGTGATGGACAGGGAGGCCTGGCGTGCTGCGATTCATGGGGTCACAAAGAGTCGGATAGGACTGAGTGACTGAACTGAACTGAACCCTCTCATTTGAATTTTAGGGAACACAACAAAGATACAGCAGTGGGTAACTAAAATGGGAAAAAGGGAGATGTGAGAGTTCTCCCTAAGTTTTACTTGTCTTTTACCATTCTTCATGGAAACTGGCAAGATAGAATGTGTCTGTCTGTCTAATAGCCTCATTCTTGAGTCTCTGCTTGAATGGTCTGGTGGAATCATAAAAATGAACATTCATAGAATGTTCTAGGAATTGTCTAGGGCTCTATAGGTTTTATTTCATTCAATCCTTGTAACAGCCCTATAAATAAGGTACTGCTTGGTCCCATTTCACAGACGTAAGATTAAGTGCTTTGCCTGTATTCCCACAGGTAGTAAGTGTAGAGTTGGAGTTTGTCCCCAGGTGGTCTGCTTTGAGAGCTCTTGACCGTTTAACACTTTTTACATGGCTTTCAGTGTCTTGAGACTGTTATGATAACAACAGAAATAATAATTGCTAGGTAATTTACTGGTGGCAGTTTCAAATCTATTGTCTTATTTGAAATTCACAACTACCCTGTGAGCTACAGTCTGTCCTTTTATAAATGATGAAGTAGATTCAGAGATGTTAAGTGATTGACTAAGCTCACATAGTTTCCTATGTAGTGTTTGGGACCAGAACTTAAAATTCCAGATGTGCATTCTTATTTCTTCCCCAGTAGACCATATCAACTCAATAAATAATTGCTAAATGTAAGTGAAGGAATTAACTAGGAATAACTCTTACTAAGCTGGAGTTGGATATTCCAGTTAAGCAGCTGGGGTATTCATCTCATTTGGATCATTCCAGTTGATTTTTAGAATACTGTAGTCTTCCGCAGAAACTTCTGTAGATCAACCCTTTGCTAATGTGGGAGAGTGCACCATCTCTCCAATTATGGTTTTTGTTAGTTTCAAATAAAAATATGTTGAATTCACGCATTTGAGTGGTTCTTAATGCCAGAGACACATTTATGGCCACTTGGAGGCTAAGTCATGAGGAAAAATTGCTCAGGGTTGTAGCAGATGTCATCGTTCATTCTCTCACTTGAGGTGATGAGTCATAAATTGGGCTAGAATTTAAGACTAAGGCAGAATAATATGTTATATATGAAAGTTGTTAGGAGAGTAAATCCTAAGAGTTCTCATCACAAGGAAAAATATTTTTTCCTCTTTCTCTAATTTTGTATTTATATGAGACGTTAGGTATTCACTAAGCTTATTGCAGTAATCATTCCATGATGTATGTAAGTCAAACCATTATGCCATACACCTTAAACTGTTATATGTCAATTATATCTCAATAAAACTAGAAGAAAAACTTAAATTAAGGTAGAATATATGTATGAGATCTCACATAACTTACAAATTCAGTGTTCAAGGAGGCAGGATAATGCAAATAAGAATGCTTAACAAGACTTGCTGTAATTTAACTTAGTGGGTTCAATACATATAGCATAACCAATGCCTCCATTCCCCACCCCATCCCTCTTCCTCAAAATTATATAGGGTTTTGCTTGGTTTAGGGGATAGAAACAGAATAGTTCTGTGCATTTAATATGAAAATTTAGAACGAAAAAATAAGTTACAACATTCTATGTGTTATTCCCTTTAAAGAAGACACAACTCCTTGGACTATTTTTGGGTGTAAACTTTTCAAATACAGAGTAGTTGGGGCATAGTTGCATAAATGTGTTGGGAATTTACCTGGATGACATTGCACAGCACAGCACCGTTACACACCTGCTGGAGTCCCAGGAGCATGAACACACTCAAGCTGTAATTGGAGGCTCATGCAAATATACAGCATGAGCAGCTTACAGTGGGACCAAGGGGGTGGGTGGAAGAAGAAATCAAATTTCATGATGGGGCTCAGACTGCTGGAAAAATCCCATTAACATTTGTGAAGAGTTTATTGAATTCAAACAAACAATTATCCAGGCTTTTACAGGCATTGTGAAGCGCGATAGAAGAAATAGGCTTCAGTTGTGGGTGAGGGGGAGGAGGAATGCATTCATTTCCTGCGTATCACCTGTAGGTTCCTTTTGAGAGCCTGGATGAGAAACTGCAAGCCTTTGGTAGGCCTGAAAATAACATGACAGAAAAAACTGTACAATATCCTGTTGAAGATGCTCTGCAAACGGATCCACTCCAAAGAGAATATGCTAATGTAACCCCTGGTATCTAGGTTCTAAAATAGTGCAACATGCTCTCATACCTTCAATAAGACGATATGCAATGCCATAGCACCTCACTAGAACTCAGTTAATATAACGTATGAGTCTAACTCTTGTCCCTGAAAACAGATTGAAAGGTTTCTTTAGTGAGCTAACAGAAGAGATTCCCCCCACCCATCTTATTGGACCCTTGGGCTGCTGCTGTTTGCTCTTTTTATACAGACAGTCCCCACTTTGCACTAACAGGTATACCTGGAAGTGAGGAGACATGGAGACAGTTCAGGTAGGCTAATAATTTGGGGGATCATTTAAGTCTTTTAATTTTTAAACCCCTATTTAGAAAGAAAATTGGCATAGTCAGAAGGACAGGTGGGAAGGAGCTTATGACTGCTGGAGCACCCTGATGCTCGAGCAGCACCCAGTGGCTCCTTGATGATCCAGAGCCATTCAGCTCTGAGAAAGCCTCCACGTCCCACTTGACAAAACAGCAGTTCTGCAGAAAACAGCCTCACCTTCCCTAGAAGGTAGTATAGTGTCCATCTGTGGTCTCTTTGGCATGTGCCTAGAAGAGTCTTGTTCTCTCTCTTCCAGGCAGGTTGTAAAAGGCTTTAAGCACGTGTAATACTTTTCCTGAGAGGTACTTTGACAAATCTAAATGTTTCTATCTACTGCATTATTTAACCAGTGATGGTTTAGTGTTCCTTGTAGTAACAAGGCAATTTCCCAGTTGACTTGCCACTTAAAGGACCTTTGCCTACAAATTCTGTCTTCTATACAATATTTACAATTGGCAGTTTTCAAATGTCCTTTGCACTTTCTCATTTGACTCACAAATGCATGAGAATTGTTATTTTCAGTTTACACATGTAGAGAATGAGGCTCAGAGCTGGAGCGCCCAGGTATTCTGGGATGGTGACAAGGAATGAGGAAGGAAGCCTGCTGGGATCCTCTTAACCAGTAGGGGGTCACCTTGCACACCTGGCAGAATGGCTTTATTGCATCTGCAAACAGGGAAGAAATGTTTAGAGACCTGTAGAAATGGACAAATAAGGGTTTAAGACAGAAAGAGGTGGGGTTGGGTGTACTGGGGGCCTCTTGAGTCTTGGGAGAAGAAAACATAAACCCGGTAACAGGCTAGAGCTTTCAGGATGTTTTTCTTATCAGAACATGCACTGCGATGGTTTGCTTCAAAGGGGACAGAGGGAACCTGTGCTGTGTGCTTCCATCTTTGTGTAGATGCAGAGTAAGGAGGAGACACTGGTGACAGAAACACTGAGGGGAGCATAGGGACCTCCTTACAAAATGAAGGAATGGAGACTGAGGACCATCATGAGTAATGAGAGCTTGTCAGAAAGACAAACCACTGTAACAATGTGACTGAATAGATTCCTGCTCACACAGAGCCTCCTAGTCAGGAGGCAGACACTTTACCATCTGAGCCACCAGGGAATTCAGTCAGGAGTGACAGGTCCTGGATATTATTCCTGTCTGTGTGGTTGAGACTTGTTACTCTCTCCATGGACAGGACACAATCCCCAAAGTGCAAGACTCACTCTTTAGTGAGAAATGAAGACAGAGTTTCCTGAATGAGCCCCCAAGTGACCTGTGCAGGAGGAGTGGGCAGTAGGCACTCGGGATTCTGATGTTGCTTCAGTTTGCATTATTTAAAAATATGTTAGGCAAGGTAAGCTCTCTGAGGGGAAGGACAGCTTTGAGTTCTGAAATCCTTATAAATCACATGGTACCCAGCAGGTATTGTGTTACAATAACTGTACACCTGGATTTTCTGAAAGAGTCCCAATTTCAAGTCTCTGTTCTGCTGTCTATTGGATTTCAGATGCTCCAGAAATGACATCACGTGGGGCATGATCTTAAAATAAGTAATATTTTTAGAGCACCCACAAACTATTCACTGAGTGTGCAGGCAGAGGCTAATGACAGAGACTAGAGTTTCTGGTTTCCCTGAGCTTTGAGTCTAGAGGGGTGGACAGGCCTGGAGACAAAGGATTCCAAGAGTCTGGTTGGTCTAGCATTGTGGGGCGTACCCAGTCTCTGGGAGAACAGAGGAGAGACCTAATGCAGACTGGAGTACAGAAAGCCTTTCTGGAAAAAGAAACCCCTAGGTTTGAGTCAATTCCTAGGCAGGGTGATAAGAAAACTGGGGGTCCCCAAGGAGAGAGGGGTCTGGGGTTCTCAAGGAGGAGGAAAGGATGGACTTCCCCTCCCCACTACATAAAAAGGTTTTTTGTTCTTTAAGACCAGAATTGATGATGACACAACTCAGTTTAAACTCTGTACTAGGGATTATACAACATTGTATCCTGCTTGAGGACAGTTTCTCCTTCCTGAAAACCTTCTGACTAATCCTGATATTTTAGAATGTAAATTATTTCATGCAAAGATGGGCTTGATAAAGGACAGAAATGGTATGGACCTAACAGAAGCAGAAGATTTTAAGAAGAGGTGGCAAGAATACACAGAAAACTGGACAAAAAAGATCTTCACTACCCAGATAATCACGATGGTGTGATCACTCATCTAGAGCCAGAAATCCTGGAATGTGAAGTCAAGTGGGCCTTAGAAAGCATCACTATGAACAAAGCTAGTGGAGGTGATAGAATTCCAGTTGAGCTATTTCAAATCCTGAAAGATGATGCTGTGAAAGTGCTGCACTCAATATGCCACCAAATTTGGAAAACTCAACATTGGCCACAGGACTGGAAAAGGTCAGTTTTCATTCCAATCCCAAAGAAAGGCAATGCCAAAGAATGCTCAAACTACCGCACAATTGCACTCATCTCACGTGCTAGTAAAGTAACGCTCAAAATTCTCCAAGCCAGGCTTCAGCAATACATGAACTTCCAGGTGTTCAAGCTGGTTTTAGAAAAGGCAGAGGAACCAGAGATCAAATTGCCAACATCCACCGGATCATGGAAAAAGCAAGAGAGTTCCAGAAAAACATCTATTTCTGCTTTATTGACTATGCCAAAGTCTTTGACTGTGTGGATCACAATAAACTGTGGAAAATTCTTCAAGAGATGGGAATACCAGACTACCTGACCTGCCTCTTGAGAAATCTGTATGCAGGTCAGGAAGCAACAGTTAGAACTGGACATGGAACAACAGACTGGTTCCAAATAGGAAAAGGAGTATGTCAAGGCTGTATATTGTCACCCTGCTTATTTAACTTAAAGCTCAACATTCAGAAAACTAAGATCATGGCATCAGGTCCCATCACTCTGTGACAAATAGATGGGGAAACAGAGGAAACAGTGACAGACTTTATATTTTGGGGCTCCAAAATCACTGCAGAGGGTGATTGCAGCCATGAAATTAAAAGACGCTTACTCCTTGGAAGAAAAGTTATGACCAACCTAGACAGCATATTAAAAAGCAGAGACATTACTTTGCCAACAAAGGTCCATCTAGTCAAGGCTATGGTTTTTCCAGTAGTCATGTATGGATGTAAGAGTTGTACAGCTGAGCTCTGAAGAATCGATGCTTTTGAACTGTGGTATTTGAGAAGACTTTTGAGAGTCCCTTGAACTGCAAGGAGATCCAACCAGTCCATCCTAAAGGAGATCAGTCCTGAATATTCATTGGAATGACTGATGTTGAAACTGAAACTCCAATACTTTGGCCACCTGATGCAAAGAACTAACTCATTTGGAAAGACCCTCATGCTGGGAAAAATTGAAGACGGGAGGAGAAGGGGACAACAGAGGATAAGATGGTTGGGTGGCATCACTGACTCAATGGACATGAATTTGAGTAAACTCTGTGAGTTGGTGATGGACAGGGAGGCCTGGTGTGCTACAGTCCATGGAGTCTCAAAGAGTCGGACACGACTGAGCAACTGAACTGAACTGAACTGAATCCTATTATCCTAAAATGTAATTTTGGGGAGTGGATCTGGTTAAATTTTCACAAACCTGAAACATTCCTTTGATTTATTGTAATAATTAATTAAAAAGTATATAACTCCCTTGCTAACACTAGTGAGGAGGGCACTCTCCATCCCCCTTCTGATGTCTATGTCAGAAGCTTTCTCTGTCCCTTTTTATACTTTAATAAAACTGCTACACAAAAGCTCTTGAGTGATCAAGCCTGGTCCCTGGTCTGGAAGCTAAATCTTCTTCAGACATCGGGAATCTGATATTGTTCACTGTCAGGTAAGCTATCAGGATAAGCCCATCAGGGCCTGGTAAAGAGAGATAAAAACCAGGGTAGCATGGAGAAAGTCTGAAGTCAGGGATCTGAGTGTGCTTGGGGTTATCAAAAAAGTTTTGATTTTAGAAAAAATGTTTGTATATGGAAAGGGGCTTGCAAGGAAATGGATGGTGAAAATAAATTTGGGCAGGTAGGCCATGAAAGAAAGCTCAGTGCTCAGTTTTATGTTTTACCAAGGCTTTGTGGTCAGATGTAGAATATAGATTGGGGCAAGTCCAGAGTGAATTCCCAGATGCAACCGCAAGGCTAGTATGGGTATTCAGGGGAGACGGGAAGAGAGCTTGACCTCGTGTTAGTTGTTGGGATGGAAAGGGAAAGCATGCAAGAGCCTACAGGACTTGGCGAGCCCTTCTTAGTCTCTACCCTGTCCCTTTGCTTTTCTTTTTCCCTATCGTGAATCAGGCTAAAATAAGAAACACAGGAAGAAGAGCAAGGTGGGGAGGGGAGGACATGCTTTTTTTTTTTTTAATTTTAAAAATATTTGTTGAAGTATAGTTGATTTATAATCTTGTGTTAGATTTAGATGCAGAGCAAAGTGATTGGGTTATACACACACACACACACATATATATATATAACTTTTTTTTCAGAATATGTATATCAGTTCAGTTCAGTTGCTCACTCGTGTCCGATTCTTTGCAACCCCATAAACCGCAGCATGCCAGGCCTCCCTGTCCATCACCAACTCCTGGAGTTTAGCCAAACTCATGTCCACTGAGACAGGGATGCTGTCCAGCCATCTCATCCTCTATAGTCCCCTTCATCTCCTGCCCTCAATCTTTCCAAGCATCAGGGTCTTTTCATAGAAGTCAGCTCTGCACATCAGGTGGGCAAAGTACTGGAGTTTCAGCTTCAACATCAGTCCCACCAATGAACTCCCAGGACTGATCTCCTTTAGGATGGACGGGTTGGATCTCCTTGCAATTCAAGGGACTCTCAAGAGTCTTCTCCAACAGCACAGTTCAAAAGCATCAATTTTCGGTGCTCAGCTTTCTTTATAGTCCAACTCTCAGATACATACATGACTACTGGAAAAACCATAGGTTTAACTAGACAGACCTTTGTTGACAAAGTAATGTCTCTGCTTTTGAATATGCTGTCTAGGTTCGTCGTAACTTTTCTTCCAAGGAGTAAGCGTCTTTTAATTTCATGGCTGCAATCACCCTCTGCAGTGATTTTGGAGCCCCCCAAAATAAAATCAGCCACTGTTTCCACTCTTTCCCGATCTATTTGCCATGAAGTGATGGGACCAGATGCAATGATCTTCGTTTTCTGAATGTTGAGCTTTAAGCCAACTTTTTCACTCTACTCTTTCACTTTCATCAAGAGGTTCTTTAGTTCCTCTTCACTTTCTGCCATAAGGGTGGTGTCATCTGCATATCTGAGGTTATTGATATTTCTCCCAGCAATCTTGATTCCAGCTTGTGCTTCTTCCAGCCCAGCGTTTCTCATGATGTACTCTGCATATGAGTTAAATAAGCAGGGTGACAATATACATCCTTGACATACTCCTTTTCCTATTTGGAACCAGTCTGTTGTTCCATGTCCAGTTCTAACTGTTGCTTCCTGACCTGCATACAGATTTCTCAACAGGCAGGTCGGTTGGTCTGGTATTCCCGTCTCTTGAAGAATTTTCCACAGTTTATTGTGATCCAGACAGTCAAAGGCTTTGGCATAGTCAATGAAGCAGAAATGGATGTTTTTCTGGAACTGTCTTGCTTTTTCCATGATCCAGCGGATGTTGGCAATTTGATATCTGGTTCCTCTGCCTTTTCTAAATCCAGCTTGAACACCTGGAAGTTCATGTTCATGTATTGCTGAAGCCTGGCTTGGAGAATTTTGAGCATTACTTTACTAGCATGTGAGATGAGTGCAATTGTGCGGTAGTTTGAGCATTCTTTGGCATTGCCTTTCTTTGGGATTGGAATGAAAACTGACCTTTTCCAGTCCTGTGGCCACTGTTGAGTTTTCCAAATTTGGTGGCATATTGAGTGCAGCACTTTCACAGCATCATCTTTCAGGATTTGAAATAGCTCAACTGGAATGCCATCACCTCCACTAGCTTTGTTCGTAGTGATACTTTCTAGGGCCCACTTGACTTTACGTTCTAGGATCTCTGGCTCTAGGTGAGTGATCACACCATCGTGATTATCTGGGTCATGAAGATCTTTTTTGTACAGTTCTTCTGTGTATTCTTGCCACCTCTTCTTAAAATCTTCTGCTTCTGTTAGGTCCATACCATTTCTGTCCTTTATAGAGCCCATCTTTGCATGAAATGTTCCCTTGGTATCTCTAATTTTCTTGACAAGATCTCTAGTCTTTCCCATTCTATTGTTTTCCTCTATTTCTTTGCACTGATCACTGAAGAAGACTGTCTTATCTCTCTTTGCTATTCTTGGGAACCACTAGACCATTCTGATATGACCTAAATCAAATCTCTTATGATTATAGAGTGGAGGTGAGAAATAGATTTAAGGGCCTAGATCTGATAGACAGAGTGCCTGATGAACCATGGACAGAGGTTCATGACATTGTACAGGAGACAGAGATCAAGACCATCCCCAAGACAAAGAAATGCAAAAAAGGAGAATGGCTGTCTAAGGAGTCCTTACAAATGTCTATGAAAAGAAGAGAAGTGAAAAGGAAAGATATATAGATATATTTCAGATTCTTTTCCCTTATAGGTTGTTACAAGGTATTGAGTAGAGTTTCCTTTCCTATGCAGTAGGTCCTTACTCATTATCTATTTTATATATAGGAGCCTGGTGGGCTGCAGTCCATGGGGTCACTAAGAGTCAGACACGAGTGAGCGACTTCACTTTCACTTTTCACTTTCATGCATTGGAGAAGGAAATGGCAACCCACTCCAGTGTTCTTGCCTGGGGAATCCCAGGGATGAGAAAGCCTGGTGGGCTGCCGTCTATGGGGTCACACAGAGTTGGACACGAGTAAAATGACTTAGCAACAGCAGCAGCAACATGTTTTGTTTCAGTTCAGTTCAGTCGCTCAGTCGTGTCCGACTCTTTGCAACCCCATGAATCGCAGCATGCCAGGCATCCCTGTCCATCACCAGTTTCCGGAGTTCACTCAAACTCAAGTCCATTGAGTTAGTGATGCCATCCAGCCATCTCATCCTCTGTTGTCCCCTTCTTCTCCTGCCCCCAATCCCTCCCAGCATCAGAGTCTTTACCAATAAGTCAACTCTTTGCATGAGGTGGCCAAAGTACTGGAGTTTCAGCTTTAGCATCACTCCTTCCAAAGAACACCCAGGACTGATCTCCTTTAGAATGGACGGGTTGGATCTCCTTGCAGTCCAAGGGACTCTCAAGAGTCTTGTCCAACACCACAGTTCAAAAGCATCTATTTTTTGGTGCTCAGCTTTCTTTAAGTCCAACTCTCACATCCATACATGACTACTGGAAAAACCATGCCTTGACTAGAGAGACCTTAGTCGGCAAATAATGTCTCTGCTTTTGAATATGCCATCTAGGTCGGTCATAACTTTCCTTCCAGGGAGTAAGCGTCTTTTAATTTCATGGCTGCAGTCACCATCTGCAGTGATTTTGGAGCCCCCCAAAATAAAGTCTGACACTGTTTCCACTGTTTCCCCATCTATTTGCCATGAAGTGATGAGACCAGATGCCATGATCTTCGTTTTCTGAATGTTGACCTTTAAGCCAACTTTTTCACTCTCCTCTTTCACTTTCATCAACAGGCTTTTTAGTTCCTCTTCATTTTCTGCCATAAGGGTGGTGTCATCTGCGTATCTGAGGTTATTGATATTTCTCCTGGCAATCTTGATTCCAGCTTGTGCTTCTTCCACCCCAGCGTTTCTCATGATGTACTCTGCATATGAGTTAAATAAGCAGGGTGACAATATACATCCTTGACATACTCCTTTTCCTATTTGGAACCAGTCTGTTGTTCCATGTCCAGTTCTAACTCTTGCTTCCTGACCTGCATATAGGTTTCTCAAGAGGCAGGTCAGGTGGTCTGGTATTCCCATCTCTTGAAGAATTTTCCACAGTTTATTGTGATCCACACAGTCTAGGCTTTAGCATAGTCAATAAAGCAGAAATAGATGTTTTTCTGGAACTCTCTTGCTTTTTCGATGATCCAGTTTGGGGCATGCTAAATGTGAGGAGCATCTGGAATCCTCAGCTGGAGATATCCCACTGGAGCTCAGGAGAGAGCCAGTCTGTACTACATATATTTATTTAGGAGTTACTGGCCTTGGGGTGATAGTTAATGTGATGAGAGTAGATGGAGGAACTTTCCAGGGCAAGTTGGTAGAAGAAGAAGGGAACAGAGCCAATGACCGAGCCCACGGGCGCACCCTAGTCACGCTCTGGCCAGATGAAGCAGATAATACAGAGAAGACCCAGACAGAGAGGCCCGAGGCTCAGGATCTAACTGACAGACCAAGAGAAGACAGGATTGCAAACAGAAAGGTTGGTTGTTAGGATTGTTGAATACTTCACAGAGGTCAAAGGGCAAAAGGATTTATGTAGCAGCAATGGATTTATTGATCAGGAGTCCCTAGGAGACTAAATGCCAATGTACCTCTCATGGCCAAAGTGGTGCAAAACTCTGTCAGAGGATATGTTTCAATTTTCTGACACATAAGCCTCAGCACACACATTCCAGATAAATTGGCTGCTTCTCTGTCCCTGCAACATGCTAGAGGCTCCCTTACCTCTGAGTCTTTGCTACTACCTAACCCACTTCCCGAGATATCCTTTTCCTCTTTTCTCTGATGACCTTAGCTTTGCTCCTTTCTCAAGGCTTGGCTCAATTTCCACTTTGAAAATCTTCCTGAATCACTCTATCTTCCCTCCCATCTCCTCCTCTGCCCACCTTCCCAGCACCATGCAGCCTCTGTGTGCTCATTTACCAATTCAAGTCTCTTTTGACATTATAATCTCTTTGAGGACAGGTGCAAATGAATTACATTTGTTGTAGATATCTCACAATATCATGAAATCAGGGAATATAACACTCATGAGCACTTCTTGGAAATCATCTCCCCAGCTTTGTCTTTATCCAAAAACATTGAACCAAAATAAAGCACTCAAAAATAGAAAATACCTCCTAAATAGAAGAATAAAATCAATATAAATCTAAGAGCTACAACTTGAGCAAATACAGGTGGAGAACAAAAAGAAAAAAGACTTAAACCCTGGTGAAGTAAGTGTTCTCTGTGGAGAGAGAAGAGTGGGTACAAAGAAACAGAAACATGTTAATCCAGTTATAGCAGGAGAGATAGCAGTTCCTAAAATATTTCTGTAAAACTCAAAAAGAAACTGTGAAAACCATTAAGAAGCAGAATTTTTTTTTAAAGTAATCTTAATTTCAGAAAGTGTAGATGGGGACCTTCTAATCCTTTCGAACTCGTAAAATATATGTGATTGCAGAGAAAATGAATTAAAATGAAACAGCTATAAAATTAATAAACATTTTGATTCAGAAATATGTTTATTAATGCATTAAAAACCAAATCTAATGATGAGTTTAATAATAACTGTAATTTTTAAGCAGTGATAAGTATTAATGATATTTGGAAATATCTACAAAAAAGTAATATGATATGAAAATATTTGTCACATGGTTTGTGGCCAACATTTATGGTTGAAGGAAATGTTGAGTTTTAATTAGAGTTTAGCTCAGCTGGTAAAGAATCTGCAATGCGGGAGACCTGGGTTTGATCCCTGGGTTGGGAAGATCCCCTGCAGAACGAAAAGGCTACCCACTCCTGTATTCTGGCCTGGAGAATTCCATGGATAGTCCATGGGGTTGCAAAGAATTTGACATGACTGAGCAACTTTCACATTTCAGACACTAGCAAAAATGAAGATGCATTTTTTTTCTCACTTAAATTCATAGGCCAGCTAAATTCTTTCTGTCTGCAGATCTCCAGGAAGCCTTAGTCCTCCATATTAAAAAACTCTAATGCTAGTAATATTCACTGGCAAGTCTGGGTCAGTCGGTTGTGGGGTCAATGCTCCTTTCTCCTGGGTCCTGGTGCACACAGGGTTCTGTTTGTGCCCTCCCAGAGACTGTTTCCCCAGTCCTGTGTAAGTTCTGGCCACTCTATGGTGGGTTAATGGCGACCTCCAAGAAGGCTTATGCCACACCCAGGACTACTGCACCCAGAGCCCCTGTCCCCACAGCAGTCCACTGCTCACCCGTATCTCCTCAGGAGACACCCAAACACAGATCTGTCTCAGTCTCTGAGGGGTCCCTGGGTCCTGGTGCACTCAAGGTGTGTTTGAGCCCTCTGAGCATCTCTGGTGAATATGGGCTTTGATTCTAAACGTGATTTTGCCCCTCCTGCTGTCTTGCTGGGGCTTCTCCTTTGCCCTTGGACATGGGATATCTCCTCAAAGTTGCTCCAGTGCTGCGAAGTTGCTGCTCCAGTGCCTACCATCTTGCTGGGGCTTCTCTACCCTTGGACATGGGGTATCTCCTCACAGCTGCTCCAGCGCTGCACAACCATCACTCCAGCACCTTGAATGTCCAGGAGACTCTGGCAGAGGCATGGGTTGGCAGTGCCCTGCTGCAGGGTTGGGGGCACTGAGTATAGCTGTGCATTCATGGGACCTTTTGAAGGAGGTCAACATTATCTTCATTACCTCTACCATAGTTTGGCCTCAGGTCAAACAACAGGGAGGGAACACAGCCCCACCCTTCAACAGAAAATTGGGCTTAAGATTTACTGGACATGGCCCCTCCCATCAGAAGGCGACCCAGTTTCACCCATAGTCAATCTCTCCCATAAGGAAGCTTCCATTAGCCTCTTATCCTTCTCCATCAGAGGGCAGACAGAGTGAAAACCACAGTCACAGAAAACTAACCAATCTGATCACATGGACCACAGCCTTGCCTAACTCAGTGAAACTATAAGCCATTCCCTGTAGGGACTCCCAAGATGGACAAATCATGGTGGAGAGTTCTGACAAAACATGGTCCACTGGAGAAGGGAATGGCAAATCACTTCAGTATTCTTGCCTTGAGAACCTCATGAACAGTATGAAAAGGCAAAAAGATAGGATACTGAAAGATGGTCTCCCCAGGTTGGTAGGTGCCCCATAAGCCACTGGAGATCAGTGGAGAACTAACTCCAGAAAGAATGAACAGATGGAGCCAAAACAAAAACAACACCCAGTTGTGGAAGTGACTGGTGATAGAAGCAAGGTCCGATTCTGTAAAGAGCAATATTGCATAGGAACCTGGAATGTTAGGTCCATGAATCAAGGCAAATTAGAAGTGGTCAAACAAGAGATGGCAAGAGTGAACGTTGACATTCTAGGAATCAGCAAACTAAGATGGACTGGAATGGGGGAACTTAACTCAGATGACCGTTATATCTACTACTGTGTGCAAGAATCCCTAAGAAGAAATGAAGAGGCCATCAGGGTCAACAAAAGAGTCTGAAATGCAGTAGTTGGATGCAATCTCAAAAACAACAGAATGATCTCTGCTTGATTCCAAGGCAAACCATTCAATATCACGGGAATCCAAGACTATGCCCCTACCAATAATGCTGAAGAAGCTGAATTTGAATGGTAGAAAGTGAAGAGGAACTAAAAAGCCTCTTGATGAAAGTGAAAGTGGAGAGTGAAAAAGTTGGCCTAAAGCTCAATATTCAGAAAATGAAGATCAAGGCATCCAGTCCCATCACTTCATGGGAAATAGATGGGGAAACAGTGGAAACAGTGTCAGACTTTATTTTTTGGGGCTCCAAAATCACTGCAGATGGTGATTGCAGCCATGAAATTAAAAGACGCTTACTCCTTGGAAGAAAAGTTATGATCAACCTAGATAGCATATTCAAAAGCAGAGACATTACTTCGCCGACTAAGGTCCGTCTAGTCAAGGCTATGGTTTTTCCAGTGGTCATGTATGGATATGAGAGTTGGACTGTGAAGAAGGCTGAGAGCCGAAGAATTGATGCTTTTGAACTGTGGTGTTGGAGAAGACTGTAGAGGGTCCCTTGGACTGCAAGGAGATCCAACCAGTCCATTCTGAAGGAGATCAGCCCTGGGATTTCTTTGGAAGGAATGATGCTAAAGCTGAAACTCCAGTACTTTGGCCACCTCATGTGAAGAGTTGACTCATTGGAAAAGACTTTGATGCTGGGAGGGATTGGGGGCAGGAGGAGAAGGGGACGACAGAGGATGAGATGGCTGGATGGCATCACTGACTCGATGGACACGAGTCTGAGTGAACTCCGGGAGTTGATGATGGACAAGGAGGCCTGGCGTGCTGAGATTCATGGGGTTGCAAAGAGTCAGACACGACTGAGCGACTGAACTGAATTGATGAAGACCTACAAGTCCTTCTGGAACTAACACCCCCAAAAGATGTCCTTTTCATTTTAGGGGATTGGAACGCAAAAGTAGGAAGTCAAGAAACACCTGGAGTAACAGGCAAATTTGGCCTTGGAGTACAGAATGAAGCAGGGCAAAGGCTAGTAGAGTTTTGCCAAGAGAACACACTGGTTGTAGCAAACAGCCTGTTCCAACAACACAAGACTCTAAATTGAAATCACCAGATGGTCATTATCAAAATCAGACTGATTATATTTTTTGCAGCCAAAGATGGAGAAACTCTATACAGTGAGCAAAAACAAGATCAGGAGCTGACTCTGGCTCAGATCATGGTCTCCTTATTGCCAAATTCAGACTTAAAGAAAGTAGGGAAAACCACTAAACCATTCAGGTATGATCTAAATCAAATCCCTTACGAATATACAGTGGAAGTGACAAATAGATTCAAGGGATTAGATCTGATAGACAGAGTGCCTGAAGAACTATGGACGGAGATTCGTGACACTGTACAGGAGGCAGTGATCAAGACCATCCCCATGGAAAAGAAATGCAAAAAAGCAAAACGGTTGTCTCAGGAGGCCTTACAAAGAGCTATGAAAAGAAGTGAAAGGCAAAGGAGAAAAGGAAATATATACGCATTTGAATGCAGAGTTCCAAAAAATAGCAAGGAGAGATAAAGCCTTCTTCAGTGATCAGTGCAAAGAAATAGAGGAAAACAATAGAATGGGAAGACTAGAGATCTCTTTAAGAAAATTAGAGATACCAAGGGAACATTTCATGCAAAGATGGGCTCAATAAAGGATGGAAATGGTATGGACCTAACAGAATCAGAAGATATTAAGAAGAGGTGGCAAGAATACACAGAAGAACTATTAAAAAAGATGTTCACAAACCATATAATCACGATGATGTGATCACTCACCTAGAGCCAGACATCCTGGAATGTGAAGTCAAGTGGGCCTTAGGAAGCATCACTATTAACAAAGTTAGTGGAGGTGATGGAATTCCAGCTGAGCTATTTCAAATCCTGAAAGATGATGCTGTGACAGTGTTGTGCTCAATATGCCAGCAAATATGGAAAACTCAGCAGTGGCCACAGGACTGGAAAATGTCAGTTTTCATTGCAATCCCCCAAAAAAGGCAATGCCAAAGAATGCTCAAACTACTGCACAATTGCACTCATCTCACACACTAGCAAAGTAATGCTCAAAATTGTCCAAGCCAGACTTCAAGAGTATGTGAACCGTGAACTTCCAGATGTTCAAGCTGGATTTAGAAAAGGCAGAGGAACCAGAGATCAAATTGCCAACATGTGTTGGATCATCAAAAAAGCAAGAGAGTTCCAGAAAAGCATCTACTTCTGCTTTATTGACTATGCCAAAGTCTTTGACTGTGTGGATCACAATACACTGTGGAAGATTCTGAAAGAGATGGGAATACCAGACTGCCTTACCTGCCTCTTGAGAAATCTGTATAAAGGTCAAGAAGCAAGTTAGAGCTGGACATTGAACAACAGACTGGTATCCAAATCAGAAAAGGAGTACAATAATCAGGGTGACGATATACAACCTTGATGTACTCCTATATGTTGTCACCCTGCTTATTTAACTTATATGCAGAGTCCATCATGTGAAATGCTGGGCTGGATGAAGCACAAGCTGGAATCAAGATTGCCAGGAGAAATATTAATAACCCAAGATATGCAGTTGACACCACCGTTATGGCAGAAAGTGAAGAAGAACTAAAGAACCTCTTGATGAAAGTGAAAGAGGAGAGTGAAAAAGTTGGCTTAAAATTCAACATTCAGAAAACTAAGATCATGGCATCTGGTTTCATCACTTCATGGCAAATAGATGAGGAAACAGTGGAAACAGTGACAGATTAAATTTTGGGGGGCTCCAAAATCACTGCAGA
The DNA here is from genome assembly GCF_023091745.1 of Budorcas taxicolor. NCBI lineage: Eukaryota > Metazoa > Chordata > Mammalia > Artiodactyla > Bovidae > Budorcas > Budorcas taxicolor. The sequence goes on along the minus strand of NC_068917.1, from coordinate 46,132,394 downwards.
TGGTGATTGCAGCCATGAAATAAAAAGATGCCTGTTCCTTGGAAGAAAAATTATGACAAACCTAGACAGCATATTAAAAAGCAGAAACATTTCTTTGCCAACAAAGGCCCATCTAGTGAAAGCTATGGTTTTTCCAGCAGTCATGTATGGATGTGAGAGTTTGACTATAAAGAAAGCTGAGCGCTGAAGAACTAATGCTTTTGAACTGTGGTGTTGGAAAAGACTCTTGACAATCCCTTGGACTGCAAGGAGATCCAATGAGTCCATCCTAAAGGAAATCAGTTTTGAATATTCATTGCAAGGACTGATGCTAAAGCTGAAACTCCAGTACTTTGGCCACCTGATGGGAAGAGCTGACTCATTGGAAAAGACCCTGATGCTGGGAAAGAAGGCGGGAGGAGAAGGGAACGACAGAGGATGAGATGGTTGGATGGCATCACCGACTCAATGGACATGAGTTTGAGTAAACTCCAGGAGTTTGTGATGGACAAGGAGGCCTCGCGTGCTGCAGTCCACGTTATTGCAAAGAGTTGGACACGACTAAGGGACTGAACTGAAGGCTAAAAAAATTCATTGTTGAGTTTTTCATTCTTGAAGAAATGACTTAAATAAATAGATGAAATTATTTCATTTTCCGTCCTTAAGTGATGGTAAAGTTAATCATTTTGTTGGGGTCACATTCAATTGCTAATGATCCACTTGTAGAAAACCTACTGCTTTTAAGTGTCCTTACCTTAGTATATTTTGATTATGAAAAAAAGCAAAGGATAGGAGAGAATGTTGTCTTCAGTTTGAATTGCCTTACATAGAGAGTACTGGAAATAAAATCAGTGGCTTTGCCTTGGACACTGTTTTTTTTTTGTTTTTTGTTTTTTTTTTCCTCCTTCCTGCTTACTAGCACTCTGCTGGTTGAATGGGAGATTCCCAGAGAGTTGTACTTATGAAGTCCAAAATCCTTAGGGCATTAAGCCATTTCAACACGACAGAATTTGAAAGTGACACATCAATTAACAGTTTGTCTAAGTGGAATTGTTGAACTTCATTGAGTAGAGGAAGTCTCATAAATTTTATTCTTACTCAAAGCTTTACTCTTACTGAAGTTGCAGTATTAGCGATAAGTGAAGAAAAGGCAAGGTTGGCAGAAGTAAGGTAGATTTTGGCAAAATGACTTGTTTCCATATTGAGAGCATTTAGCATTTCCAGAATAGTACACATTTATATATTCTTTTTAAACTAAGATTCTCTTCAGGATGTGGGATGAAAAGAATTTGACTGCTTATCCAATGCACCTAACCAGTTTCCATCCACACATTTTTGAGGTTCAGTTGAACTTGCCTATGTCCTTATACTTCCATGGCCACTTCAGCTTCCTGTTATTATCAGCCCACAATTCCAAAAGGTATACTTTCCTTCCTTTATTTCCAGATGGTCTGCATAAGCTGTTCACTTTTCTACTCCAGGTTGAGCTTGCTCTGTCAATCAAAGATAGACCATTTCTTCATAAGGCAGGCTCCTTGGGTGGTTAGTTGTCCTCCTAATTTCTGTATAATACTAGAAGATGAAACACTACTCAGTACATGCAGAATTATTTGAGCAACATTAATGGGAACATTTCTGGGATGGAAAGGGATGGTCTTTTATTTTACTTTGAGTTCTTTAAAGTCTCCACTGAAAGCACTTTAATAAGTCCAGGAGTCAGACAATAAATTCACATTTTTAAATAGCAGCTCCACTGTAACTCAGGCAGCAGATACCACGTAGTTCTTAGACAAAGATGATCACTGTCTAGGAATTTGTTTGCAAGTATTCATCTCCAGCACAGGAATAAAAGATGCTACTCTATGCTAGGTGCTTTGCGTTGTAATAGACTTCTGCCAAAACAATAACCAGTTTGCCTCTAGTTGATAAGATATACAGGCATACCTTGTTTTATTGCACTTCACTTCATAGACCCTGAATTTTTTTTTTTTTTTTTTAACAAACAGAAGGTCCACGGCAACCTTTGCATCAATGAAGTCTATAGGTACATTGTTTTTTCAAAAGCTTTTGATCACTCTGTGTTTCTGCGTTGTATCTTGGTAATTCTTACATTTCAAACTTTTTCATTGTTGTGATGTTGGTCATGGTGATTTGTGATCGGTGATTTTAGATTTTCTGTTGTAATTGATTTGGGGTGCCATAGACATCATCCGTGTACCAGTGTTGACTTACTTGATAAAGGTTTTTTGTATTTTGCCTGCTCCAACTGCCAGCTGACCCGCCATCTCTCTCCCTCTCTTTGGGCCTACCCATTTCCTGAGACACAGCCATATTATAATTGGGTCAACTCATTCTAAAATGGTCTTTTAAGTTTTCAGGTCAAAGAAGGAGTTACACATTTTTCACTTTAAATCAAAGGTCAGAAATGATTAAGCTTAGTGAGGAAGGCACGCAAAAGCCAGGAGAGGCTGAACACTAGGCCCCTCACCCCCAATAGTTAACCAGGCTGCAAATTCAAAGCTAAAGTTTTTGAAGGAAGTTAAACATAAACATAGAAAGGCTACGAAAGCAAAACAGCCGTATTGCTGATATGGAGAAATCTGGATCGAAAATCAAGCTAGTTACAATATCCCGGGAAGCCAAAGGCTAATCCAGAGACAGACCCTATCTTCAATTATCTGAAAGCTGAGAGAGTTAAGGAAGCTATTGAAGAAAGGTTTGAAGCTGGCAGAGGTTGGTACTTGAGATTTAAGAAAAGAAGCTATCTCTATAACATAAAATTGCCAGCTGAAGCAGCAAGTGATGATATAGAAGTTTCAGCAAGCTTTCCAGAAAATCTAGCCAAGATAATTCATGTAGGAGACTACAGTACATAACAGATTTTCAATGTAGCTGTAACAGCCCTCTATTGGAAAAGATGCCATCTGGGGACGGGGGAGCCTGGTGGGCTGCCGTCTATGGGGTCGCACAGAGTCAGACACAACTGAAGTGACTTAGCAGCAGCAGCAGCAGGACATTCACAGCTAGAGAGGTGAAGTCAATGTCTGGCTTCAAGTTCTTGAAGGATAGGCTGACTCTTATTAGGGTCTAATGCTTCTGATAACTTGAAGTTGAAGCCACTGCTCATTTACTGTTCTGAAAATCCTATGGCCCTTAAGAATTGTGCGCCATCTATTCTGCCTGTGCTCTGTAAAGGGAACAGCAACGCCTGAATGGCAGCACATCTGTTTATAACATGGCTTATTGAATATTCTAAGCCAACTGTTGAGACCTACTGCTCAGAAAAACAGGTTGCTTTCAAAATATGACTGCTCATTGACAATATACCTGGTCACCTAAGAGCTCTAATGGAGATATACAATGAGAGTTCATGCCATTTCCATGCCTACTAACACAGTATCCATTGTACAGCCCATGGATTAAGGACAAATTCCAACTTCCAAATCTTCTTATTTAAGAAATATATTTATAAGACTATTGCTGCCATAGATGGTGATTCCTCTGATGGATCTGGAAAAAGTCAGTTGAAAATCTTCTGGATAGGATATGCCATTCCAGATGCATTAAGAACATTTGTGGTTCACTGGGAAGAGGTAAAAATGTCAACATTAATAGGAGTTCGGAAGAAGTTGGTTTCAGTCTTCATGCCTGACTTTGAGGGGTTCAAGACTTCAGTGGAGGAAATAACTGATGATATGGTGAAACAGCAAGAGAACTAGAATTAGAAGCAGAGGCGGAAGATGTGACTGAATTGCTGCGATCTCATGATAAAACTGTGACAAATGAAGAGTTCCTCTTTATGGATGAGCAAAGAAAATGTTTTCTCTACATGGAAACTACTGCTGGTGAAGATGCTATGAATATTGTTGAAATTAAAGGAAAGGGTTTAGAATATTACATAAACTTAGTTGGTAAAGTAGCAGCAGGGCTTGAAAAGATTGGCTTCAATTTTTAAAAAAGTTCTACTGTAAGTAAAATGCTGTCAACCAGTGTAGCATGCCTGCTACAGAAAATTATTCATGAAAGAATAAGTCAAATGATAAGGCAAACTTCATTATTGTCTTATTTTAAGAAATTGCCACAACCACCCTAACCTTTAGGAACCATCACTGTTGGTCAGCAGCACTCAATACTGAGGCAAGACTCTCCACCAGCAGAAAGAGTACAGCTCACTGAAGGCTCTGATGATGGTTAGCATTCGCATTTTTTTTAGCAATAATAAGTATTTTAAAATTAAGGTATGTATTTTTTTAGACAAAATGCTTTTGCATGTATAGTAGCCTATAGTATAGCGTGAACATAACTTTTATATGCACTGGGGAACCAAAAAATTCATATGAATTCCTTTACTGTGATATTTCTTTATTGCAGTGATCTGGAACTAAGCCCACAGTATCTCTGACTTATGCCTGTAATCCATGTAGTAGTACTCTTAAGTTTAGGGGTAGCTAGCATCTTCTGCACTCATGAGAGTTCAGTAGAAACTTTCTAAAAACAGAGATGTGGGAGGTCTTGAGTTAACAAGTATTTCACTTGACCCTCTTTTAAAGATATGTAAATTACCTGTCTGTGTCTCCTAGTGGGTGAGCATACTCCTTGAAGGCAAAAGTGCACTTAATTTTCATGAAAAAAAGCAGAGATTAGGACAGGTAATGAGAAAGTACAGTTCCGTCGAGAAAGTAAGATGGGAATGAAGAAGTATTGACTCCATAAAAAGGCAAGACTGGCAAGCATTACAGAATATCCATGCATAGTTTCATGCAAGGGATTGGTTCACTTTGCCTGGGGATAACTCAGAAGTAATGATATCTTCTGAGTTAGCAAACATTGTTTGAAGGTGTACACATTTAAATTAAAATCCTATATACGTTGTATCATTTCCCGCTCTCAGTCCTCCGTGTTTCTGTGAAGGTATGTTTTAAGATGAGATTAACCTTTAAATCAGCAGACTTTGAGTAAAGCAGATTGCCCTATATAATGAGGGTGGGCCTCATCCAAACAGTTGCAAGCCTTAGGAAAAAGACTGACTTCCTCTGAGGAAGAGGAAATTTTGCCAGCTGACTGGTTTCAGACTTGAACTGCAGCTTCAACCCTTCCCTGGATCTTTAGCTTGTGAGCCTACCCTGTAGATTTTCAGAATTTGTCAGTTTCTTGAAATAACAGTTTCCCCTGCCCCCAAACACGTGTGTGTGTGCTCAGTTGTGTCCAACTCTTTGTGAACCCATGGGTTGTAGCCCACCAGGCTCCTCTGTCCATGGGATTTCCCAGGCAAGAATACTGGAATGGGTTGCCATTTGCTTCTCTAGGGGATCTTCCCCATTCAGGGATTGAACCCACGTCTTCTGCACTGGAAGGCAAATTCTTTACCACTGAGCCACCTTGGTAGCCTTTACATATACACACCCATCTGTTGGCTGTGTTCCCTGTTTTCCTGCAGAGCCCTGACTGCTAAAAGTCCTTTTCAGACTCTCGCTCAAAAGGAGAGGGTTATAGGTCTCCAGTTCCAGGCACTCAGGATGGATACCTTTGGTGGACTGGAATAGCATAGGAGATTCAGTTGTGTTCAATGGCTAACACAGGAAGTGGCCCTGACCTCGGATGAACTAAGTTAGGCAGAGGCTCTTAATTGGAAGAGGTCTCAGCACAAGCTGATCTTGTGTTCTGACTCCAGCGTTTCCCCAGAAGGAAGCTTGTAAATAGAGTTGGAGGGACATAGTCTGGCTGTGCCGTCTATTAACCTGTCTTATTTACCTCTGGTAGCTCAGACGGTAAAGAATCTGCCTGCAGTACGCAACCCCTGGGTTCTATCCTTGGGCCAGGAAGATCCCCTGGAGAAGGAAATGGCAACCTACTCCAGTATTATTGCCTGGGGAATCCCATGGACAGAAGAGTCTGGAAGGCTACAGTCCATGGGGTTGTAAAGAGTTGGACACAACTGGGCAATATTTACTTCACTGCATTTATGTCACCCCACACCAACCCATAGTTCCCTGAAAACTTTGGCTCCTGGCCCTAATTCTATCATCATTTTTCATGTCTTCAGCATATACAACAGATGACCCATCTGACACCCTGGCCTCTCATTCTTTTACTTCCTCATTTCCAACTACATATCATTTTCCACCACATTGCAGCCAAATTTCATCTTGGACCTTGTCATCACTAGTGACTGCTCCAATTCTGAAGTCTCAGTTTCAACATTCAGTTACTCCATGTACCACTTGCTATACTTCCAGCTTACTTGCTCTCGTTTTCCTTTGCCACAGCTCTTTGACTAGGGAGACCCACAAATTCCTTGATCCACTGCTTTCTCACCATCCATCAACACCTTCCTGTTTTGTCTGACCCCTCCATGATCAGCTTATCATCACATGGTCCCTCACTAGGCTAGCAGCATAGCAAATGCGTTCAACTAAGCTGAGGTTAAATGCACATGCCTCATTGGTCACTTGAACTTGTAGTTCTTGAAGGTCTAGGCCCCCATTATTTTGAAGGGCAGTATATTTTCAGGAAAGGTGATGAGATGGCAGAGGCATTTAAAAGTTTTAAAGGAATTGGAGATATATTTCTCAGCAGGTAAAATAAAGATATTTTTTCAAGTTTATCAGGTTGGGGACTCCTTGTAGATGATTAGAATTGACCTTGATTTTCTGAATCCTAACAGCTAAAGCAATTTCATATAGCACCAACTCTGAAAATCTTTCCCTTGCTTTGAATGTGTATATTTAGAGATTTTTTTTTTATGATACTCAGACAACTTTGGGGGCTTTCTGATTTCTTGTATCATATTGAGCAAGGATACCTATCATCACAGTTACATTTTCTACTTGCTAACTGTCTAGTTCCCAAGTAGTCTACTCGGACCAATTCAAGGGGTTGGTAGTTCGAATGATCTCTAAGCAATATACTCATGTAGGCAAACCAATATCCACATTGGCTATTTAAATTAAAAGTAATTAAAATGAGGTAAATTTTTAAATTTAGTTCTTCAGTCAGAGTAGCCTATTTCACATGTTGCATATGAAATTAGTGGCTACTATGTTGAACAGTAGAGAAAACATTTTCATGTTACAGGAAGTTTTATTGGGTTCTTCTGTCTTATATCAGGGGTGGCAAACTATATCCCTGGGCCAAGTCTGGCTCTTGGCTTGTGTCTGTACAACCTGCAAGCTGAGAAAGGCTTTACATGTTTAAAGAAGTGTAAAGGAAAACAAAGAAGAGTATGTGACTAGACGACATGTGGCCTAGAATATTTAGTATTTGGCCTTTTATAGAAAAAAGATTGTCAATCGTGCCTTAGGTAATAAATCACTTAAATGTTTAAATGTTTATGTTTATTCATACAGTCTCCAACTTACCATGGTTCAATTTAGATTTTTTGACTTTATGATGATACAAAAGTGATCCACATTCAATAGAAACTGGCCTTTGAGTTTTATCCTAGGCTAGTTATATGTAGTATAGTACTTTCTTATGATACTGGGCAGCAGCAGTGAGCTTCAGCTCCCAAATAACCATGTAATCACAAGGGTAAACAACGAATACACTTACACCATTCTATTTTTCACTTTTAGTACTGTGTGTAGTAAATTTCATGAGATATTAAAAACTTTATTGTAAAATAGGCTTTGTGTCAGATGATTTTGCCCAACTGTAGGCTAATGATGCTAGGATGTTCAGTGGGTGAAGTGTATTAAATGTATTTTCAACTTATGGTATTTTCAAATTATGGGTTTATTGGGACATAACCCCATTATAATTCGTGGAATATCTGTATAATATACTGTGGGATATAAGAGCTTATGATCAAGAATCATATTTTTCATGATTATATAGAATTCTATTATATAGAATCCAGTACATCACTAATGCCTGTTGAATATTCAGTTGAATAAATATTACTGATAGCCTTTTAAATGCCAGTTGTTGGAGATCTTTAGATGAATAAGACATTCAAGAAATTAAAGAAACTGATGTTTTAGTCTAGTAGGCAGAAGTGTAAAGTCCTAGCTGTATTACTAATTAAACTATAAGTACTACTAATAATACGGTATTAAATACAGTAGTGTTGGAGTGTAGAGTAGAGAGGGATGAATTCTGATGAGGGCTATATTTGCCTGGGGAGTAAAGAATGCAGGATGTAAGTGGGACTTTGAGGATAAGTAAGGGCTTAAATAGAGAGGCAGGGAATAGCATTCAATGGTGGAAACTCATGGTGCATTTGAAGAAATGTCAAGTAGTCAGGTATGATTTAATCATAAGATGAGGAGTAAGCAATGTACCAGGAGCAGTAGGAGGAGACAAGTAGGAAGGGTTGGTGGTTTTTTTTTCCCCCTCAGTTCAGTTCAGTCACTCAGTCGAGTTTGACTCTTTGCGACCCCATGAACTGCAGCACGCCAGGCCTCCCTGTCCATCACCAACTCCTGGAGTTCACTCTAACTCATGTCCATTGAGTTGGTGATGCCATCCAGCCATCTCATTCTCTTGTCCCCTTCTCCTCCTGCTCCCAATCCCTCCAAGCATCAGGGTCTTTTCCAATGAGTCAACTCTTCGCATGAGGTGGCCAAAGTATTAGAGTTTCAGCTTCAACTTTGGTCCTTCCAATGAACACCCAGGACTGATCTCCTTTAAAATGGACTGGTTGGATCTCCTTGCAGTCCAAAGGACTCTCAAGAGTCTTCTCCAACACCACAGTTCAAAAGCATCCATTCTTCGGTGCTCAGTTTTCTTCACAGTCCAACTCTCACATCCATACATGACCACTGGAAAAACCATAGCCTTGACTAGACAGACTTTTGTTGGCAAATTAATGTCTCTGCTTTTCAGTATGCTATCTAGGTTTTTTCCGCTAGTCTCTTCATTTATTGCCTTCAAAACTTGAGAGCATTCAGACATTACTTCACATTTGAAGGGTTGGTGTTTGATGAGAGATGCTAGTTTTCTGTCACTAGGCAGTGGAGGGGCAGACTGTCATATGCTCTCAGAAGCAAGCTCCGCTCTGTTGAGTGCCTGGGGTAGAAAGTGCTGCATCCATGTTTCACACCTATTGGTTTGGCTTCTATACCTTTCAGGTGAGATCAAGGGCTTTGAAATTGCTAGAATGGTGGACTTGGGAATATTATAGCCAAGGGAAATTGACACAGCACTCCTAGTGATTTAGCTTGACTCAGAACTACATCAGTTTCCTTCTGTTTTGTGCCAGCAAGTCTTGCTTGTTGGGAAGAGTGAATCATGAAAGTGATCACAACCAAACAGTCTGTCTGATACAACCACAAAAGGTTATTTTGCTTAAGACTATAGGCAAAGACTCTGCCCTGCTCTAGGACATGATTTTTGCTGGTTCTGTTCTTCACTTATTTCATATCCTGTGCTTGATGGGAGTATGTGAAATGCTGCTCTCACACTATTCAATTAGTATTTGTCTTTATACTGGTGTCCTTGCTTACTGCTCTGTGTCACTTACAGCAGCAGTTTAAGGGGCTCTGCAGGGCTGGAGAAAACATGCATTCAGGAGGCCTGTGTGCAGTTGCATGACTTATGAAGGTAGTCAGAAGACAGATCTGTAGGTTTGCTTCTCCACATTCTGATACCGTGAGCTAATGGAAACAAAGTTAAGGAGGTCTTAGTGTACTAATGGGCTTTCCAGGTGGCTCAGTGGGTAAAAAACCTGCCTGCAATGCTGGAGATGCCAGAGATATAGGTTTGATTCCTGGGTTGGGAAGATACCCTGGAGGAGGGCACGGCAACCCACCACAGTATTCTTGCCCGGAGAATCCCATGGACAGAGGAGAACATAGGAAAAGACAATTATTAAGAATTTTCTCCTTTGCACAGCTATTGTGGGTTCACTGCTGAAATCCCAGAAAACTAAGCAGGGTGATATAATCAACATAAGAATTACAGTACTGTACAACAGCATACAGGGATTGTATCTAACGAAGTGATGTTTCTCTCAGCCCCATTTTCTGGAATTTTATGATCAGGAACATTTGACAAAGGGCTTAGATATCCTCTGAAATTCAAGTATTTGGTTTCTGAGCAAAAAGCAAGTGGCTGTGAGCTTCTTAAATAACACCCATGGTTGTCCCAAACTTCTGAGATGGACTTTGGATCTTCCCCTTTGTCACATGATGCCATGTAATGTTTTATCATTAGCTGCCTTTCTTTAGCCTTTTAGTTTTATTTAGATGTCAAAATTCATTTAATCAAGAAACTGTCTTCTCTAGCCAATGGCTAAAAGGGCCAAATATAGAATAGATTGTGCCAAGTTTAGAAGCTGTTTAAAATTCATGGATATGAAGTTTCAACTTGAACTCAAAATTTTGGTGTCTGAGTTAATTTATATTTGGCAAAGTATAATTTCCAGGTTTCAAAAATGGCACACCAAGCTGAAGAAATCTTCTGTGGAAGTGTATTTTAAGGCTTCTTGGATCCTGTAACCTCTTAGGAAAAAAATACACTAATGTTTTAAGAGAAAACCAATCAGAAACACATGAATTAAACTGCCTTCAAAGGGAAGAAAGCTTTAAACATTAAGAGGGAATAGGATTTTGAAAAAATATGATGTTTTCAAGATGCAGAAGTTGGGAAGAAAGTGAGTAAAATGTAAACAGATCCTAAAAATAGGTGTCTTTGTATCTGACCAAAATAAGTACACTTATTTACCTCCTATTGGCTCTGCTTTATGGATGAAGAAACTGAGACAGTTGCCCCACCCCAGATCACACCCCATGGAGATCAAGACTTTATCCATGAGTTGGTGATGTCGCTCACTCTTCTCTCAGAGTGTGGAGAGGACAGAGTGATGTAATGGTTAGCTTGTAAGTCCTAGACATAATGATCTCACATTTGGACAGTTGCTCCCCAGACTGGGGCAAGAGAACCATGCAGGTCATCTATGAAACCTAAACTGTGGGCTGCACACTCACCATAGTATGCTCTTTATAGCTCTGTGTAGTGCCATTGCACCATAAATGCAATTAATGTGTGCAGTATTAGGGTAAGGGAGAGAGGGAGACACGGAATAAAAAATAATGATTACAAGTTATTTCAGTTACCATTCTACTCAGTGAGCATGAGATAGGAGAGAAATTCCTACAGCCTCAGGTGATCTCTAGTCCTATGTAACTGTCTTAGAACATCTTGCTGTATTGAATGTAATTCTAAGTGTTAAATGTACAGATGTGCATTTTCGTATTAAATGACCCAGTAGTACAAGTAACTACAACTTAGCCAAAGAAATAGTAAATTATTTTCCAAAGTTAATTGTGATAATTCCCTGGAAAATGGTGCATTTGTTTGTAATGTGACCCTTTTCTAAGAATTTTTCAAGAGAAAATCTGATATTATTCAAATTATTTTCTTATGCCCTGACTTTAGAACTTAGCCACAGCATAAAATGGAATACCACTGTTATCTACCTGCAGAAGCCCAGGAACTGAGTAAAAGAAAATTCAGAGGATTAGGAAATTAAACCTGTGGTGTAGAATTATCAACTATAATAAAACTGATGTTCAATGGAAAACATTCAAGAGAAAAAGAAGGAGGGGCTGATTATGACATAAATATGGCAAGAGCCATGCTTTGCAGAAGCCTGGTTTCCTACACTAAAGAAAAGACTAGCAAGTAAAGACTTGCAAGGACAGGGAATAATTGAAGGAGAGATATGAGGCACAATGGCAAGTGGAGGGAGCTTGGGAACATGGGAAAGGTAGGTTATCTGTGTCAGATAGGATCAGTGTGAAGGAATACCATGTTGGGTATACACATGACTTCTAAGTGTTTGACTTATAATCAGTGAAAGTGGTTACTGGTTCTAATGGAAAATTACAGACCCTAAATCTACTGAAAGTCATTTATGAAAGTGAACAGTTCTTGGTGTAGAAAGAATTCAGAATTTAGTGTCAGATAAAAACCATGTGAACCTTTCTTCATTTGCAAAATGGCTATAGTAAAGTGCTCAGTCCATTGGCTTGTTAAAAGGCTTAAATGAGACGTGACCAAGTGCCCAGCACAATGTTTGGCAGATGGAATTAAAAAACAAACCAACAAACAAACAAAAAACCTCATCTCTACATAGGGGGCATTCAGAAAATTTCTAAATACAGATTGCCTGTTAGATCTTGTATAACCTTGTAATAACACTCCATCTTCCTGGATATGGAAAGTCAGGGCTGGATATAAAGACTAGGAATCAAATAGACTTAAACTTGAATCACTTCCACATCTCTAGCTACTTGATATCTTAAGGCAACATTAATAGCTCAGCATAATTTTGAGTTCTTGTGAGTAGTAAATGAGGTGACATACACATTGGAAGAACTTAACATATAGTTCTAACTCAAACTCTTAGTTCCTTTCTCCTCCCTTTTTAAAGTATCTCAAACAGCCCTGTTGTTGTTGTTGTTCAGTTGCTAAGTCACATCTGACTCTTTGCAAACCCATGACCTGCAGCACGCCAGACTTCCTTGTCCTCTTACCTCCCAGAGTTTGCTCAAATTCAGGTCCATTAAGTTAGTGATGCCATCCAATCATCTCGTCTTCTGTCGCCTGCTTCTCCTCTTGACCTCAGTCTTTTCAGCATCAGGGTCTTTTTCAGTGAGTTGGCTCTTTGCATCAGGTGGCCAAAGTATTGGATCCTCAGCTTCAGCACCAGTCCTTCCAATGAATATTCAGGGTTAATTTCATTTAGGATTGACTAGTTTGATCTTCTTGTTGTCTAAGAGACTCTCAAGAGTTTTCTTCAGCACCACAATTCAAAAGCATCATTCTTCAGTGTTCAGCCTTCCTTATGGTCCAATTCTAATACAGTTTTTTGTTTGTCTTTTACTTATTCTTTTTAAAATTTATTTCTTAATTGGAGGAAAATTGCTTTACAATATTATGTTGATTTCTGCCATACAACAATGCAAATCAGACATGATTATACATATATTACCTCCCTCTTGAGCCTCTCCCCCCTCCCCAGTTCCCATCCCTCTAGTCATCACAGAGTGCCAGGCTGGGCTCCCTGTGTTATACAGCAACTTTAATACAATTTTTAAGTTTAAGATTACTTTTGCCTGTGACATGAAGCTTTCAATTGCATTTTGAACTGCAATGTTATCTCAACTATCCTATTTAGCAGCATGTGAAAATAGTTTTTGAATTTATAACAGGGTCTAAACATCTAGCTGCTGCTGCTGCTAAGTCACTTCAGTCGTGTCCGAATCTGTGCGATCCCATAGATGGAAGCCAACCAGGCTCCCCCGTCCCTGGGATTCTCCAGGCAAGAACACTGGAGTGGGTTGCCATTTCCTTCTCCAATGCATGAAAGTGAAAAGTGAAAGTGAAGTCGCTCAGCCGTGTCAGACTCTTAGTGACCCCATGGACTGAAGCCTACCAGTCTCTGCCACCCATGAGATTTTCCAGGCAAGAGTACGGGAGTGGGGCCCCACCGCCTTCTCTGCTAAACATCTAGACTGGAATGCGAAAGTAGGAAGTCAAGAAATGCCTGGAGTAACAGGTAAATTTGGCCTTGGAGTACAGAATGAAGCAGGGCAAAGGCTAATAGAGTCTTGCCAAAGAACGCACTGGTCATAGCAAACACCCTCTTCCAACAACACAAGAGAAGACTCTAAACATGGACATCACCAGATGGCCAGCACCGAAATCAGATTGATTATATTCTTTGCAGCCAAAGATGGAAAAGCTCTATACAGTCAGCAAAAACAAGACCAGGAGCTGACTGTGGCTCAGATCATGAACTTCGGGTTGTCAGATTCAGAGTTAAATTAAAGAAAGTAGGGAAAACCACTGCTGCTGCTGCTAAGTCGCTTCAGTTGTGTCCAACTTTGTGCGACCCCATAGACAGCAGCCCACCAGGCTCCCTCGTCCCTGGGATTCTCAAGGCAAGAACACTGGAGTGGGTTGCCATTTCCTTCTCCAATGCATGAAAGTGAAAAGTGAAAGTGAAGTCACTCAGTCGTGTCCGACTCTTAGCGACCCCATGGACTGTAGCCCACTAGGGTCCTCCATCCATGGTGTTTTCCAGGCAAGAGTACTGGAATGGGATGTCATCGCCTTCTCCAAGGGAAAACCACTAGACCAAATGAAATCAAATCCCTAACGATTATACAATAGAAGTTAGAAATAGATTTAAGGGACTAGAGCTGATAGAGTGCCTGATGAACTATGAACAGAGGTTCATGACATTGTACAGGAGACAGGAATCAAGACCATCCCCAAGAAAAAGAGATGCAAAAAAGGAAAATGGCTTTCTGAGGAGGACTTACAAACAGCTGTGAAAAGAAGAGCAGCAAAAAGCAAAGGAGAAAAGGAAAGATATACCCATTTGAATGCAGAATTCCAAAAAATAGCAAAGAGAAATAAGAAAGCCTTCCTCAAGCAACCTAGATGTCCATCAGTAGACAAATAGATAAGAAAGCTGTGGTACATTTACGCAATGGAATATTACTCAGCCATTAAAAAGAATACATTTGAATCAGTTCTAATGAGGTGGATGAAACTGGAGCCTATTATACAGAGTGAAGTAAGCCAGAAAGAAAAACATCAATACAGTATACTAATGCATATATATGGAATTTAGAATGATAGTAACAATAACCCTATATGTGAGACAGCAAAAGAGACACAGATATATAGAACAGTCTTTTGGACCCTGTGGGAGAGGGCAAGGGTGGGATGATTTGGGAGAATGGCATTGAAACATGTATATTATCATATGTGAAACATATCGCCAGTCCAGGTTTGATGCATAATACAGGGTGCTCGGGGATGGTGCACTGGGATGACCCAGAGGGATGGTATGGGGAGGGAGGTGGGAGGGGGGTTCAGGATGGGGAACACATGTACACCCATGGCTGATTCACGGCAATGTATGGCAAAACCACTACAATATTGTGAAGTAATTAGTCTCCAATTAAAATGAATAAAATTATTAAAAAAAAAAGAAAGCCTTCCTCAGTGATCAGTGCAAAGAAATCGAGGAAAACAATAGAATGGGAAAGACTAGAGATATCTTCAAGAACATCAGAGATACCAAGGGAACATTTCATGCAAAGATGGGCACAATAAAGGACAGAAATGGTATGGACCTAACAGAAACAGAAGATATTAAGAAGAGGTGGCAAGAATACACAGAAGAAGTGTACAGAAAAGATCTTCATGACCCAGATAATCATGATGGTGTGATCATTAGTTAGTACCTGTTTACTAATGATTAGAAAATCCCATTTTATTGCTATACCACAGTTTGTTTATTCATTCTAAAGTTGATGGACATTTATTTGACTTTGTTCCAGGTTTGGGAAGTTGGTACTAAAAGCTCTGCACATTCATATACAATATGTGACCTCTGTGTGACTATATATTTACATTTCTCTTGAATACCTCGATGTGTAATTGCTAAGTCTTATGGTAAGTGTATGCTTAAATTTATCAGAAACTGTCAAACTGCTTTCCAAAGTGCTTGTCATGTTATTCATCTTCATCACTAGTGTAGGCTTTCAGTTGCTCCACCTCCCTCACAATACTTAATATTGTCAATTTAATTTTAGCCATTTTTAGTGGCTAAACATCTTTTGTGTTTCGTTGTAATGTATTTTTATTTGCCTTTCCCTACATGACTATTGATTTTCAGCATAATTTCATATGTCAGTTTGCCACCCCATATTTTCTTTGGTATCTATTTATCTGGTTTGCCATTTATTTTTCTTAATAATTATCTATTGAAGAGTAAAATTTTAAATTTTGATGAAATATAATTCATTACCTTTTATATTTCATGCTTTTTTTTTTTTTGTCTTACTTAAGAAATCTTTGCCTAACCCAGGTTTCACATTTTAAAAAATATTTTCTTCTAGAAGTTTTATTGGCTTCCCTGTGGCTCAGACAATAAAGAATCTGTCTGCAATGCAGGAGATCCAGGTTTGATCCCTGGGTAGGGAAGAACTCCTGGAGAATGGAATGGCAATATCTAGTTTTAGTTCTTTTATTTATATCAGTGATTGATTCTGAACTCTTGTATAAGATGAAAGTCAATGAGAACTTTTTAAATAGGGAGGTATAATCATTCCAAAACAACTTGTTGAAAAAAATCCTTTTCCAGTTGAATTATTCTGACATATTTATCTAATGTCAATTTTTAATAGATAGATAGATGGACTTTTCTGGTTCATTGATCTATAGGTAATTATGCCAAAACCAAGTTGTCTTACTTACTGTAGCTTTACAATAGGTATTGAAATCACATAGTGTGAGTCTTTCCGTTTTGTCTATCCTTTTCAAAATTCAGTTCAGTTCAGTCATTCAGTCATGTCTCACTCTATGTGACCCCATGAATTGCAGCACGCCAGACCTCCCTGTCCATCACCAACTCCTGGAGTTCACTCAAACTCACGTCCATTGAGTCGGTGATGCCATCCAGCCATCTCATCCTCTGTCGTCCCCTTCTCCTCCTGCCCCCAATCCCTCCCAGCATCAGAGTCTTTTCCAGTGAGTCAACTCTTCGCATGAGGTGGCCAAAGTACTGGAGCTTCAGCCTTAGCATCATTCCTTCCAAAGAAATCCCAGGGCTGATCTCCTTCAGCATGGACTGGTTGAATCGCCAGTCTATGTCTGACGCAGGATACAGCATGCTTGGGGCTGGTGCATGGGGATGACCCAGAGAGATGTTATGGGGAGGGAGGTGGGAGGGGGATTCATGTTTGGGAACACATGTAAGAATTAAAGATTTTAAAATTAAAAAAATATATATAAATAAATAAATTTAAAAAAAAAGATGATAAAAGAGGAATAAGAAGGTCAACTCAGCTTCATAGGCATTTGGAAGGGCCCACAGGGTTCATTTCATTCTTATGTTTCATTCTTTATAAATATATATATGACAATATGCTGTCTGGATAAATAAACTGCATAATAAATCCTGCTTATGAAAACAAACAAACAAAAAAGAATGGACTGGTTGAATCTTCTTGCAGTCCAAGGGACTCTCAAGAGTCTTCTCCAATACCACAGATCAAAAGCATCAATTCCTCAGTGCTCAGCTTTCTTCACAGTCCAACTTTCACATCCATACATGACCACTGGAAAAACTATAGCCTTGACTGGATGGATCTTTGTTGGCAAAGTAACGTCTCTGCTTTTGAATATGCTATCTAGGTTGGTGATAACTTTCCTTCCAAGGAGTAAGCGTCTTTTAATTTCATGGCTGCAGTCACCATCTGCAGTGATTCTGGAGCCCCCCCGACAAAAAGTCTGACACTGTTTCCACTGTTTCCCCATCTATTGCCCATGAAGTGATGGGACCAGATGCCATGATCTTCGTTTTCTGAATGTTGAGCTTTAAGCCAACTTTTTCACCCTTCTCTTTTACTTTTCATCAAGAGGCTTTTTAGCTCCTCTTCACTTTCTGCCATAAGGGTGGTGTCATCTGCATATCTGAGGTTATTGATACTTCTCCTGGCAATCTTGATTCCAGCTTGTGCTTCTTCCAGCCCAGGGCTTCTCATGATGTACTCTGCATATCTGGAGAAGGAAATGGCAACCCACTCCAGTATTCTTGCCTGGAGAATCCCATGGACAGAGGAGCTTGGTGGGCTACAGTCCACGGGTCGCAAAGAGTCGGATACGACTGAGAGACTTCACTTTCACTTTCACTCTGCATATAAGTTAAATAAGCAGGGTGACAATATACAGCCTTGATGTACTCCTTGTCCTATTTGGAACCAGTCTGTTGTTCCATGTCCAATTCTAACTGTTGCTTCCTGACCTGCATACAGATTTCTCAAGAGGCAGGTCAGGTGGTCTGGTATTTTCATCTCTTTCAGAATTTTCCACAGTTTATTTTGATCCACACAGTCACAGTCTTAGCATAGTCAATAAAACAGAAATAGATGTTTTTCTGGAACTCTCTTGCTTTTTACATGATCCAGCAGATGTTAGCAATTTGATCTCTGCTTCCTCTGTCTTTTCTAAAACCAGCTTGAACATCTGGGAGTTTGCGGTTCATGTATTGCTGAAGCCTGGCTTGGAGAATTTTGAGCATTACTTTACTAGCACGTGAGATGAGTGCAATTGTGCAGTAGTTTGAGCATTCTTTGGCATTGCCTTTCTTTGGAATTGGAATGAAAACTGACCTTTTCCAGTCCTGTGGCCACTGTTGAGTTTTCCAAATTTGCTGGCATATTGAGTGCAGCATTTTCACAGCATCATCTTTCAGGATTTGAAATAGCTCAACTGGAATTCCATCACCTCCTCTAGCTTTGTTCATAGTGATGCTTTCTAAGGCCCATTTGACTTCATATTCCAGGATGTCTGGCTCTAGGTGAATGATCACACCATCGTGATTATCTGGGTCATGAAGATCTTTTTTGTACAGTTCTTCTCTGTATTCTTGCCACCTTTTCTTAATGTCTCCTGCTTCTGTTAGGTCCATACCATTTCTGTCCTTTGTCAAGCCTGTCTTTGCAGGTGGAGAGGTCTGACAGAATGTGGTCCACTGGAGAAGGGAATGGCAAACCACTTCAGTATTCTTGCCTTGAGAACCCCATGAACAGTATGAAAAGGCAAAATGATAGGATACTGAAAGCAGAACTCCGCAGGTCGGTAGGTTCCCCAGATGCTACTGGAGATCAGTGGAGAAATAACTCCAGAACGAATGAAGGGATGGAGCCAATGCAAAAACAGTACCCAGCTGTGGATGTGACTGGTGATAAAAGCAAGGTCCAATGCTGTAAAGAGCAATATTTCATAGGAACCTGGAATGTTAGGTCCATGAATCAGGGCAAATTGGAAGTAGTCAAACAGGAAATGGTAAGAGTTAATATTGACATTCTAGGAATCAGCAAACTAAAATGGACTGGAATGGGTGAATTTAACTCAGATGACCATTATATCTACTACTGCGGGCAGGAATCACTTAGAAGAAATGGAGTAGCCATCATGGTCAACAAAAGAGTAAAATGCAGTACTTGGATGCAATCTCAAAAATAACAGAATGATCTCTGTTTGTCTCCAAGGCAAACCCTTCAATATCACAGTAATCCAAGTCTATGCCCCAATCAGTAATGCTGAAGAAGCTGAAGTTGAACGGTTCTATGAAGACCTACAAGACCTTTTAGAACTAACGCCCAAAAAAGAGGTCCTTTTCATTATAGGGGACTGGAATGCAAAAGTAGGAAGTCAAGAAACACCTGGAGTAACAGGCAAATTTGGTCTTGGAGTACAGAATGAAGCAGGGCAAAGGCTAATAGAGTTTTGCCAAGAGAACGCACTGGTCATAGCAAACACCCTCTTCCAACAACACAAGAGAAGACTCTACACATGGACATCCTCAGATGGTAAACACCGAAATCAGATTGATTATATTCTTGGCAGCCAAAGATGGAGAAGCTCTACAGTGAGCAAAAACAAGACTGAGAGCTGCCTGTGGCTCAGATCATGAACTCCTTATTGCCAATTTCAGGCTTAAATTGAAGAAAGTAGCGAAAACCACTAGACCATTCAGGTATGACTTAAAATCAAATCCCTTATGATTAAACAGTGGAGGTGAGAAATAGACTAAAGGGACTATATCTGATAGATAGAGTGCCTGATGAACTATGGACTGATGTTCATGACATTGTATGGAAGACAGGGATCAAGAGCATCCCCATGGGAAAGAAATGCAAAAAAGCAAAATGGCTGTCTGGGGAGGCCTTACAAATAGCTGGAAAAGAAGAGAAGCGAAAAGCAAAGGAGAAAAGGAAAGATATAAGCATCTGAATGCAGAGTTCCAAAGAATAGCAAGAAGAGATAAGAAAGCCTTCTTCAGTGATCAATGCCAAGAAATAGAGGAAAACAACAGAATGGGAAAGACTAGAGATCTCTTTTCAAAATTAATTTGTCTATTCTGAATTCCTTGAGTTTATATGTAAATTTTAGGATCGGCCTCCCAATTTTTACAAAGAAGTCATTTGATGTTTTGTTTATGAATGCATTGAATCGATAGATCTATTTGGAGAAAACAGACATCTGAAAATATAAATACTTCTGATCATAAAAATTATACAGCTTTGCATTTGTCTTCTTTAATTTGTCTTAGCAACATCTTACAGTTCTCCTTGAATATGACTTTCACATAGTTTTTAAACTATATTTCTGTTTACTTCATGTTTGATATTACTGTAAATTGTAATTTAAAAATTTCAAATTCTGATAATCTGTAGCAAAGATATGGAAATATAATTGACTTTTATGTGTTGATCTAGTATACTATAATCTTGGTAAACTCATTTATTTTTTTTCTTGGTGTCTTTTTGGAAATTCCTTAGCTTCCCTGGTGGAAGGAATCTGCCTGCAATGTGGGAGGCCCAGGTTCAATCCCTGGGTTGGGAAGATCCTCTGGAGGAGGAAATGGCAACTCACTCTGGTATTCTTGCCTGGAGAACCCCACGGACTGAGGAGCCTGGCAGTCTATAGTTCATGGAGTTGCAGAGTCCAAACAACTGAGGAACTAACCCTTACCTTAGGATTTTCACCATAGATGAACATGTACTCTGAACAAGAACAGTTTGAATTCTTCCTTTCCAATACCTATTTCTCTAATTCGTTCTTTCATTTATTATTATCTTATATTATTTCTCTGGCCATGATTTATATCGTAATGTTGAATAGAAATAATTAAAGCAGAATCCTTGCCTTGGTTCTTCATCTTAGAAGGACAGTATTCAGTCTATCCATTTAGTGTAGTGTTAACTGTAGTTTTATCTATCAGATTGAGAAAGTTGATAAAACTTAAATTTTCATTTTAAGATTCTTAGATGAGAAATTACATCATTGATGATTTCTGAATGTCAAACCCACTTTGAATTATTGAGATGAGTTCAATTTGCTAAGTATTTGTTAAAGATTTATATATGTATATTCATGAGGGATGGGCTTCCCTGATAGCTCAGTTAGTAAAGAATCCACCTGCAGTGCAGGAGACCCCAGTTCAATTCCTGGGTCAGGAAGATCTGCTGGAGAAGGGAAAGGCTACCCACTTCAGTATTCTTGGGCTTCCCTTGTGGCTCAGCTGGTAAAGAATCCACCTGCAGAGTGGGAGACCTGGGTTTGATCCCTGGGTTGGGCAGATCCCCTAGAGAAGGGAAAGGCTACCCACTCCAGTATTCTGGCCTGGAGAATCTTTAACAAACATTTAGCAAATTGAATTCATCAGAGTCAGACACGACTGAAGTGACTTAGCAGCAGCAGCAGCAGCAGCAGCAGCAATAATTCAAAGTGGGTTTAACATTCAGTTGCAGAGTCACACATGACTGACTGACTTTCACATTCATGAGGGATGTTGTTCTGTTGTTTTCTTGTAAATTCTTTCTTTGGTTTTGATGTCAAGGCAATGTGGTCTCATCAGTGAACTGAAACGTGTTCCTTCCCATTGTATTTTCTAGGATATTTTGAATATAATGTGCATTGTTTCCTAATGATTTAAATAATTTTCTAGTGAAGCCATCTGTGCAAAGAGTTTTCTTCTTGGAAAGTTTATAAGTTATTAAATCAATTTCTTTAATAGATCCAAAGCTTTTCAAATTTGTTTTGTGTTGAGCTTTGGTAGTTTGTATAGTTCAAGAAATTTTTTTTTATCATGTTGTTGAAATTCTTCTCATAAAATTTCTTTACAGCATCCTCTTATTAAAATTTTAAGATACATAGGATATCTAGTGATGTCCTTTCTTTAGTTCTTGACATTTTAAATTTGTATCTTCTCTCTATTCTTCCTTATCAGTTTACTAGAGGTTTATCCATCTCATCAATCTTAGAACTAGCTTTTAATTTCATTTGTTATCTACTTCATTTTGTGTTATATTTCACTAATTTCTGCTCTTCTTTTGAAAAAAATTTCATTCTTCCTGCATACTTTGGGTTTAACCTTCTCCGTTTTATCTTGTTTCTCAATGTGAAAGTGTAAGTAATTGACATAATATTTCTTCTTTTCAAGTCAAGGCTTTTGATGCTATAAAACTTATTAACACTGTGTTACACAAGTAGTCATGTATGGATGTGAGAGTTGGACTGTGAAGATGGCTGAGCGCCAAAGAATTGATGCTTTTGAACTGTGGTGTTGGAGAAGACTTGAGAGTCCGTTGGACTGCAAGGAAATCCAACCAGTCCATTCTGAAGGAGATCAGCCCTGGGATTTCTTTGGAAGGAATGATGCTAAAGCTGAAACTCCAGTAGTTTGGCTACCTCATGTGAAGAGTTGACTCGTTGGAAAAGATTCTGATGCTGGGAGGGATTGGGGGCAGGAGGAGAAGGGGACAACAGAGGCTGAGATGGCTGGATGGCATCACTGACTCGATGGACGTGACTCTGAGTGAACTCCGGGAGATGGCGATGGACAGGGAGGCCTGGCGTGCTGCGATTCATGGGGTCACAAAGAGTCGGACACGACTGAGAAACTAAACTGAACTGACACAAGTCTGTTCTCTCTGTCTGGTCTCCATTACTGCCCTGCCCTTAGGTTCATCAGTACTAACTTTCTAGATTCCATATATGTGTCTTAATACATAATATTTGTTTTTCTCTTTCTGACTTACTTCACTCTGTATAATAGGCTCTAGGTTCATTCACTTCATTAGAACTGATTCAAATACATTCTGTTTTATGGCTGAGTAATATTCCTTTGTATATATATACCATAGCTTCTTTATCCATTCGTGTGTCGATGGACATCTAGGTTACTTCCATGTCCTAGCTATTGTAAATAGTGCTGCAATGAACACTGGGGTACGTGTATCTTTTTCAATTGCAGTTTCCTCAGGATATATCCCCAGTAGGGGGATTGTTGGGTCATATGGTAGTTTATTCCTAGTTTTTGAAGGAATTTCTGTACTGTTCTCCATAGTAGCTGTATCAGTTTACATTCCCACCAATAGGGCAAGAGGATTATCTTTTCTCTACACCCTCTCCAGCATTTAGTCTTTGTAGGTTTTCTAATGATGGCCATTCTGACTAGTTAGGCTTCAGTAGTACATGAACCAAGAGCTTCCAGATGTACAAGCTGGATTTAGAAAAAAACAGAGGAACCAGAGATCAAATTGCCAACACCTGTTGGATCATAGAAAGAGCAAGAGAGTTCCAGAAAAACATCTACTTCTGCTTCATTTACTATGCTAAAGCCTTTGACCATGTGGATCACAACAAACTGGAAAATTTTTCAAGAGATGAGAATACCAGACCAAGTTATGTGCTTCCTGAAAAACCTGTATGCAGGTCAAGAAGCAACTATTAGGACAGAACATGGAACAATGAACTGGTTCCATATTGGGAAAGGAGTACATCAAGGCTGTATATTGTCCCCTGCTTATTTAACTTCTATGCAGAGTACATCATGCAAAATGCCAGGCTGGATGAAGCACAAGCTGGGATCAAGATTGCTGGGAGAAATATCAATAACCTCAGATACGCAGATGACACCACCCTTATGGCAGAAAGTGAAGAGGAATTAAAGAGCCTCTTGATGAAAGTGAAAGAGAAGAGTGAAAAAGCTGACTTAAAACTCAATATTCAAAAAACGAAGATCATGGCATCTGGTCCCATCACTTCATGGCAAATAGATAGGGAAACAATGGAAACAGTGACAGGCTTTATTTTCTTGGTCTCCAAAATCACTGCAGATGGTGACTGCAGCCATGAAATCAAAAGACGCTTGCTCCTTTAAAGAAAAGCAATGACAAACCTAGATAACATATTAAAAAAAAAAGCAGAGACATTACTTTGCTGACAAAGGTCCGTGTAGTGAAAGCTATGGTTTTTCCCGTAGTCGTGTATGGATGTGAGAGTTGGACCATAAAGAAGGCTAAATGCTGAACAATTGATGCTCTTGAGATGTGGTATTGGAGAAGACTCTTGAGAGTCCCTTGGACTGCAAGGAGATCCAACCAGTCAGTGCTAAGGGAAATAACCCTGAATATTCATTAGAAGGACTGATGCTGAAGCTCCGATACTCTGGCCACCTGATATGAAGAACTGACTCATTGGAAAAGATCCTGATGCTGGGAGGGATTGAAGGCAGGAGGAGAAGGGAACGACAGAGGATGAGATGGTTGGATTGCATCACTGACTCAATGGACATGAGTTTGAGCAAACTCCAGGAGATGGTGAAGGACAGGGAAGCCCGGAATGCTGCAGTCTGTGGGGTGGCAAAAAGTCAGACACGGCTGAGCCACTGAACAACAACATTCTGAGTAGAATGAGGTGGTACCTCATTGTAGTTTTGATTTTCATTTCTCTAACAATGAGTGAAGGTGAGCATCTTCTCATGTGTTTATTAGTCATAAGAGGGTAGGACACATTGAGAGAGTGGCATTGAAACATACGTATTACCATATGTGAAATAGATAACCAGTGGGAATTTGATTTATGACTCAGGGAGCTCAAACCTGGTGCTCTGTGACAACCTAGAGACATGAAATGGGGGTGGGCGGTGGGAGTGTAGTTCAAGAGGGGAGTGGACATATGTTTACCTATGGCTGATTCATGTTGGTGTATGGCAAAACCCAACACATTATTGTAAAGCAATTATCCTCCAATTAATAATAAATAAACTAAAAAATTGAAATATTAAAAAATACTTTGCCATGTCTCACAAATTTTGATATGCTGTGTGTGCATTTTTATGAAGTTCAAATATTTTACAATTTTAATTTCTTCATTGAGCCATGAGTTATTTAGAAATGTATCATTTAATTTTTAAATAACTGAAGGTATTTCATGCACATTTCTTTTATTGACTTTTGATTGTGTCCTGATAAGACAATATACTTTGTATTATTAAGTCCTTTTAAATTTACTGATGCTTGGTTTACGGCCCAGAATATGGTCTATTTTGGTAAATTTTCTGTGTCCACTTGAACATAATATATATTGCATCCATTGTTCAATAAACATTACATTATGTTTTTCAAGTCCTTTATATCCATACTGATTTTCAATTTTTTTCTACCAGTTATTAAGTCAGAGTGTTGAGTTCTTCAACTGTAAACTTTTTTGTCTTTTACCTTTCAATTCTATTAGTTATTGACTTACTATATTTTAAAATTGTTATTAAGTACATAAACTTTTGTACTTAAGCACTTTTGTGCTTATGTACATGTCCTTTTGTTAAAGTGATATCTTTTTCATTATGAAATGATCTTCTCTTCCTGGTAATATTATTTGCTTTAAAAATCTTGATATTAGTATAACTATGTCATCTTTTGTTTGATTTGTGGTTATATAGTATATCTCTTTCCATTCTTTTACTTTTGATGTTTGTTAGGCTTTATATTAAAGTGGGTTTAATGTAGACAGCTTAAAACTAGGTATTTCTTTTTTACAATCTGAGAATCTGTGATTTTTGTAGAACACTGACTTTTAATGTGATAGTATTATCAATATGATTATACTTAAATCTGCTGTCTTGCTGCTGCTATTTGCACCATCTTTTTTTGTAAGTTTTCCCTCTTTTTTTTAAATAATTGAGTATTTGTATAACTCCATCTCCTTTGATGGCTTGTTATCTGTATCTGATATTTTGGCATTGCTTTTTAGTGCTTTCTTTAGCGTTTTTATATTTCTTCCATGCTGAACATATTATATCACTTCATATAAAATCTGTATTTCTATTTAACTTTCTCTTGGAAAGTTAAAGTTATAGATGCTACTTTTGTCACTGATTGCATTTCTACGTATATTATAAATCTTATTATTAGTTTTATTATTACTCTGAGTATTTGTCTTTTCAGTAAATTTAAACAATGAGAAAAAAAGTCTTTTATAATTACCTATACACTTGCTGTTTCCTGAGAACTTCTTTCTTTTGTGTTTAGATCCAAATTTCCATCTGGTATCATTTACTTATGCCTGAGATCTTCCTTGGAAGTGAAAAGTGAAAGTGAAGTCGCTCAGTCGTGTCCGACTCTTTGCGACCCTGTGGGCTATAGCCCACCAGGCTGCTCCGTCCATGGGATTCTCCAGGCAAGAATACTGGAGTGGGTTGCCATTTCTTTCTCCAGGGGATCTTCCCACGCCAGGGATCGAACCCAGGTCTCCCGCATTGCAGATAGACACTTTAACCTCTGAGCCACCAGATCTTCCTTAGTGATTTTAATAGTGCTGTTCTTCTGGTGGTAACTCATCTCAGCTTGTTTATATTAAAAAATGTCTTCATTCTGTCTTTGATTTTGAAAGATTTTCACTGGATATAGATTTCCTGATTGAGGGTTATTTTTAAAGAGATCATTACATTCTCTTATTACTTCCATTGCATCTAATATGAACCCTCCATTCTGTATTATCTTTGTTTCTCTGTCTGCATTCAAAATATCTCTTTATTGTGTGTTTTCAAAAATTTGGTTATGATTTGCCTTATTGATAATTTCTTCATGTTTCTTCTGCTTGGGGTTTGTTGACTATTTTGGATGTTTTATTATTTTGTTCAAATTTGAAAAAAAAGCCATTTAAAATTATTTATTTATTTGTTTTGACTGCGTTGTGTGTTTGCTGCTACATTCAGGCCTTCTCTAATTGTGGTGAGCAGAGGCCTTTAGCTGCAGTGCTCAGGCCTCTCCTTGTGGTGGCTCCTCCTGTTGCAGAGCAGGTCTCGGGGGTGCTGGTCTCGGGCTCTAAAGTATGGGCTCAGTAGTTATGGCACATGGACTCAGATCCCTCATGACTTGTTGGATCTTGGTTCCCACTCCAGGGATTGAACCATGTTCCCTGCATTGGCAAGAGGATTCTTAACCACTGGGCTACCAGAGAAGTCCCTCATTATTTTTAAAAGTGTTTTTTCCTCCCCACCCTAGCTTTCTTTGGAGGCTCCAATTAAACATACTCTAGAATGTGTGATACTGATCCATAGGCTTATGGATGATCTGTTCATCACTTCAGTCTATTTAATCTCTATTTCACTGTGGATAGTTTCTATTGCTGTGTCTTCTGGTTCACCGGCTTTTTCTTCTATAAATCTAATATGTTACTTATTCTACTCATATATTGTATTTTTCATGTATAAATATTAATTTTGGGTTTTTTAATATCTTTCATTACTCTATTTTAAAACCCTTGTATGCCTGTTCTATCATCTGTGTCATTTCTGGGTCTGTTTCTATTGATTTTTCTTTCTCCTGGCGTGGATCATATTTTCTAGCTTCTTTGTATGATTGATAATTTTTGGTTCGACGAAAAAATTCTAAATTTCACACTGTTAGATGCTTATTTTTTGTATTCTTTTAAATATCATTGGGATTTATTTGTAATCCAATTATTTAGAATCAGTTTGATTGTCTTTAAACTTGGTTTTTAACTTTGTCAAGGCAGGTCCAGAAAAGTTATTAATTTACAAATTTGGCTTCATCACTAAAGAAATACCCTGCTGAGGAACAGATCCATGCTCCATATGTTAGGAGATATATTCATTCAGGGTGGTAGGAGTGAGAATGGATAACTGGTTTTCAAGAGTCTTCTTGAAAACTCTTCTTGGGCTCAAGAGTCTTCTCCTTTTTTTCCACTAGTACTTCTGAGGTATTCAGGCCAAAAAAACCAAAAATCAGTCTGATTTTGAATGAGGTAACAACCTTAAGTTTGGGATTAATCCATAAAATAATTGGCTTGTACTTTTAAAAGTGCTGAGGTTGTGAAATATGTAGAAAAACTAAGGAACTTAACTTTTTCCATATTAAAAGAAATAAGACAACAAAATGCAATTAATGATCCTGTATTGGATATTGGACTGAGGGAAAACAAGATCTAATGGATATCGGAGCAACTGCAAAATTTGATTATTATGTGTGTGTTAGGTAATAGTGATATGACAAAGTTTTATCCATTTTTATGCTTGTACTATAGTTGATGAAGTCAGTGTTCTTAGGAAATGCATGCTGAAGCCCTTAGCGGTAGCGGTATGCGACTTTCTTTCAAAGGGCTGAAGACATTACACACACTGACCTGCTCACACACACAGACACACACCGCACAAGCCCGCAAATAATAAAGCAAACTGAAGAAAGTGTAAGTGGTTGTTGAATCTGGGAAATAGATATCTAGGAATTGCTTGTATCATCCTTGTAAATTTACTGAAAGCTGAAATTATGTGAAGAAAAAATGACTAAAAGTGAATTGGCTGAAGCACACAGGATTGAGTTTCTTTTGATTGCCAAGTGTACATTGGTTAACCTCTTGGGAGAGTTGATGGGCTTAATCTAAACATAGTGAAAACGGAGTGATTTATTATGCTCTCCTGAAACCTCCCCCTTTCTGAATCAAATTTAAGTTACAAACCAGAAGCTCTCTGATGCCAGGACTGATATGATAGTAGCTTATCTTTGTCAGTCAAGGAGACGGTCTGCTACATGCCTGCATGTCATTCCCCATTACCAGCAGCATGAAATTGATCCCGAAAAAGATGACATTAGAAATTGCAGCTCTTTCTTCCTAGAGTCATTCATCATGAGCTTTACTAGCAAAATGTTCCCAAATTCTTAGTGTAGCCTCATGAAACCAGAGCTGACTTCTTGCTAAATTCCAATATTAGTCACAGTTCTGTGGTCACGGTCCTTTTGGATTTTTTTGTTTTGTTTGTTTTTTGTTTGTTTAATAAAAAAATTTCTCATGACTGCAACAGTTTATTTTGGGTGGAGACTTGGGGCCAAGGGAAAAGAAGAAGGGGGGATTGTTTGCCATCCTCTATTTCAGGTGACCACGGAAGGCATTAGAGGGGAAACAAATCTCCCAGAAACTGGTAGCAGTTTTCAGACTTGGTCAAGTGGGAATAATGTGGCCAGTGTTATAAGTGAGTGGATACTTCTCAGAGAAGATGAGAACTTGGGGGCAGGGAAGACCATATGAAAGGTGAAACACCCCACTGTGAGTCACTCACAGCTTCACTCACCTAGTCCTACTTACAGATAGCCCCAGAGTCCCTTTTGTCTTTGCTTGTTAACAGAGAAGAATGTATCTGATCTCCATGTCTTGTCCAGATGATTAATGGAGATGCTACTGCAGGGATAAATGCTGCTTCTTTCTGTGCATCTTTGGCATCAAGTAGCACCTGCTCAGTTACCAAGGAGTTTTATCTTACAATCAGCAAATAAAGCTGAGGTGAAGTAAGTCAGCGTCCTGGACTCATGGCAGTGTTTAACAAAGCAGGAAGCTGAGCTGCAAAAAGGATGCTTGATTTCTTTGATCAGCTTAAACATTGCCTTGGTTAGAATCACAGATTGTTACAACCCCAGATCATGCCATGAACATTGCCATCCCTAACATATAAACCACTAACTAGTTCCAGATGAATTGACAGGGTAACTATTCGTAGAGCTGGTCCTAAATAAATGTATGCTCTCACACTTTGCCCCTATGCTCCAGTTGTCCTTGGCGGGACTCTTGTGTCACTTATTCTGTCTTCTCAGATTTAGTCTTGTTATAAGACATAGCCTGAGATTTAAAATTGAGCTCTGGAAAGATTTATTTAAGACTGAAGATTTAAAGGGAAGTGGTCAAGCATTGACCTAGGTGATTTTAAATAATTTAAAATCTCTTGTCAGTCTACAAACCTCCTATAAGCGTTATTACTCCTATTTTAGAAATGAGGAATCTGAGGTAGATATTGAAAAGATAAGGAGTTTGACCATGGGCAAACGGGTAATCACTGATTCAATGAACATGAACTTGGGCAAATTTTGGGAGACAGTGAAGGACAGGGAGGCCTGGCGAGCTGCAGTCCAGGGGGTCGCAAAGAGTCAGATATGACTTAGTGACTGAAAAACAACAACAAGCAGTTAATATATGGAAGAAGTAGGATACAAACCCAGTTCTTTGTGTTTCCAAGAGTTTCCTCGGGTACCAGGTTGTGAACTTGCAAATTTCCCATCCTTCCCATAAAACACTTTCCCCCAATTCTATCTTTCCTTTGTTCAGCAAATATATCTCTACATGCCAGGTACTAGGTCGGGTGTTGGTGATTTGGAAGAATTTGTAAGTTTTATGAAAGGAAAAAAATGTATGATGATAGAACATACTCATATAGGATAGTGGGGTTTTCTCTAATTTAGTTAAAGATGAACTTCTGAGTTGGTGACATAGAGTCCTGAGACTTCAAACTTGGGAAGAAGGAAGCCATGCAAAGCCCTGAGCTGTGAGCATTCCAGGACAAGGACAAGCAAAGGCAAATGCCTTGAAGCTGGAAAGGGAGGAATCTGTTCAGGGAACTGATACAAGACCAGCAGGATAAGCATAGAGAAAGGGAGTGATAAATGTGTGCTGGCACTTGAGAGTGAGGCCGAGCAATGTCATGGAAGTCCTTACAGGATGTCGTTGCACTCCAGGAGCATGAGGCCAGAGTCGTATAACATGGCACCAGAAGCTCCAGTGGGTGCCAATTGCAGCTTTTTATTGCCAGTCACTCTTCTGTACTGCCTTGAGTTGGTTTTGACTTTTTGCTGCAGCTTCTCTTGCTGATTTTAAGGACAAATGACTGTTAGTAAAGAGATCCTAGATAATCACAATGCTACTTTCTTTAAAATATCTACCACCAAGCAAAATTTGTATCAAATGTTTCTGTAACTCCGGATTTTGTTTCAGTTCCTGAACAGCCCATCATGGTGACACAAGGCTGAGAAGATGAGCATTTCAGCAGGTTGCTGTCTGCAATCCCACCTAGTTCTTTGTACCTCAGCAAGTTCAACTAAGTTTTAAAAACTTTGTCATATGGACAGTGGGGATTTCAGATTGTCATGCATTTTCATATGTTTTGTATATTTTTTGTTCTTCCTGGAATACTATCTTCTGTATTTTTCCCTTTGGCATCCATGAAAACTGTTTCTTATCAACTATTTTTGTAAGACTCACTTTATCTGAGAAAGAATTACACCATCTAATTCTGTTCTTTGAATGTACCGCTATTATTTCCCTTAACAAATTTTAACTCTTCACACACATGGTTCATGTCCTCTGATAAATAATGTCTGAGCTCATCTGAGGCTGCTGACCTTGTCTCGTTCATCCTTGCCCCTCTAGCACTTCACTCAGTATCCAGCACAAAATAAACTCAATAAATGCTAAATGAAATGAGTGCTTAGTGGAAGTTCGTGCTCTGCCATTAACTCAGAATTTGATGCATGGTCTTAGGTGACTCATCTACTTTTCCCAGGGGCCTCAGTAAGTTATCTCATTTATAATGCTGCATTTGAGTGGATTATGTAATTTGTAATATTAGTAGTATTGAGTACTTACCCTGATTGAGTACTTACGCTGTGCACCCTCTGTGTTAGGTGCTGTATATGCATTATCTCAATGGATCCCTACATCAGCTTCATGAGGTAGCTGTCACCGTCGTTCTCATTTGACAGATAGGAAGCTGAGATCCAGGGATGAAAAGTGATTTGTGCAAAATTGCGCAGGATAGTGGAATTTGGAACGGATCAGAACTGAGTTTGTTGGACTCCATAGCCCATGCCCCAAGTATCTTGCTGCATCATTTTCAGTTCTCTAAACTAGTGAGTAAAGCACCCTGATGACAGCATTTCTGCATTCTTTTTTTTCTGATGTTGGCAACACTCACACCCACTGTAGTGATAATTTTGTTTGTTTGTCTGTCTACCAAGAAAGGTGAGAAAGCAGAGGCTTTCTTAGGCTCACAATTGTGAGTCACTCATAGGTTATTCTGAAAATTGATTCTAAAGTGAGCTTTTGAGGAAGGCTGCATTCCACTGCCAGGGCTGGTCCATCTGCTGAGAGAATGATGAAAGACTAGCACCACACAGGGAAGGCGAGGCGATCTGAGACCTCAGGAAACAGGGTTCTGGGGGTAGGGAGAGCAGTAGGTGGAATTGAAGAGTGAGGGTAGAGGGCTTTCAACAGTGTAATCAGCTTTAAATGCAGAGTTCAAAACAAAAAAGAATTCAACACTGGAGCTTGATTATATTTAACCAGTGGATATTTAATATCATGCCTTTACATTTTAATTCTGGGAAGAAACATGGCTCAAGTTACAAATCTTACAGAAATGACTAGGGAGGCCTGGGACATGAGACACCCAGGTGGGAGGCGTCTGTCACCAGAATAAAGCCAAACCAGTCAGCACCTGGCCTGAGTCATGCTGTCGGTCTGCCTTGATGGGTTCTATGTCAGCCACCTTAGGGAGGACAGATGTCATGGAGTGGGGAGGAGTAACATGGTGTCATGGGGATGTAGTTTAGTAACATGTCAATGGCATAGGGTCCTGTAATTCCCATCTTAGGACTGAGGGGCAGCTGAGCCTTACAGGGTAGAGAGGTGGACAAGAAAGACCCAATAATTCATGTGTGAATGAATGCGGAAGACTACTGTGTCTTCTAACTCCTGGCCAAGCACAAAATGACCCACACTGCTGTGAAGGTTAGAATCCAAACAAAAGGTCTAGTTAGAAGAATTGACTGAAGCCTGGGTGGTCTCCCTGCCTATTCCCTGCATTCTTTCTTACGTCCTTCCAGGCTGCCCAAAGGTCATTGCAAAAGCTCATCCTTACTTGATTCATGAAGGTCTGCTTTTGGTGGTGTTGACTGTTTTGAGTCAAGGTTACCTATAATTTTCTGATTAACTAAAAAACTTTCACACATGCTCTTTTGTGGCAATCCTGAGACAGTTTTTGTTTTCTGCTCCCGCTTCATGTATGAGGAAACCGAAGCTCAGGGAAACTCGATGACATACTCAAGATCACGGGTGAACAACCACTATTGTTAGGAAAGAATGAAAATTGTTTAAATCTTCAGGTTTTCTTTTTTTCTCAATGTAGCCAATATTGACCTTTAGAGTTCCTTCCTGAGCAAAGGCTGTGCCATACCCTGCTGAACTGACCCTGTCCCCCGCCCTGCTTCTATCAGAAAGTATTAACTGGCAATCCAAGCCTCAAAGAATTTTCTATGAAATTTAGTATGTGAGAGCTCTAAGTTCATAAACTGCTGATAATTTCTCCCCCCAAAAGAACATTTTCATTAGAATGACCATAAAATTTCTTGTCCAGTTTGGCACATATTTGAAATTAAAATGAGCAACAAAAATAATTTAAATGATATGATTTTGAAATATTGACTAGGTGAAATAGTTCTATTAAAA
This sequence comes from Budorcas taxicolor, assembly GCF_023091745.1. NCBI lineage: Eukaryota > Metazoa > Chordata > Mammalia > Artiodactyla > Bovidae > Budorcas > Budorcas taxicolor. The sequence goes on along the minus strand of NC_068917.1, from coordinate 46,099,310 downwards.
CAATTTTCAAATACAAAGTTCTTAAAGTAAAAATAATACATACCAGTTAAGATAAACCAAATCTTTTAAAATGTATATTGATTGTAGGAATACTAAAAATAACATGCAAAATAATTATTATTGGTATTTATTCACATACTTTATAAGCAATTTCTTAGCCAAATATGTTTCTAATTCTGTCACTGTCACTCATATTTCCCCTAAATAAAATAGTTTTGCTTATTTATCTTTTTTTTTAATAATCGATAAGAACTGTTTATTTCTGACTCTTTCAAAACGGCAGTCCCTATTCATGGCCTGTATTTTTGCTTTTATTCTGTTGTTAGAGGATTTCTTCTTAATCTGTTCCTGTGAGATCCTCCTATGTAGGAATGATTGTGTATAGAAACTGCCATGTTTTGCAAATATTGTCCAAACATAGTTAAGAAAATAATTTTAATATGGCCATATTATAATTTTTGAAGAGCTTGAAGACTTCTTCACAGCATAATTTTATAGTTAACTAACTTTGAAAAATGTTTTTTGACCCAGGAGAAAGTTATTTTCTCATAGACATAAAATCTTCAGTGAGAGGTTGTATTCCATGCAGTCATTCAAAGACTCAGGCTAGTGGAGGCTAGGGAGTTGAGCTGTGTTCTGGATCCTTGTCTCTTTCTTCTGTCCTCCTTGGTTCTGCCTGTTGTAATGGGATAAACGGAGTCAAGTCCTGCTTTTACAGAGTTTTCCTTCAAATATTTGAGGACAACTCTCCAACTTCTCCTGAGGTTTATCCTTCCAGACTAAACTGTTGCACCTCATTCAGTCATTCCTCATTTTGACATGGTTTGCAGTTCTTTACCTTATAACACATAGTCCTCTAAAGGCACTCTCCTTTTGACTCTTGATACATTTGAAAAGAGAAATGAGAAGGACAGATGAGAGAAACAAAGTTCAGTGAGACTATTGCTTTCTGTGTGCTTACGCAGTGTTTTTCACTTCTATCAGATTGTAAGCTGCGAGATGGCCGCAACTGCCTGTTTTGTTCACCTTATTGTCCTCAGCCCCTTGCATAGTGCCTGGAATCACAGATTTCCAATACACAGTTATTCAGTCATTAAATAGATAACTACTTATGTCACTGTCTGTTCATTGGCTAGCTACTGATCAGGGCTTGGAACCAAATTTTGAATCATCTGGTTCTGTTGAGACTTTTCAGCATTCTGTTTTTTTTTTTTTCTTTTCTTTTTCCCATCTCCCTGCTTCCTACCCACTTTCCCTCCCTTCCTTCCTTTCTCCTCTCCATCTCCCCATTGTTTTTCCCTGTCTCTCTCTTGAATTCCTTCTGATCTTTGGAGATATATAGAGACTTTAAAAATACAAACTAATGAACTCATGAGAGCATGTGAGTTTAAATGCTACCCATACAATTTCAGGAAAATACTGTCCTCTGGGCTTCACGTAATTTTTCACCTGAGATAAATTCCAATATGTGTAAAGACTCGAACTAGGATAGAGGTATTTTACCCTTTAATTCCTAGGTTGCTGTGGAGCTGTTTTCCTCGGGGAGTGGGTATATGCTTGTGCATGTGTTAGCATGTGTGTGGTGAGTAATATATGAATTAAGTGTGACTTTATGGGGTACAGAGTGAGACCTGTGCCTGGGATCCAGACTACTCATCTCTACAGAGCAAGGGTTACCAAACACTGGTTTGTGGGGCCAGCAACAAACCAATTACCTGATGCAACTGTAGATTCTGGGGTCCCCATCTTATACCTTTTAGAATTCAAACTTTCATGGGTTTAGGAATTTTTATTATTAACAAGCAATTCTGGTGATTCTTCTCTACAAGCTGGAGAGAAGACTGGATGTTTGCTCTTTTGTCCAGGATATTAACTAGGGAAAATCAGCCCTAAAAGGAATTTGTTGATGTAGAGAGAGGTGCTTGAAGTGAGAAGTAGGCTTGCAAAAAGATCAGGTGACAGATTTCTACAATGAAAGGGCACAAAGGAATGAATTAGAAGTATTTCAGAGGTCTAAGGCCATTTAACTGGGGGCAAATGGCAATGCTTATCCAAATGACTGGCACCTGGAAGCATCAGAACACATTGCACAGTAAAACAATTCATGTTAATATGACAAGTAAACATTTAAAATCTGAGCAGTTAAAAAATGTACCCAGGTACCTCTCTTTTTAAAATAGAGTCATTAAAAGGAGTGGTGAATTAATTACCATAGAAAGAGGTCCACAACTTTAAATGCGAAGGGTCTGCTAAGATTTTAAAACTTTAGAGAAAGCGGGAAAAGAAACTAAGACAACTTTGTTAGTGACTGCCTTTTCTAGGAGAGACGAGGGCCTCGGATTGGGAGGCTAACAGCAGTCCTCTGTGATGTCTCCTGTGTTGTATTTATTGACTCTTGTGGTGGGTCCACAGATGTTTGCTTTATGATAATCCATCTAGATCCATGTTTGTGTTGTCTGCACCTTCCTAATTGTGTGTTATCTTTCTCAAAAATTACTTTAAAGGCATTGCTATAACAATGGCTAAGTGTTGAAGTTTGCACAGCAACATTTTAATCCTTCAATTGTCTGGAAAAATTTCTTTAGGATGAATGCCCCAGTCTAGCTTCTTATTAATTTCTGGAACAGAAACTTTAAATGTTTACATTTGCTCATAATTCATAGGATTAGGTTTTATTTTAAGCACTTGGCATTAGGAATCTCTTGAAAATAATTTACTGGTTTAATAAAACATGCTTACATTCTAGAACTGAACCAAGATTCTTTGGCTTATAACTAGTCCTCGGGTTTTTGATCACTCTATTTGATTTCTCATTAAAATGAATTTATCCCATTGTATTTTTTTAATGTTCCTCTTTAGTTCTAAAAGTTGATACTTTATAGGTCCATAGCACTGTGTGCTTTACAAGCAGCTTTATCTGCATAGTTTGATTTGATCTGGTACATAGAGTATTTCTCTAAGGCAGTAGAGAAATCATCACTAATCTCTCTTGACCCAAGACTGCATCTGGGAAGCAAGTGGGATTAATTTAGCTATTGTCTGTCATATGGCTAATGATGGGTGGGATTGGGAATCAAGCCCAGATCTTATGAATGTAAGTGCAGTGCTTTATCCATTACGTGGATGATTATTTTTTTAAAAAAAGACAAATATTATCCAAATTAATTTGCCCTCTACTTTCGAGGCTCATGGTTTTAGTTTTTGGATTAGGGTCCTTGGTGGAGTAAGTCTCCCCACCTTTGGAAACAAGAGGGCCCAGTTGTCATTATTTAGTTCTACTTTATAAATAAATAAATAAATAATTGCTTAATGAAAAAAAATTCCATTTGTTATAATTTACATACTGATAAGTGTACATTGGCATGCCGCTCAGTTGATTTTTACAAGCTGTATACAACCTTGCAACAAGCACACAGATCAAGAAATACAGTGTTTACCAACACCCCAGAAATTTCCCTCATGTCCATTCCAATGAGTATCCACACCCTAAGGTTAAGCACTGTCACGACTTTTAACCCTATGGATCAGTATTGTCTGTTTTTGTACTTTATATGAATATAGTCATACAGGCTGCATTTTTTTGTGTCTGTCTTCCCTTGCTCAGTATTATGTATGTGAGATTCACCCACATTGCTATTTGTACTTGTAGAATATTTATTCTCTTTGCTGTCCAGTGTGACTTTATCATAATTTGTCTGTCGACTTGTTGTTAAGTCGCTCAGTCATGTACAACTCTTTGCAACCCCATCGACTGCAGCATGCCAGGTTTCCCTGTCCTTCACCATCTCCCGAAGTTTGCTCAAACTCATGTCCATTGAGTCATTGATGCCATCCAACCATCTCATCCTCTGTCATCCCCTTCTCCTCCTGCCTTCAATCTTTCCCAGCATCAGGGTCTTTTCCAACGATTCGGCTCTTCACATCAGGTGGCCAAAATATCAGAGCTTCAGCATCAGTCCTTCCAGTGAATAGCAAGGGCTGCTTTCCTTTAGGATTGACTGGTTTGATTTCCTTGCAGTCCAAGGGACTCTCAGAGTCTTCTCCAGCACCACAGTTTGAAGGCATCAATTCTTCAGCGCTCAGCCTTTTTTATTGTCCAGCTTTCACATCCGTACATGACTATTGGAAAAATCATAGCTTTGACTATACTGACCTTTGTAGGCAGAGTGCTATCTCTGCTGTTTAATATGCTGCCTAGGTTAGTCATAGCTTTTCTTCCAAGAAGCAAGCGTCTTTTAATTTCATGGCTGCAGTCATGATCCACAGTGATTTGGGAGCCCAAGAAAATCAAGCCTGTCACTGTTTCCATTGTTCCCCATCCATGTGCTATGAAGTGATGGGGCCAGACGCCATGATCTGCATTTTCTGAATGTTAAATCAGCTTTTTCACTCTCCTCTTTCACCTTCATCAAGAGGCTGTTTAGTTCCTCTTTGCTATCTGCTGTAAGAGTGGTGTCATCTGCATATCTGAGGTTACTGATATTTCTCCTGGCAATCTTGATTCCAGCAGTACTTCATCCAGCCTGGCATTTTGCACAATGTACTCGGCATGTAAGTTAAATAAGCAGGGTGACAATATACAGCCTTGATGTACTCCTCTCCCAATTTGGAAACAGTCTGTTGTTCCATGTCCGGTTCTAACTGTTGCTTCTTGACCTGCATACAGATTTCTCAGGAGGCAGGTAAGGTGGTCTGGTATTCCCATCTCTTTAAGCATTTTCCATGGTTTGTTGTGGGGTCGCACAGAGTTGGACATAACTGAAGCGACTTAGCAGCAGCAGCAGCACACAGTCAAAGGCTTCAGGATAGTCAGTGAAGCAGAAGTAGATGTTTTTCTGGAATTTTCTTGCTTTTTCTATGATCCAACAGATGTTGACAACTTGATCTCTGGTTCCTCTACCTTTTCTAAGTTCAGCTTGTACATCTGGAAGTTCTTGGTTCACATACTGTTGAAGCCTAACTTGGAGAATTTTGAGCAATACTTGCTAGTGTGTGAAATGAGTGCAATTGTGCGGTAGTTTGAACATTCTTTGGCATCGTCTTTCAACTGTTGATGAGTATTTGGTTGGTTTTCATGTGGAGGTTAGTACCTCTAGAGTACAATGATCATTCTAGTCCAGGTCTTTTGGTGAGAAGATGTACGCATTTCTGTTGGGTGCACATTTACAAGTGGGATTGCTAGGTCCTAGCTTATGTCTGAATGTGTTCTTATTTAACAGATACTGGTAAAAAATTGACACTCCTACACACCCCATCATAGCCAGGTTGGGAAAAGGAGAGGAAGACAACAGTTATCTAGATTAAGACAGTCAGATTCTCTCTTAGGAGACTGGACCATAGACCTGGTGGAAAGTCACTGGTGGGTTTAAGGGATTCTAGAAGTAGACACGAAGAGGCAATGAGCCAGGTTTGCAGCAGAATACTAGCTTCCAAAATCAAGGTACCAGGGCTGCCCAGACTTCAGACTTTTCTCCTAGTTCCACTCCTGACAACTGCAGTGATGCTTCATTTTCTATATTGATGTCCAGGAGGCGGTATCTTTACAGCAAACCCCAGCAGTTTAATTACCTAGATTGCCTGCACTTCCATGCTTTCAGTTAATATATTGTTGGTGTTAAAACAGTTAAAACCCATTTGTTGGATATTGGGGTTCTATACCTAATCACATTTTGGTACTGGGAAATTTAAAAAGAATCAATCAGTCAATGTTCCTTTCACAAATACCATGACTGAAGTAAGTGCAAAGAACACTGCAAACAAAATAAGGAAGTGGCTAGGTCTATCAGGGATGAATATACTGTGAGATTAATGATGCTTAAGAGTCAGGGTATCTGACTTGTTTAAAACCTGTCCTAAGAGTACTCATCATGTTTCTGTAGAGCTTTTCATGCACAGGTAGTGTATTTCAACTGAAATTTAGTGAATGTTTATCTTATTTTATTTTTAAAGAGTCTCCCTCTCTGCACTGGTTTATCCTTTGGGTTCTGCAACACCTGGATCTTCCTCATTATGGGGAGGGTAGTAAAGACTTCAAAGAGTAAGAGCCCTTGAGTTGAGTCTTGAAGCACAAAGAGGGTTTTCTCAGATGCTCAAGGGCTGGTAGGCTGGGCCAGGCCATGAAGATAGTGTGTGTCAAGGCACAAGGCACATCTGTGTGAAACAAATGTGATTGTTTGAAGACAAGTAATAGTTTGATGCTAGAGCTAAGTGGACAATGGCAGGTTGCGGGTAGCACTGTAATGAATAAGGAATATGAGAAGTTGGCCAAGGACCAGTCAGGGAGACCCACGTATGCCATGATTAAGATCTTGTGTTTGGTCATCCGGTTGCTGGGAGTTGGGGGAGAGTTGTCATGACTGAGTGCACTAAGGCTTTTGTAGATGGAGCCTTTCCCCCCAAAATATGCTCCCAGTCATAAGAACACTCAACAGGATCAGGAGTTTTTGCAGATCCTATATCTCTAATTTTGAAGATAAGAGTACTTGGCAAAGGAGAGAGAAGGAAGCAACAGTCTATATATTTGGAGAGAAAAATCACATGGATGGATGAGGAAAAAACAAAAATTGAAATAGTGTACAAATGCACTTTTAAATATCATTGAAACCAGTTTCCAAGATGTCAAGGAGGAAGATTAGAAGGGAGATGGAGCAGAAGGCCAATATGTGAGGCAGTTACCACTTAAAGCATCCTTTGCCATAGTGGGTCTCCTCTGAGGAAAAGACAGGACACAGTCCAGCAGAATTTACAGCAAGTGGTTGGAATTTCCTCAGCACCCTCCATGTGTGTTTCCGTAAGTGTATGTGCATTAAGAGCTGCTTAGTGTAGGTCAGGGGAATGAGGCCCAACATGACAAGAAGGACCTCTTCTCACATGCTCATGTTCTTATGAGCTATGACTCCCCAGCCACTGCTACCACACTCTTGAACGAAATGCAACATAACCCATAACCAGTCAGCTCTGGGATTTCAGACCTGGCTCTGCATGCCTGTAACCCAAGTGTCTTGGCTGCAGTTACCCTGTCACCCCAGCTCCATAATTCTTATCTTGGCATGAGAAACTTTTAAATTGCATTTGGGGCTAAGACTTCAGCCGCAATAAGTTAAATCCTAGAAATAAGCGTGCAACATATAGGAGAAATAGGCATGCAGTATTGTACCTGTACTGAAGGAGGAGAGGGTATCAGAGGATGAGATGGCTGGATGGCATCACCAATACAATGGACACGAACTTGGGCAAACTTTGGGAGATGGTAAGGGATAAGAAGGCCTGGCATGCTGCAGTCCATGGGGTCACAAAGAATCGGACACGACTGGGCAACTGAACTAAACTTAACTGATTGTACATGTGTTTCCATGAAGCTGTTGTGTCAAGCAGACACCAAGTAGGTGGTTGCCCCAAATGTGGCCACTGGTATAGTTCACACATTGAGGAGGAACTACTTCTTCCTATGTTTGACAAAGCCATGGGCTGCTTGAGTGAATACCCATGGAAGCATGGCAAAGGATCATGACCTAAATCCCACACATAGAGAAGAGTTCTCCTTCATGGTGCTCTGTGCTTAGTATGAGAATATGTGCATTCAGTTTTGTTGCTAATGAAGCTCCCTCCAAATGGGAATAGTTGCTCTCTATTTCCTGTATCTGGAATCAGCTAGCACCAGCTAGTCTGGGCAAAGAGAACTCAACAGATTGGAAGGAACTGTAGCCTTATTGTCTTTGCCTCCATTCTCTCCTCCATGAACTTAAAGCATCAACCTTGTGTATTTATTCCATGTATTTTTCTACAATAAAAGAGATGGGGTCAAGAATAAGGTGTGATTCAACTGAAGTTTGCATTAGCTCAATGAATCAAACATTTCTTGGGCTTCTTGCAAGGCTATTATAAAGCCACTGAAAGATTTTCTATCCCACTTGTAGAAGTAGTGATGTATTTTGTTTTCCCGGGCTCTGAAATCACTGTGGATGGTTATTGCAGCCATGAAATTAAAAGATACTTGCTCCTTGGAAGAAAAGCTATGACAAACCTTGACAGCATATTAAAAAGCAAAGAGACCAGTTTGTCAACAAAGGTCCATATAGCCAAAGCTATGTTTTTTCCAGTAGTCATGTACTGATGTGAGAGTTGAACCATAAAGAAGGCTGCACATGGAAGAATTGATGCTTTCAAACTGTGGTGCTAGAGAAGACTCTTGAGAGTCCCTTGGACAGCAAGGAGATAAAATCAGTCAATCCTAGAGGAAATCAACCTTGAATATCCATTGGAAGGACTGACATTGAAGCTCCACTACTTTGGCCACCTGATGCAAAGAGCTGACTCGTTGGAAAAGACCTTGATGCTGGGGAAGATTGGAGGCAAAAGGAAAAGAGGGTGACAGATGACAAGATGGTTAGACAGCATCACTCAGTGGACACGAATTTGAGCAAACTCCGGGAGATAGTGAGAGACAGAGAGGCCTGGTGTGCTGCAGTCCATGGGGTCACAGAGTTGGACATGACGTAGCAACTGAACAACAGCATCCCATGTGTCAGGGCAGGGAAGCCAACTTACTGCTTGTAAGCTGGGGGATGTAGACTAATTTTTCTCTCTGGTATCTTTCTTGGATTCTTTAGTTCAATGCCAGTAATCACTCTCCAAGCTCCCGCTCCAACTTGCTTCTACTAGGAGAGGAAAACCAAGGATGAAGCCAAGATATTAAATGTGATTAAGATTTTTACCCCTGGTCAGATCATGAGAAGAGTGCAATTACCATCTTATCAACCCAGTTGTTTCATAGATGAGGAAACTGAGGCCCAGAGAAGTCATGCAGTGTACTTAGAGTCACAAGGGTATTTAATGAGAAACTCAGGGTATGTACCCAAGTCGTCTCATTCCTTACTCCATCTTCAGTTACTCCACTACACAGATGAACTTTATCCTTGAAAATCACTGTCTTCATTTTCAGGAAAGCACAATACCTCATCCTTCCTCCTCCTTTTACGTACTGTGTACACCTATTTACTCTTCATCCTCTGTTCTGTGAAAGCTTATCTCTCAAGAAAGCTTACTTTGGAGGTATCTACACAAGCTACACCCTTCCCAGGCATATTTACATGGAAAGACTTATTCTAATACAAGGCTTTGAGCAATGCACTCATTGCAGAGCCTCAACATCGTGTCATAGACAGTCACTTCCTTGGCCTGTGTGTAAATCCAACCTAATAATGACAATGTTTGCAGCTGCCCCCTCATATAAATAACATTTGTACTGGCAGATTTTCTTAAAAGGTGGGCAATGTGAAGGAAATGTGTATTTCTGGGAAACACCATCCTGAAGTCCCAAGGAAGAACAATGCTCCTTCTTTCCAAAACATTGCTGAATTCCTCTCCAAGTGAGTTCTGAGATCAAGTTCTGAAAATGTGTATTTCACAGTCTTTCTTTGGATGCTCTTGTGTCAGACAGTGCTTCACTATTTTAGAGAGAAAAAGCATTCCTGTTGCCAGGTAGCCACTCCCACACACTTTATGGAACATGTTGGAAAGAGGCAAATCACCATTCATTCAGTTGATTCCTCAGCTCCTTAGGGACTGACTCTGCATCAGGGCTCAATACTGAAAGGAAGATTTCAAACTCCAACTTGAATTGGTCAGGAAATGGGGTTCCTACTCAGGCTAAAGGAGCCGTAGGTCCTAGGTACTGGAGGAGGTGATATGTACAAGTTATTGAATTCTCAGGGACTGTGAATTCAGAGTCCTAAAGATACTGTCTGGGAATTAGCAAGATCTAAATGGTAGAGAGACTATAGTCCTGGCAGAGGTCATTCAGAAAAAAAAAAAAAAAAAATAGAGATGACAATTTATGTAGGCATACATAAGGGCACATGGCTTATAATCAGCCTGTGTACTGTGCTTAGTTGCTCAGTCGTGTTTGACTCTGCAACCCCATGGACTGTAACCCATGAGGCTTGTGGGTTGCCATGCCCTCCTCCAGGGGATCTTCCCTACCCAGGGATCGAACCCAGGTCTCCCACATTGCAGGCAGATTCTTTACTGTCTGAGCCACCAGGGAAGCCCATTAATCTGCCTATTGTATTCCATTCATAAAGGCTGGGAAGACTTGCAGAATGTTTTATGCTGAGACAAGAATACCTTTACCACTGAATATAATAGTAACAGTAATAGTTAAAAAGATTTTTATATTTTATTGGATCTGTGCCACACTTCCATCCTGTCTCTACATCCTTGAATAGATTTTATTTACAACTGTAGTCAGAATCAGATGGGCAGTAACAGAAAGACAAGGGATGAAGTAGTCAAGACATGAGACTGGAATTGATGATCAACTTTTTCTGAAAAGAAGTCCTTTGTGGTTCAGAATGGGAATTTGAGGCCACTCCAAGATCAAAGGCCCTTCCACCTGACATCCTGAGCCACAGGGCACAGCCTTTTGACTGAACTGTGAGATACTGCCTGCTGGAGTAAACAGTACAGTGGGTCCCTATATGAAGGGCTGTGGCCATCTACAAAATCAGGGATGTCTGGGACTAAATTATGCAGCTGTGTGCATGCCAAAGAGTAAATAATCTTGCAGAGCAAATAAAATCTGTAACATGGGATAACTCCTTATGCCCAAATACTAACATTATGACAGGACTCCAGTCTATCACTTAATACCAGGAACATAGTAAGTGCTCAGAATCCCAACTGTTACCATAACTAAAATCTTCTTTAAAATCCGAGTTTCCCTTTCCATTTCTATTGAAAGAGTAGTGGGAAAAGCAGGGGCAATGGAGTCAAGAGATCTGATTTGTCACTTACTAGTTCATGACCTTGTCAACTTACTCCCATCAGCAGATTCACTCTCCTTGTCCATAAGATGTTCACATTAACAACAATATCTGCCACACAGTAAATTCTCAGTGAATATTAGCTTTCTTCTTCCCTCTTGTTTGCTTCACAAGCTTCATAAGACAAAGAGATAATTCACATGATCTTATTATTGGAAAGGGACCCTCTTTTCTACATTCTCTAAGAAATACTGGGTAAGAGTGAAGGCTTCTAGCTAAGAAAAAGTATTTAATGAAGATAAAAGATCCAAATCTCTACTTTGCTCTTGATAGCAAGAGGGATGGGGCAGGGGTTGATGAGCAGTTAACTACAGGTGACAGCAGTTACGAAGTATAACTCTTAGCACTTAACTAAGAGTTTTTGCTTTTGGGACAAGAACTTAGAAGTCTCTCTACTTGGTTTTGGTTGTCCTTTATGTAAAACACCTGTGGTATCAGGAAAATATGGGAATCTACAAGAGATCAGAGATACAGTCACTTTTTATAAAGGGTTCATAACTCATTAGAAATAATACAGTGCTGTGTAAACTTCCAACCAGATCAGGACACCTCTAGTTGCCAAGAGGATAGAGAGAGGAAGATGGAACCTGGTAGAGAGGACTGGTGAGATCTAGAGGTCAAGAGCCTTTACATAGAAATGATCAAAAGTGCTACGACTTAATAAAACAGCAAATAGTTACTTAAAAGACAGATATTTTACCCAAACAACTGCTAGACAGTTATAATGTTTGTTTATTGATATGTTGATATAAATTGCTTATGAAGCCAAGTACCATAACATTAAAAAAAATCAAATTGTATTTCTAATAAAAAAGGTAGACAATCACAAGCGTAAAATAACCAACTAATTTATACATTCTTTGAGGGGGTTAGTGACTCAAAATCCAGAAACTTAATTCTTGTTGAAAATGTCACAACAGAGGCATAAGTGAGCTTCTGGGTCATTGATAAAGACTTCCCAGGACTGAACAGGAGCTGAAGCTGCCCTCGTCTTCATTAGGTTGAGAACTTGCTCCTCTGAATATCATTCTGAAGTATCTGCAGTGAAAGGTGTATCTATGAGGAAATAACATACTCTTGGCTGGAAAATCCCATGGACGGAGGAGCCTGTTAGGCTGCAGTCCATGGGATTGCTAGGAGTCGGACACGACTGAGCGACTTCACTTTCACTTTTCACTTTCATGCATTGGAGAAGGAAATGGCAACCCTCTCCAGCGTTCTTGCCTGGAGAATCCCAGGGACGGGGGAGCCTGGTGGGCTGCCGTCTATGGGATCTCACAGAGTCGGACACGACTGAGGCGACTTAGCAGCAGCAGAAGCAGTAAACCCCAGGAGGATAGGGAGACATTAATTGTACTCCAGTGATATAAGACCTATCTGGGTAAAGGTTTATTGTTCTTGGTGCTCATTTGGTTTGGCTTTCCTAAACTGAATACCCAAAGTGTAGAAACCAAATCTTTCCTACATTCTATGATAAAGTATCTGCCAGCAGTGTGGGAGACCCGGGTTTGATCCCTGGGTTGGGAAGATCCCCTGGAGAAGGAAATGGCAACCCACTCCAGTATTCTTGCCTGGAAAATTCCGTGGACAGAGGAGCCTGGTGGGCTACAGTCCATGGCGTTGCAAAGAGTCGGACACGACTGAGCGACCTCACCACCATCACCATTCATGTATTATGAAATGCCTAGAACTGTACAACGTCCTTTGGGCACTTTATAAGTGTTTGTTGGAACCTGAAGGATTGAATTGCACATAAAGCATTCTGTTTATCTTGTAAGAAATTTTTCTGATCTAGTAATAGCCCTTAGCTCAAGGTATAGCAGCTTTGCTAGCATGGGGTTGACTCCGGAAACTGGCAGCCTAAAGGATTAGGTGTAAATGAGATCAGAATAACATCTGGGAATGGTGGCCATCTGGCTCAGAGAAATTGAGACCTATTATTGGGCTGTGGAAACTTGATTGGCTCAAGAACTTCTGTTCTTACTATGCTTCTCCTAGCTATTGGACTCCTACTGCAGCCTCCACATACCAAGCATGCACAGGGCTACATGAAATCCTGAAATAAGTTTGACAGCTTTGGGCCACTTAGCCAAAGAACTCTGTGCTTAACTCAGTGTCCCGGCATCTCACGGTCCGTTTGCCACTGGTTTCCAAGACTCAGGTTCTGTAAAATGGAATAATAGAGAAGTGTAGGAAGGGATACACTGATCAAGGTTAGGCCATGAGAGGAGGATGGTTGACAGCTTTAAGAACTATGTACATGGAAAAAGTATTTACCCCTGCCAAGATATCTTAATGACCCTTCTTCCCAAAGTCACCTTGCTCTTCACTTCTTCAGACTCAGAGGCTTTTTAAGCTATTACCAGGCTAAACACCCCTCTCTCTCTTTCTCTTTTTCATAGCGTGTATTTATAATGCACTGTGAGTATTCTGAAATTGAAGTGTGTTAAATAACATATCTGCATCTATATTCATAAAAATTAATATATCCTAATTAAATATATAAGTTAAGTATAAGAAAGAATAACAAAAATATGTATTTGATCATGTATATTTTGGGGTGCAAGGGAAGTGTAAGATACAATTCTCCTTTATAAATAATCAACACCAAACTACAAATGCAGACAGATGCAGGTATTTATTTTGGTTACTCAACTATCACAAGTAGTATTGTTATTGGTGAGATTGTTATTGGTGATATGATTTTTTTGAAAGGGCCAGTGCATACATGTGTGTGCTCAGTCATGTCCAACTCTTTGCGAAAGGGCCAGTACCTCTTGGTAAATACCAACAAAACATGAAGGTACTCTTCTTTTGATTTGCAAGGTGGCTGCATTCATAGAAAATCAGCATATATTAAAACCAAGCAAAAATACATTTTGTCTATTTTTAAATAGGATTAAAGGTGTCAGCTTGGCTAGTTCTAAACAGTTGTTTCATCTATGCGGATATCTGGCAAGACATTTAGAAACTGTGAGAGATGTGAAAAATTCTTTATTGGAAGGGGCTTTTCCATACCTTGTATAGGAATTTGCGTCTTTGACCACTCTGCAACCCCACAGTCAACGCAATGATGAAGTGCTGTCTGCCACATTTTCAAAAATGGCCTGGAAATTCAGTTTCCCTTGAAACTTTGTTTTGAGGGTAATTTTTTTCATAAAGAAACATGTTTCTGGTGCTGGTAATGGAAGTGAGGAGCAACTTAAGAGTTAACTCAGACATGATTATTCCTAGTCAGAAAAAAAGTTATATTTTACACAATTTTAGTCCTTTATAGGGAAAATCATTTGTGTCTGAAGGTGCCACTTAAATATATTTTGATCATAGTTTATGAAGGAAATTATGTGATTTATGAATTTGGGAATGCAAGGAAGTCTTAGGACATGATTTTTAAGGAATATCCAGAGTCATACAGTAAGTGATGTGTGTATCTTGTCTTGGGTCCCAGAGAGACGTGACTCCCTGAGAATAGGAACTGTCTCATTTCTCCATAGCTTCTACCTCAGATCCTTTTCCACATATATATTGCTTGTTAGTATCCAAATTTGGGGGTACAAATATAGCACGCATGATTAATGAGAAACAATTGGTTAAACAACGAGATTAACTGTAGAGGTGGGGTGGGTATGGGTTCCTGCTCCAGTTTCTGTCTAAATTCCAATATTGAAGTACTTGTCCCACCAGAAGTAAGTAGGTTACAGTCCCTCCCTCATTACTGTTATATGAGCCTTTCTTAGAAGCAGCTCCTGTAAAAAAATGCTCAGAGAGAAAGTTTTAAGCCATGTAATGAGAATGAGAAGCCATTTGTATACACAAAACAGAAACATACTAAGTTAACTAAGTGTGTTTTTGTTTTGTATATGCATTCATTTGTATTATTTTCTAGATTGCACATATAGGTGACATCATACAGTATTTGTCTTTCTCTGCATTTTCAAAGGCTCCAAGTTCTCTTTAAATAGGATACCCTGTTGGCTGTATTTAAGGTAGTCACTTCCCTGCAGCATTATCTCCCAAATGCCCGTGACAACTAACTTAGTAGATTCAGAAACAGACTCAGAGATATAGAAAATAAACTTGTGGTTGGTGACCACGGGAGAGAAGAAGGGAGGGACAAATTAAGGGTATGGGTCTAATAGATACAAACTATTATGTATAAAACAGATAAGCCACAAGGATGTATTATATAGTATAGGGAATCATAGCCATTATCTCATAGTAACTTACAATGGAGTCTAGTCTACAAAAATACTGAATTACGTTGCGGTACACTTAAAACTAACATGGTGTTATAAATCAACTGTACTTCAATTAAAAAATTAATTTTTTAAAAAAGGAAATGCATACTGGTGACCTGGGGCCTTGCTATGAATCAGTTCAGTGCAGTTCAGTCGCTCAGTCATGTCCGACTCTTTGCAACCCCATGAATCGCAGCATGCCAGGCCTCCCTGTCCATCACCATCTCCTGGAGTTCACTCAAACTCACGTCCATTGAGTCAGTGATGCCATCCAGCCACCTCATCCTCTGTCGTCCCCTTTTCCTCCTGCCCCCAATCCCTCCCAGCATCAGAGTCTTTTCCAATGAGTCAACTCTTCGCATGAGATGGCCAAAGTACTGGAGTTTCATCTTTAGCATCATTCCTTCCAAAGAACACCCAGGGCTGATCTCCTTTAGAATGGACTGGTTGGATCTCCTTGCAGTCCAAGGGACTCTCAAGAGTCTTCTCCAACACCACAGCTCAAAAGCATCAATTCTTTGGTGCTCAGCCTTCTTCACAGTCCAACTTTCGCATCCATACATGACCACTGGAAAAACCATAGCCTTGACTAGACGGACCTTTGTTGGCAAAGTAATGTCTCTGCTTTTCAACATGCTATCTAGGTTGGTCATAACTTTTCTTCGAAGGAGTAAGCATCTTTTAATTTCATGGCTACAGTCACCATCTGCAGTGATTTTAGAGCCCAAAAAGATAAAGTCTGACACTGTTTCCCCATCTATTTGCCATGAAGTGATGGGACCAGATGCCATGATCTTCGTTTTCTGAATGTTGAGTTTTAAGCCAACTTTTTCACTCTCCTCTTTCACTTTCATCAGGAGGCTTCTGAGTTCCTCTTCACTTTCTGCCATAAGGGTGGTGTCATCTGCATATCTGAGGTTATTGATATTTCTCCTGGCAATCTTGATTCCAGCTTGTGCTTCTTCCAGCCCAGAGTTTCTCATGATGTGCTCTGCATAGAAGTTAAATAAGCAGGGTGACAATATACAGCCTTAATGTACTCCTTTTCCTAAGTGAGCATTATTACACAGACTACTCTGGGGGCAGGGCAGCAGAAGGATGACACAAAAGAAGAGAAGCAGAACTGAGTCATTGTCCCGCTGCAGTGCTCAGTGAGCTCAGCTGGAATGAGAGGCTGGAAATACACGATCAGAACTCCATGTTGCATGAAGTGCACGTTTACACAGAGGTCGATGCATGTCGTTCTCCTTTCATCTAGAAAGTTGAGTATTTCCTGAGTTAAAACATCCCTCCAGGTACTGCTGTAGAAAAGGAACAGACAGACCTGGTGTACCTGGTCTAAATATTGTAGACAAGATGCTGCTGCTCATGTTGAGCTAACCCAAGCAAAGTACATCCCTTTAGTGAATGCTGCTTGATAAAGCTTATTTCTGTATAGGTCGACTATTTGTTATATAGATTTTAAAGGAAGCAGAGAAGTAAAACTTTTTCCAAATAATTCAGTAGGTCAATATTAAGTGGTGAAATTTTCTCTAAACTGTAAGCTTCACAAGAGAAGAGGTTGTTAAAAGTAATTTTTATAATTCTCATAGCATATAATAAAAATGGTCCAATATATACAGTTAAGTATTTGGTGATTGAAATAAAAATAGTAAAGGAGACAAATAATTAAACTCTGCTTTTGGATCCCATCATTCTAAACATTTCAGGCACTCTAGATTACAAATAGTCTGACTCCAGAGTCCTCATAGGCATGTTTCTTGGCTATGAACCTTCAGTTTTCACATAATATAATGATGTCATTTCAAAATTCAAAGTGGGAACAGCAAACAATGTTTTGCATTTATTTAACCACATAATCGAATTAACTCAAGAAAGAATACCCATGTTATTGTTGAGGAAAGTACTGCCTGAAATAAATGACTCTAGATGCTCTTGGTTCCCTGGTTTCCTGTATTGTTTTCATTGTATTGCCTTATTATCATGGTTACAGCTTTATTTCTTTCCTTTGGTGAAGGGGATAGCATATGAGGAAGTATTACTTTTCCCTGTGGTACCATGTTTTCTAGATCTTTTTCACTGTAAATTGTGGCAAAAGCATTTAAAAGTCAGTGGTAGGCAAATAAAAATACTGTAATTTTAATAAAGTTCAGCATCAAATGATACTGTTTAGGGATCTAGCCTTTGGAACCAAAGATGAAAGCAGCCATGTATTAGAGGCAAGGTGCTCTTCTTAGCCTCTCTGAACAAGAATATTTATTTAATAACTGTGAAAGATCTTCTGCCCAGTTACCTCCATTTATATTTGGTTAGCGGTTTGCAGGTTCCCTATATGGTGGTAAACGTGAGTGTCTGCAGGGCAGGGGCCATGGCATGTACACTTTTAGACCCTCAGAAGTGCAGGAAACCTATGTAGAATTCAATTGAATTGAAGGAGAGAACAGAGAGTCACTGGCTGGTTTATCACCTTAGTACCTATTCACATAGTAATTTACAGGACATTGTGGGAAATGTATGGGTTCTGGAAGGATAGGTAACTTACTGCATTCTGACACTAGAGGTGGAATGGTGTTTAAACTGAAGATATGGTTGACCTGCAGCCCTGTGATTCTCTAAAGAAAAATACAATGAACTTAGTGCAGTAAAAAATGCCAGAATGTTACACGAATGCTAGCTGTGTGAACTTAAACTCTTAAAAAAATATATATATATAGATATATATCAGTTAGAAATTTTGATGTCACACATGAAAGAAGTCCAACTCAAACTGGCTTAAATTTAAAGAAATCTATTGGCTCTAGTACCTGGAAGTCCTGGGGGTAGTCTAGAGGCTTAAATCACATATTCAGAAGCAGTTTCTCTGAATCTCTGTCTTGCCTTTCTCTATGTGATGGATTCATCATGAATTGGCTTTCCTCATGGTATAAAAACAGCTGCAGGAACCTCTAGACTGATATCTTTTTATAAAATTTATTTATTTTTAATTCTTTTGGCTGTGCTGGGTCTTCATTGCTTCACCGGGGCTTTCTCTAGTTGCAGCAGGTGGGGGCTGTGCTTCTTTGTGTTGTGTGGGCATCTCATTGTGGTGGCTTCTCATTGCAGGGCAGGGGCTCTAGGCGTGTGGACCTCAGTAGGAGTGGTTCACTGGCTCTAGAGCTCAGGCTCAGTAGTTGTGGTCCATGGGCTTAATTGCCCCGCTGCATGTAGGATCTTCCCAGACCAGGGATCAAACCAGTATCCCCTGCATTGCAAGGTGGATTCTTAACCACTGGCCTGTGAGGGAAACCCTAGTGTGATATCTTAATACTACCAAATCCATTGGAAGAAAATAAATTCCTCTTTCCCAGTAGTCTGGACATAATTTCCTGGAGTCTCATAGACTTTGGCTAGAATACATTCTCATCCTTGAACCCATAACTGTGCCCAAACACACTGAATTATGAGCCCCCTTCCCCCTAATTCATACTTTAAAGTCCTAACTCCTGATCCCTTAGAATGTGACTGTGTTTGGTGATATGGCCTTTAAAGTGGCAATAAGATAAAATGAGGTCATATGGGTGGGCTCTCATCCAATACAACTGGTATCTTTATTAGAGGAGAGTAGGACAGATACATGGGTGTATGGGGCATCCCAGGTGGCTCAATGGTAAGGAATCTGCCTGCCAATGCAGGAGATGCAAGTTTGATTCCTGGGCTGGGAAGATCCTTTGGAGAAGAAATGGCTACCCACTCCAGCATTCTTTCCTGGAAAATCCCTTGGACAGAGGAGCCTGATGGGCTACAGTCCATGGGGCGGCAAAGAGTCGGACAAAACTGAGCAACTGAACATGCACACGGATTCACAGAGGAAAGACCACATGATTACACAGCAAGATGGCTACCTGCAAGCTAAGGAGAGAGGCCTCAGAAGAAATTAAACTTGACAACACCCTGATCTTGGACTTACAGCCTCCAGAATGGTGGGGAAGTACCATTCTGTTGTTTAAGCCACCCTGTCTATGGTAGTTTGTTATGATGCCCCTTGTTGTTCAGTTGCTCAGTCATGTCTGACTCTTTTCCCCAATGAACTGCAGCACACCAGGCTTCCCCATCCTTCATCATCCTCTGGAGCTTGCTCAAACTCATGTCCATTGAGTCGGTGATGCCATCCAACCATCTCATCCTCTTTGGTCCCCTTCTCCTCCTGCCTTCAGTCTTTCCCAGCATCGGGGTCTTTTCCAATGAGTCAGTTCTTTGTAACAGGTGGCCAAAGTATTGGAGCTTCAGCATCAGTCCTTCCAATGAATATTCAGGGTTGATTTCTTTAGGATTGACTGGTTTGATATCCTTGCAGTCCAAGGGACTCTAAAGAGTCTTCTCCAACACCACAGCTCAAAAGCATCAATTCTTTGGTGCTCAGCCTTCTTTATGGTACAACTCTCACATCCATAATTGACTACTGGGAAAAAAACCTAACTTTAACTGTATGGACCTTTGTTCACAAAGGAATGTCTCTGCTCTTTAATATGCTGTCTAGGTTTGTCATAGCGTTTCTTCCAGGGAGCAAACGTCTTTTAATTTCATGGCTGCAGTCACCATCTGCAGTGATTTTGGAGCCCAAGAAAATAAAGTCTGTCACTATTTCCATTGTTTCCCTATCTATTTGCCATGAAATGATGGGACCAGATGCCATGATCTTTGTTTTTTGATTGTTGAATTTTAAGTCAGCCTTTTCACTTTCCTCTTTCATCTTCATCAAGAGGCTCTTTGGTTCCTCTTCACTTTCTGCCATAAGGGTGGTGTCATCTGCACATCTGAGGTTATTATTTCTCACGGCAATCTTGATTCCAGCTTGTGCTTCATCCAGACTGGCATTTTGCATGATATACTTTGCATATGAGTTAAATAAGCAGGGTGACGATATACAGCTTTGATGTACTCTTTTCCCAATTTGAAACTAGTCCACTGTTACACGTCTGGTTCTAACTGTTGCTTCTTGACCTACATATAGGTTTCTCAGGAGGCAGGTAAGGTGGCCTGGTGTTTCCATCTCTTTAAGAATAATCCGCAGTTTGTTGTGATCCACACAGTCAAAATCTGTAGCATAGTCAATGAAGCAGAAGTAGATGTTTTTCTGGAATTATCTTGTTTTGTCTATGATCCAACAGATGTTGGCAATTTGATCTCTGGTTCCTCTGCCTTTTCTAAATCCATCTTGAACAGCTCGAACTTCTCAGTTCATGTACTGTTGAATTCTGGCTTCGAGAATTTTGAGTATTACTTTGCTAGTGTGTGAAATGTGTGCAATTGTGTTGTGATTTGAACATTCTTTGGCATTGCCTTTCTTTGGGATTGGAATGAAAACTGACCTTTTCCAGTCATGTGGTCACTGCTGAGTTTTCTAAATTTGATGTCATATTGAGTGCAACACTTTCGCAGCATCATCTTTTAGGATTTGAAATAGCTCAGCTGGAATTCCATCACCTCCATTAGCTTTGTTCATAGTGATGCTTCCTAAGGCCCCCTTGAGTTCAAACTCCAGGATGTCTGGCTCTAGGTGAGTGATCACACCATTGTAGTTATCTGGGTCATGAAGATCTCTTATATAGTTCTTCTGTGTATTCTTGACACCTCTTCTTAATATCTTCCACTTGTATTAGGTCCATACAATTTCTGTCCTTTATTGTGCCCATCTTTGCATGAAAAGTTCCCTTGGTATCTCTAATTTTCTTGAAGAGATCTCAAGTCTTTCCCATTCTGTCGTTTTCCTCTATTTCTTTGCACTGATCACTTAGGAAGGCTTTCTTATCTCCCCTTATTTAGGTGCTATGGTGCCCCTAGCACATTAATATAAGGACACAGAATACACTTATATGAACCAATCAGGGCCTAGTCATAGAAATGGGGGTGAGACTAATCTCTTTCAGTTTTATGGTGGAGAATGAAAAAGAGCAATTTCTCAAAGGAGGTTTTAATTTCTGTCTCTAAATGGATGAGGAATGAATCCTAAGTAGTCAAATTCAGATGCTTCTTATATATTAGGGTGTGCACGCATGCACAGTAGTAACATGAGGAAGATTAAATGAGATGGCATATGTAGTACAAGGTCTGGCTTGTGGTAGATACAATACAAAAAAAAATTCTCATGCTCAGTCGTGTCTAACTCTTTGTGATTCTTTAGACTATAGCCACCAGGCTCCTCTGTCCTTGTGATTTTTCAGGCAAGAATACTAGAGCCGATTGCTATTTCCTCCACCAGGGGATCTTCGCAAGCCCAGGATCAAACCCCTATCTTCTGTGACTCCTGCATTGCAGGCAGATCCTTTGCCCGCTGAGCCATTGGGGACTCAAACGTTTGTTGTCTTGTCCTCCCCTTCTTGCTTTCCCTTCTGTTTTATCTCTAATTTCACTGAATTGGTTTTATAAGATACCACAACTTTCCAAATTCTCAGCACAAGGATCCTATTTTCCTTCATTTATACATGCTGTTTTTACCCCCTCAAGGAAGGAAGTCTTAAATTTTATCAGGGTTTGCTTCCCTTCTTCTTGGTGTTTTAGAATTTTCTAGACAATGAAGATGGTTTTTTTTAAGGAAGTGTATCAAATATCTCTGTACCATAGGGGAATTATCATGCCATTGAAAATCAGCTGAAACCTACAAGGATGACTTGTTAACTGGGGCTAATGAAATAAGAAGCAAGTGAGATCTGAAGTTTATTAGGGGCCTCCGTAGGGTGTGTGATTGTCCTGTAGTTAAATAAGTGCAAACACACAGAAAAAAATAACCCTTCTATTAATATATAAAGAAATGGAGTTAGGAAATACAGGATTGAGTTCAGTAGCTTCACGTCGTGATTCTGCCACCAAAGCTGAGTGATCTCAGTTGAGAGTCTGCTTTGAGTCTCAGTTTCTTTACCTGCGACTTATCTCACCATGTGTTCCAGATGGTTTCCCGGTGAAGGGAAGAGGGTAGGAGAGTAAGAAAGAAGGGTAAGAAAGTAGGGCTGGAGAAAGGAAGAAATTGGCCTTCAAGGCAGGCCTGAAAGAGCTTTAGCCCATTCGTCCATAAGCTCTGAAGGGAATATAGCCCATCAGGTGCTCCATAATGAGCCATAGCAGCACCCAGGCTTTATATCTATGCCTTCCTCAGTCACCCAGTGTTGGCTGCGCAAGCAGGAGGACCTTAACTCAGGTATGTCTGCAGCCGACACCAGTCCTGATTGAGCCGATGGCTAGAGGCCATGCCATGGTTAAGTGGCTAAATAATTGCATCTGATAGGGCTGACAAACACACACAGAGCATCTTTCCTGTTCATGTCCACTGTTTAATGTCTATTCACATGACTGAATCCCAGCCTCCGTATCCCTCATCTTACAATCTTTTCCCTTCCAGATCCCTCACCAGCTGGCCAGGCTTTTCACCACTACCTGTAAGTTCATGTATTCTCAATTTGGGTCTCTTTGTTTTCCAACAGCGAAAGTGAAAAACCAGGTGCAATTCCCGAGGTTCTTCCAATTGGCAGGATTTTCTCTCACTACCATCATTTAAGGCTACCCTTGAGGGCAGTGCAGCTTTGCCACGTACACAGCAAGTTCATCAACAAACTGAAGTCAAGCTTTCCCTTCCTCCTTCAGCTGGTCCTAACAGATCTCTCACACTGACATAGGTGTGAGCTCAGAGAGCCACCCTGGGGCACGTCAGGGGGCATGTTTTAGAAAGTGTATGTTATTCTATTTCAGATGGCATAGCTTTGCTCCAGAACTCCAGGTATGCTCTACCTGGAGATTTATGCTATAAATCTCTCATACTCCACATGACATTTTTTTCTCACTGATTATACTTGCAGAAGCCTACTTCTTCATGAGTAATATCATCAGTGTGTCAATCATTATAAAAATCTTCCTGAGATGGATGAGATTGCCAGCTTGAGACAGAATAGCTTGGATCACCACGTCTTCCAAAGTATATCTTCCCATTATCATCAGTTCTACAAGAAACTCTGAAAATAAGGGTGCTTAAGTCAGATAAGTTAGGGTGCACTACACGCTAAGTCTTGTGACTTAGAGATTCTTAATAACAGTGATAAATTTCAAGCTTTGAAAAGTTCTGTATTAAAGGCATGTGTTTATTCTCAGTGTTTTCAGAATGTATTTTATTATGGGAACCACTGCTCCGTCTTTGTCCCTCATCTGTCAACGACCTACAGAAACAGAATTCACTGGAACTCACCGAGGATGGTGCTGGGTTAGAGGGCTCCCAGTGGTGAGCCTCAGGAATCACATCACCTCTGTTTTGCGAAGGAGAACCACCTTTACTTATCACACCTGACCTTGGAACCAACAAGAAAGTCCCTAGAGATGCGGAAGGTGTGAAATGGGAAAAAAGTGCTTGTTGATGAAGAGGCAATGCTCCTTGAGGGGAAGAAGTGATGGACTCGGGTAGACAGTTCCTGAGCATAGGAGGAGAATAAATAGAGCTGTCAGAGCTCATAGAATGAGAGTTCTGCTTTCAGTAAGTGGGCACAAAGGCCGGGATCCATGCTGTAGAGAGGCAGAGAGCAAGTGAGTTCTGTGGTCAATGGTGGGACACATGGGCAGACTCCCAGGCCAAATGGATGCCTTGGCTCCTGGCTGTTCCAGCTGTCGCTTTTGTTCTTTTCGTATAAACAAAGCTAATATCAGTTTAGAGAAACATTGATATCAATAAGCACCATGAATGGAACATGTACTTGGAACCGTTTTCATATTACATCACTTCTGTAAATCATAGATGACACCTGTTTGCACAGTGCTTACTGATTAACCAACTTAAACAAATCCTGTGTAGAGAATTAATTTGTGTATGAGGAACAACATAAGATTATAGCATTTTCCATGTAAACAGCCCCTTTTATACTCACAGAATTTGGAGTATAATTTATAAACGTTACAGTTTATAAACATCTAAACTTAGGTAAAAGTGCCTTTCAAACACAGCAAGGAAGAGAAGAAAAATGAAATATTTTAGAGAGAATAAATAATGTTCAAAATGATATGGGACTATGTAACAGAGTTTTGATAATGGAGTATGCTCAGAATCCATGTACGCCTCTTCCAGGCCTAGTGCATGAGAGCCTCCTACATAATGCTTCGTCCTGCCTCCCGCTGCCTACGCGCAGAATACAGAGGGAGGGACTTGTAATTCTGGAAGGGCCTCTACTAAGGCTGTGGGGCATGTGTGTGCGCGGGGGTGGGGGTGTGGGGGGAGCTACATGGATAGGCCACCCAGCGACTGGGAACATGCACATTGCATTTTGCTTGACTAAGAAACAAAGTTACATTCTTTAAACTTCTAAAGTTTTAGAGTTTGTTATAGGAACCAGCATTTCTTATGTTCTTTAATATAACAAGTAAGAATCATCACTGGGTCAATTTTTGTTAAAAAGACATGACATCTAAGGGAAGGAAGAGGGAGATAAAAACAAAAAAGTAGTCTATTTCCTTTTCCTTCCTTTTTTAATTAAAAGTAGATATCCTTTGTTCACACATTTCTTTTCCCACTGTAACATCATATCAGCTCCTGATTTTTACAAATGAGGATATTAAGGCTCTTGGGGGTGTTCATTTTCAATGTCACGGTAGCAAATGGTAGGTCTGGGTCTTGAACCAAGTCATGTGACACCAGAACCAAACAGAATATTTTGTTTATTTCATTATGACATTAATTGGTTTAGATACTATTAAAGGACACTAGGCATTGTCTGCCACAAAATGGGAGGTCAGGGAGACTTCACTGGATATAGAAGTTATATACAGGGTTTCATTTTATCAAATATTTATCTGCTAATGAATTTTTTTGAAAGACACTGGACTTCTAGTTCCATGCTTATAGGATTCTAAAGAAGGTGGAACATAGCACAGAAAAGCTGCTGAAGGGACAGGGTGGCTTATCACTTGACTTTTTTTGGTTTTATCCAAAGCATTCTCAAGTTTGTTAACTCCGCTTCATTTGATGGCCTTCTGCTTTAGCTCTGCTCTTTTGAAATGTCACTCTCCACAATGCCCTGCATAGGAGAAAATTCTATTATGCAAAATACCTCCACTCCAAATGACATCACCCTATCACTTCACCTTTCCTGCCCTCTTATATTCCACCCCCAGCTTTTGTAAACATAATTCAAAATGAATATTGCCTTTTCCATCAAGACTGAATTTGAGGCTTTGTTTGAAATCACCTTGGCATATTCTCTTGACCAAGGGTGAGGAATGACAAAATGAGATGTGAACATGCTGAAATGCTGGGGCCCTGATTGTGCCCCAGCTCCTGCTAGCTGGCATTTCAAAGCCACCCAAATTGCCAGGTGCTCAAACTCCTGTTTCGTCCTTTCCGTCAGACTGCAACTTACCTGGTCAGTTTGAAAACTGCCAAGAAGCAGCCCTGGGCTCCTCACCCGGGTTTCAGTCTCTGGTCTGACTTTGCACTGAGGCCTAGGGCTGCCCGTGCCTGGTGTTTCTGAGGGCAAGGGATTCTTTTGTGAGGAGTAGTGATTGCTGCATAGACTGTCTGGTGGGGGGGGGGGGGTCCCAGTGTTAGGATGCCTGCATCGCCAAGTCAAGGGTGATGACCTCTTTAGGGCTGCTTTGTTGTTAACTGAAATTCTTAGCTTGGATCTAGAGCCCTGGGGAGGGGCTTAATGTCATTTTCGGAACAGGGTACAGAATAGAACATGAGTGTTACCTCTGATTGGTAAAAAGAATTGTTCCTGGGGCATTTTATTTACAGGGATTCTGAGTTATGGCTCAGCAGAGTAAAATAACATAATTGATTCTAACAGTGGCCACCAGGGATATCGTTTGGGGAGTAGGTGGTTTATGGAATGTATATTTGCCAGCGCTGATCTAATTACAATTCTTCATAGCACAGATACTGTAATCAAAGCTCAGGAAGGACTTACAGTGAAAAGAGACCAGTTTGAGTGTCAGAGACGGCAATGCCCTGATTCCTATGTTTTTCTATAACCCTGGGTAAATTACTTGTGTTTCTGAGTTTCAGTTTCTTTGTGTGTAATAGTAATCATACAACTAACAATATCCTCCTAACATACTGGCTATGATAATTAGACAAAATTGTGCATATGAAATTATCTATTATAGTTTATAATTCATGGTATTTTCAAATAAATGCTTATTCTTTCCCTCTGTAGAAAACAGATAAGTTGAAATGTAACATAGGATGACTTCTTTTCTTCTTCTCCCCAAAAGATCAGAGAATCTCAATTAAGTTCCTAGGAATTGTCCCTTAATTGTTTCATACCCATTTCTATCCTTAACCTAACATGCATCTCACAACAAAAGACTCTCATGAAATAAATAATTTATTGAGTGCCTGAAGAATACCAGGCACAATAAATAAGACAAAATATTAGTTTTCAAGGAACTGTGTAACTAACATTAAAGATAATGCTTTTCCAGCAATGAAGTTCTAAAAAGATTTGCCTGGGAATGTGCCCTTAATTTATTCTGAGGTAGTTTTCCAGTGATTTTCAAAGGATTTCACATCTTCAATCTAAGTATCTTGTTCCAAAAAGGTTCCACATCAGCTTAATTTTGGAGAGTGTAAGCAGAAATGTGAAGAGCTGGTACCCCTTTCACCCAAAGCCTAAATGATGATGAGGCTGTGAAGTCTGAGGAGAGTAGGGCCAAAAAGATGGCTTTGGTACTCCGTTCCTCTCTGCAATTAAAAAAAAAAAAAAATCAGTACCTGTAGTATCAGCTATATCTGCACACATAAATTAAGCTTTCCTGAGTACCAAAATGGGCTTCCCCAGAGACTCATTGGTAAGGAATCTGCCTGCATTGCAGGAGCTGCCCTGGGTTGGGAAGATCCCTTGGAGTAGAAAGTGGCAACCCACTCCAGTATTCTTCCCTGGAGAATCCCATGGACAGAGGAGTGTGGCAAGCTATATAGCCCATGGGGTCGCAAAGAGTCAGACACAAAGGAAGCGACTTAGCATGCATGCACGCCAAGGGCCAAAATGTCTGGCCAAAGGGAGAAATTTGCCTTGGCTTGTATAATACTTCAGAAGTACTGACCTTCAGTGGTACTGACCTTTGTGTCATTTGGAACCAGAAATGTGAATGGCACCAAGACTACCCTCCCTAGTCATGTTTTGCTTTATTTTCCCCTGAATGCTAGCTTCTGCTCCATTCTCTAAAAGAGGTATTGGTGGAAGGTAGGGAGACTCCATTCTTTTGTTTTGCTGGCCAAAGATAAAATATTTCTCTTCTTCCAACTTGAGTTGAACAAATCTTGGAGAAGAAATCTTACTGTCATGACTTGAGTCATATGCCTATTATTGAACTATGTCTAGGAATGGCTCACACAAGTCATTTGAGTGACCTTATGGTAGGGACAGAAGAGAGGTAAGTGGCCAGCATGCTACAACTGCCAGCCCCTGCTAGGGCCACTTGGGCTGGAGAAGCCTTTATTAGATACAGGAGTAGGAATGGATGATACTATTCTAGGCAAATAGATATCTACTTCAGTGAGGACATCTAAACTCCATATGCAAGAGGGAATACAGTGAAAAATCTGCACAGAGGGATACAGTCTACCATATCCCTACAGTCATTGATGGTGTCTTCTGACTTATGTTTGGTATTCTTATATCAGAGTCTAAGGAAAGCAAAAATTATACTGCTGGACAAAAAGGCAAACAGAGTAAAAGGAAAAAGTAAAGAAAAATAATTTGACTGGAAGTTAAAATTCATAATAGACCATTAACTCTTAAAAAAAATTCCAAGGATTTTCTGATTCTTCTTCATGTAATTTTTTAGTGAGATTAAGTTCACATACATACAAGTAACCATTATTAAGTGAAAATTCCAGTGGAGTTGTGTACGTTCACAGTGTTATGCAACCTCCACATCTATCAAGTTTGAAAACATTTTCATCATCACCAGATAAAATCCGGAACCCAGCTTCATTCCCTGCAGTCCCCAGCAAACACCAGTTTACCTTCTGTTTCCATGTATTTACCTATTCTTGATCTTGTGTATAAATAGTCGTACAAAATGTGTCTGACTTCCTTCACTTGGCAAAATGCTTTCAAGGTTTATTCATGTTGTAGTGTGTATCAGTACTTTGTTCTTTTTCATGGCTGGATAATATTACATTGTGTAAATGTACCGCATTTTAAAAACCCATTCATTCATTAATGGACACTTGGATTTTGACTATTGTGAGTAGTGCTGCTATGAACAGCTGGACACAGATGTTGTTTGAGTACCTATTTTCAATTTTGGGGGATATATATATAGGAGCAAAGTTGCTGTGCCAAGGAACAATTTCATGTTTAACTTTTTGAGGAATTGACTAAATTGTTTTTCACAGTTGCTAAAACATTTTACTTTCCCACCAGAAAAATACAGAAGTTCTAATTTTTCTATATCCTTACCAACACTTATTTTACATTTTTAAGTGCTAGTCTTCCTAGTGAGTGTCATACATTTCATTGTGGTGAATGACAGATGAAGTTGAACATCTTTCCAAATGCTTTTTCGGCCATTTGTATTTCTTCTTTACAAAAATGTCTATTCAGATCCTTTGTCCACTTTTTTTTTTCTTTATCCACTTTTTAATTGTGTTGTCTTTTTGTTACTGACTGTAAGAGTGCTTTACGTATTCTGGATAGTGGTCCCTTATCAGAGATAAGATTTGCAAATATATTCTCTAATTTTGTAAGTTGTCTTTTTACTTTCTTGATAATGCCTTTTTCAAGGACAAAATATTTCATTTTTATGAGGTTCAGTTTATCTGTTTTCTCTTTAGTTGTTTATGCTTTTGGTATCATATCTAAGAAACCATTGTCAAAACCAAGAGCATGAAGATTTATCCTTATGTTTTCTTCTAAGAGTTTTATATTTTTGTTTGCTATATTTAGTCATTGATGGAGTTTGAGTTAATCTTTGTGTATGATGGGAGGTAGGATTTCAACATCATTCTTTCATGTGGACATCCATTTGTTCCAGTCCCATTTATTAGACAATTTTTTCTCTATTCTATTTATTCTGTTCTTCTGCTGCTGCTGCTAAGTCGCTTCAGTTGTGTCTGACTCTGTGTGACCCCATGGACAGCAGCCCACCAGTCTCCTCTGTCCCTGGGATTCTCTAGGCAAGAACACTGGAGTGGGTTGCCATTTCCTTCTCCATAATTCTATTCTAGATGTCCATATAGTTTTGAAAATTTACTTTTAACATAAAAAAATTTCACCTTATGTGTAACCAAGATGATTCTGACTACTCACCAGGCTGAAACTTTGGAGTAACTTTTCCGGTCAACATGTGAGACCATGTTGCATCAGCCGGCAATGGAGGTTTCATATGGGGATTACTTCTGGATTAGATTACTCTACAGCAACATTTTATTTACTGTCAATATTATATCTTCAAATGAAATTCAGGCACAAATTTTCCATGCACATCCACATATTTCCCTGAGCTAGTTAATCTTCATAAGGGTCATATGTCCCATTTTGCTCTCCTGCCACCCACTTTCTTTGTGTTGCTTTCCTCTCCAACACTCTTAATGGCATGGAAATACATTCTTTACCTTCTTTTCAATGATAAAGAAACACTTGAAATAGATGTTATTTTTCTTACGTATCTTTATGGAGATCTCATTTAAGTCAACATATTTGAGAAGGTTTTCTCTGGGGGAGTAGTTAAGGAAGGAAAAAAACTTACAAATGAGTTCTGAACTTGAGGCTACCAAAAGTGCAGACACAGCAAAAAAAAAAAAAAAAAAAAGGAAAGAAAAATCAATCAGTGATTATAATGTAAACTTTTCAGATTGTTTAGAATAGGCTATATGCCTGATTAAGTTTGTGATTGAAGATGCTGCTGGAGAATAGGGGCTCCATTTGATATCAGGTGTGCACTGCTTTTGTTATCCTGCATAGTGGGTATTTTTTTTATTTTTTGATGATGATGGCAAGAGATTCTGCTTCCTGGATTTGCCATGAAAACCCTATTTCTTCAAAAATGTAGTCTTTGGCATGGCATCAAAGCACCTGCATTCTTCTTAAATGGAGCTACTTCTTGGGAGTTCCTACCTAGTAACTCAAAATGAACAAGGCATGAAACCATATTGCATTTATCTACCTGACAACCACAATCCACTCTTATTAGTAAAGGAAGCAAGCATGTTCTCTTGTAAAAGGACAAGGTGGGTAGGAATAAAGTATCACCATCGCACATGCAACTCCTAATTTCAATCTTTCAAATCACTGTGGGTGGGAGGAAAGCAGAGACAGAAAAAGAATTCCAAATATTTGAGACTGAGCTGTTAAACTAAGAAGACTTTCATGATACTGCTGAACAAAATAAGAGCCTAAGTTTTAATCCCTCTCTGCGTACTGTGATTATTGATTTTCCTGCCAAGGTGAAGATGCTTGAAGGAGTGAGGCAGGTGTAAGCAGATCTGGACAAGACCTTGGAAGATGTCTCCTTTTCCTGCACACTGTGGTTATGATGTTAGAAATCAAGCCATTCGTGGAGGTAGAGCTAGACAGCTAGCTCTGTGGGGATTCTAGCTCTGTAGCTACACGTTTGATGTCCACTGTGTGCTCAAATGCTATTCCTCTTGGTTAACACTTTGGTTACCTCTAATATGAAGACACAGACAGGCAAAAACTTTATTACAGTAATTTATGCAGTAATATGCATGAACATTTGGAGTCAGGGTTCTGACTTTTTGATAACTGGTTCTGATTTGGGGAACAGTGTGAAGATTGCAGGGCACAGTCTAGTGAGGTCTGGGTTGGGGAAAGCTGCTCCCTAAACTTGCCTCAGTTTACCTGGTCAGTAACTGATTTCCACTCATTGCTAAAGGGCAGGAAGGAATCCATTTCAGCCTCTCAGAAGGTAGGAATGAGCGGAAGAAAGATTGCTGAAGTTGGAACTGGAAGATTGCTCAGTCACCAGCTGTGTGATTTTAAAGAAGTCATTTGATCTCTCCAAGCTTCTGTTTCCACAGCTGTAAAACACAGGCTAATACTTCTCTCTCACATTGATGTGAGGATTAAATGAGCCAACAAATATAAAGCACTATATAAATGTATTTCTATAAAACATCAGGAGTGAAGTATAAAATCTTGCCATCCACTTATTACCTCTGTCATTGGAGAGAAGAAGAAGGGATTAAATCTGGCAGGTACTAAGCTCCTAGTTTGATGTCAGTTCTTTCCTCCCACTCCCCTATTTGCAAAGAGTTTTCTTCTATTGTTGAGACTCACTGGAGCTTGGGCCAATTACTTGTGTTGACACGTCATTGGATTAAGTCATAAGCACCTGGCTCTAAGGTCTAGGAGCCCAGCAGCAGCTCCAGGGCCTTCCAGGCTGTGGGCAGCGTCGGCAAAACCCATCTTTCCCCACCCTGGGCACAGACATGCCTGGTAGAGGACACTGCTGGACACTATTAACTCTGCTTTTAAAAGTAAAGATTGAAGTGTTAGTGACTGGAGTGTTTAAATGAGCTTCTTGTTTTGTACAGGGGTACAGTCTTTCTTTAGTTACTTCCCTGGTAGCTCAGAGGTTAAAGCATCTGCCTGCAATGCGGGAGACCTGGGTTCGATCCCTGGGTCAGGAAGATCCCCTGGAGAAGGAAATGGCAACCCACTCCAGTATTCTTGCCTGGAGAATCCCATGGATGGAGGAGCCTGGTGGGCTACAGTCCATGGGGTTGCAAAGAGTAGGACACAACGGAGGGACTTCACTTTCACAGTCTTTCTTACATTGTCTACTCACTCTGAGCACATGAGCTTTCTTGTAGTGGTCAGTTGAGATTTACTCAATCCAAATATATATTATTGATTTTTGTTCACTACATGGTATTAATAGTAATAAAAAAATTTGAGGGAAATGTGTATATTTATCTTTTTATATTATACAAGGCTTTTTAAAGGTTAAAATATTTTACTAGTAATACAAAATGATTAATTTAGAGACAAATTCACTGAATTTACGTGAAAGACCAGTCACTTAAGATAGAATATGTATACCACATGTACATATATACACACATGCAATGTGTAAAAATGCATGTATTTATACACATAACTATCTGTATGTATATATGTGCATATATCTTTATACACACAGATATATTCACAAGGTGGTATGCTAGTAAATGTTTAACAACTGACTCCCCAGATCTCCCTTTCTTGGGCTTCCCATGTAGCTCAGTTGGTAAAGAATCTGTCTGCAGTGCTGGAGACCTGCATTCAATTCCCGGGCCGGGAAGATCCCCTGGAGAAGGAAATGGCAACCCACTCTAGTATTCTTGCCTGGAGAATCCTGTGAACAGAGTAGCCTGGCAGGCTACAGTCCATAGGGTTGCAAGAGTTGGACACCACTTAGCGCTATCTTTCTTTCTTTTCTTTTTCCAGATCTAAAAAAAAAAAACCCAAGTATGTAATGTTTGGCATTGTCCATGGTGTAAATACTCCCACTATGTCTGATTTCAAGCTACTACAGTGACATTACTGTATGTTGGAGTCAGGACAAGGTGTGAAGACTAAGCTCATGTGAGCACATAGAGGCTGGCTTTAGCACGTCACTGGATGGATACATGCACTGTTCATCTACTGGGTGGATACATGTAACATACAGAAGTCTATGAATGACACATACAGTGTGATCTTGATATTAAACCTTGTAGTTCTGTTATTAACAGCTGGCCTCTTTTCTAGGGGATTGTAGAGCTCTTTATGTACAGCCTGGAAGAGTGATGTTTTGCCCACCCTGTCTAGAGTCTCTGCCTTTTCATCCTCTTGATTCTATGTGTGCTAAGTTGCTTCAGTCGTGTTCGACTCTGTGCAACCCCAAGGACTGCAGCACACCAGGCTCCTCTGTCCATGGAATTCTCCAGGCAGGAATCCTGGAGTAGGTTGCCATGCCTTTCCCTAGGGGATCTTCCTGACCCAGGGATCAAACCCTTGTTTCCTCCATCACAGGCAGATTCTTTACCGTCTGAGCCACCAAGGAAGCTTATAAAGAATCTTACATAGATCACTCATGGAAGAAATCAGCTGGGTGACCCAGAGAGATGGTATGGGGAGGGAGGGGGCTCAGGATTGGGAACACGTGTCAAAACCAATACAGTATTGTAAAGTAAAATAAAAAAATATATATAAAAGAACTGAAATCACACACACACACACACAAAAGAAATCAGCTGAACAAAGCACCATTATTACAGATTTTCCAGGAGTCTCTGGTTTGCAGGTTATTTGTCAATAGCTCTAGGGTAACCACTGTGATCAAGAGTGGCAATCTGCAGCAACAGCAAACAGCAGGATAGTTGTCATTAACACACACGCACACACTACCACCACTTCCCCTCCGTCTCTACCTTGTTTTGGTGGAGGCTTGCTTGTTCTCTGGGCAGGCCTATAGACAGGAAGAAAGGTTGTCCGTGCAGTGTGACTTAAGGTTGCTGGGAAGCCTTCTTCCTCCCTCCTCCCTTCAGAAGTACCATCCACCAGCCTGGAAGCCTGGAAAGTGTCCTCTATATTTTCTGTTCCACTGTTAGGGATCCTTTTGTTCCAATTAATAACATTTTCCTTTTAAAAAGCTTTGTCTACTTGGTAAGGGGCGAGCATAGGATGGGGGACCAGGACACAAAATGAAAGATAGTAAAAAATCCACAAACTTGCTTTTTGCACATTTTAGCTTAAAATACCCTTCCAGATGGCAATCTAAAGTTCCCTCATTTTCCCTTCTTCCTGCAGCTCATCTCCCCACGTGCAGATCTACCCTAACTATTCCTGGTCTATACTTTAGTTAATGCTAACTTATATACTTAGTCCCCAGACCTTGAATTATTTGGAAGACCTTAGTAACAGGCCGTTATTAATTTATTAAATTCAATATTATACGTGGACCCTGCCCTTGAAGAGTTCAAAATTTGGAAGGAGAGATATTAGAGAAAACAGAATAATTACTCTGCAACTATGTACTTTGTCCTACTAGAGAGTTTCTTCCACAGAGCTTTATAGAACCCAGAGAAAATATTACCCAGTGGTTATTAGTGAGCATCTTAGAATTAGATGGGCTTGGTTTTAGATACTGATTTTGGTTTTTACTTGAGGTTAAACTTGGGCAAATTGTTTAACTTCTCTGACATAAATTTTCCTAATAAGGCCTATTACACAGGTGATTACACAGGAATGAATGTAACTTCCATAAAGGCAGGCATTTTATGTTGTTAGCGACTATATTCCTACCAAGTAGAAAAGTGTTTGGTGCATAGTAGGTGGTCAATATGGAGAAGGCAATGGCACCCCACTCCAGTACACTTGCCTGGAAAATCCCATGGATGGAGGAGCCTGGTAGGCTGCAGTCCATGGGATCGCTAAGAGTTGGGCACGACTGAGCGACTTCACTTTCGTTTTTCACTTTCATGCATTGGAGAAGGAAATGGCAACCCACTCCAGTGTTCTTGCCTGGAGAATCCCAGGGACAGGGGAGCCTGGTGGGATGCCGTTTATGGGGTCGCACAGAGTTGGACACGACTGAAGCGACTTGGCAGCAGCAGCAGCAGCAGGTGGTCAATAAACCAGGTAAAATGCCTAGTAGATTATCTGTAGGTGCTTGATAAATGGTAACTGTTATTATTTTATTTTTACACTCATAGGAGATAAGCAGTAATTCTGCCTATGGGATTAAAGGTTCATGGAATTTTCATCTTGAATGAAACGTGAGTTACTAGGAGGAAGAAGGCCAGTGGGCATTCCAAGGAGAGGAAATAGCATGAATCATTGCATCCATGAGTGGTTTAGCAATTCAAGAGTGGAATGCTAGACTGAATAGGAACATGGTGGTCTGAAACAAGAGTCTCCCTTCAGCTCCACTGCTAATCTGCCTCTTCCTGGGCTAGCTGCTGGACCTCAGTTTTCATACCCTAATGATAATGGCCATCAGTTACATCATGCTTGCTGCATATTATGCACATGACATATATTGACTCATTTAATCCTTCTAAGAATTCTTTGAGACAGATACTGTTATTACCATTTTAAGAAAAGGAAAGTACATCAAAGAGGAATTGAGTAACTCATCCATGGCCCACAGCTGGTAAGTAGAAGAGTTAGAGTTCAAATCCAGACTCTTTGTCCCCAGAATCTCACTTTTGATCCCTATACTTGATAGCTTCTAGGTCATAACCAGATTTTGTGGTCAACACTGCTCACCAAAATCTCTAGGCTCACAGGGAAAGTGATGGCCATGTAGCTTCCTTCAGGCAACACGATGTGATCAGAAATGATGCCTTTTACGTCCACGCTTCTCATGCATGAGGGTGAGTTTAGCTACAGAATAGTGGAGTCTCTGTCAGCCTACACTGTTGAATATCTTCATAGAGGACAGTTGCCTTGAAAAGATGACTAGGTCCATAAGCGTACATGAGAAATAATTAAATTTTGTTGTAATATTTTGGGATTGTTTGTTACTACAGTGCAACCAGGCCTCTCCTGACCGATGCAACTCTTCATGCTCAGACCCTTCTTCTGACCATGTGGAACCTCTGCTTGAATTCCTGAACTAACCTTTCCTTCCTAACCTTTGCATCTACTCATTTAGTATCTGGACTCCACTTACTCCGTTTTGGGGGCCAGATGTGCCCAATCTCCCATTTATAGAGGTTCACGCACTTATTTATACTTACCAGTTGCATTTCTTAGAAGCTCAGGTTTTGGCTCAGAACTCCTATTTGTGGATTGATCAATAAGATATTACCACACAGTGCTGTGATGTACCCAGTTAAAGCACTTTCCCCAGTTTATTTGTCCCTTAAAAACTACATTGTGCTGTGTTTCTGAATACTGCAATATTTCCCTAGTAAGCTCTTAGGCAAGATCATTAATTCTCAGCTAAACCTGCACCATAGCTTTCACTCCTCTAAGATCTGTGCTAGTGTCTGATTCTGGCTTCAAGCACTGGATCTCTGATTCTGTTTTTAGTGAAGGCCACTCTGCATGTGTCCAGAATGCCTGTGCTAGCAATTCAGAAACATTGTGCGTATTGATAGAATAAACTCAACTTCTAATCACACACTAGCATTCCTTATTCTTGGATATTTTCAATCTTCTTCCTGTTATGCTACTACCAAAGATGACAAAAATAAAGTGGATATTTAATATCTGAAACCTGGACAAGAGAGTAAAAGAGAATGTTTTTATAAACAAGTGCAAAATCTTGTTAGGCAGATTTTTTGAGACTGCATCCAAGAATCCTGCCCGCTAGTGGGAAGGATTTGCAAATACAATGTTAGGTTACATTTTATAGCAAAGATTTTTGTAGATGCAATTAAGTTTCCTAATTAGCTGACATTCAGTTAACCAGAAGGGAGATTTTCATGGCTGAGCCTGATATCATCAGGTAAGTCCTTCAAAGAGACAGGTACTGTTGATGGCCTCCAAGTAAGCAAAACCATTTTGTGAATTGTCCATGGAAGGAGACATGGGGCTAAGACCTGAGACTGATTTCTAGCTGAGCAGTTCAGTTCATTTCAGTTGCTCAGTCATGTCTGACTCTTTGTGACCCCATGGACTGCAGCACGACAGGCCTCCCTATCCTTCACCAACTCCCAGAGTTTACTCAAACTCATGTCCATCGAGTGGGTGATGCCATCCAACCATCTCATCTTCTATCATCCCCTTCTCCTCCCGCCTTCAATCTTTCCCAGCTTCAGGGTCTTTTCAAATGAGTCAGTTATTTGCATCAGGTGGCCAAAGTATTGGAGTTTCAGTTTCAGCATCAGTCCTTCCAATGAATATTCAGGATTGATTTCCTTTAGGATGGACTGGTTGGATCTCCTTGTATTCGAAGGGACTCTCAAGAGTCCTCTCCAACACCACAGTTCAAAAGCATCAACTCTTTGGTGTTCAGCTTTTCAGTTGGTGTTCAGTCCAACTCTCACATTCATAAATGACCACTGGAAAAATCATAGCTTTGACTAGATGGACCTCTGTTGGCAAAGTAATGTCTCCGCTGTTTAATATGCTGTCTAGGTAGGTCATAACTTTCCTTCCAAGGAGTAATCGTCTTTTAACTTCATGGCTGCAGTCACCATCTGCAGTGATTTTGGAGCACCCAAAAATAAAGTCTGACACTGTTTCCCCATCCATTTCCCACGAAGTGATGGGACCAGATGCCATAATTTTCGTTTTCTGAACATTGAGCTTTAAGACAACTTTTTCACTTTCCTCTTTCACTTTCATCAAGAGGCTTTTTAGTTCCTCTTCACTTTCTGCCATAAGGGTAGTGTCATCTGCATATCTGAACTTATTGATATTTCTCACGGCAATCTTGACTCCAGCTTGTGCTTCATCCAGTCCAACATTTCGCATGATGTACTCTGCATATAAATTAAACAAGCAGGGTGACAATATACAGCCTTGACATACTCTTTCCCAATTTGGAAC
Organism: Budorcas taxicolor; assembly: GCF_023091745.1. Taxonomy (NCBI): domain Eukaryota; kingdom Metazoa; phylum Chordata; class Mammalia; order Artiodactyla; family Bovidae; genus Budorcas; species Budorcas taxicolor. Next base: position 46,061,807 of record NC_068917.1, on the reverse strand, counting down.
CATGTTATTCCACGTCCAGTTCCAACTATTGCTTCTTGACCTGCATACAGATTTCTCAGGAGGTAGGTCAGGTGGTCTGGTATTCCCATTTCTTTAAGAATTTTCCAGTTTGTTGTGACCCATACAGTCAAAGGCATTGGCGTAGTCAATGAGGAAGAAATAGGTGTTTTTCTGAAACTTTCTTGCTTTTTCAATGATCCAGCAGATGTTGGCAATTTGATCTCTAGTTCCTCTGCCTTTTTTAGATCCAGCTTCAACATCTGGAATTTCATGGTTCACATACTGTTAAAGCCTGGCTTGGAAAATTTTGAGCATTACTTTACTAGCCTGTGAGATGAGTGCAATTGTGCGGTAATTTGAGCATTCTTTGGCATTGCCTTTCTTTGGGATTTTAATGAAAACTGACCTTTTCCAGTCCTGTGGCCACTGCTGAGTTTTCCAAATTTGCTGGCATATTGAAGGTAGCACTTTCACACCATCATCTTTTAGGATTTGAAATGGCTTAACTGGAATTCTATCACCTCCAATAGATTTGTTCCTAGTGATGCTTCCTAAGGCCCACTTGACTTCACATTCCTAGATGTTTGCTTCTAGGTGAGTGATCACACTGTCATAATTATCTGGGTCATGAAGATCTTTTTTGTATAGTTCTTCTGTGTATTCTTGCCATCTTTTCCTAATATCTTCTGCTTCTGTTAGGTCCGTACCATTTCTGTCCTTTATTGTGCCCATCTTTGCATGAAATGTTCCTTTAGTATCTCTAATTTTCTTGAAGAGATCTCAAGTCTTTCTCATTCTATTGTTTTCCTCTATTTCTTTGCATTGATCAGTGAGGAAGGCTTTCTTATCTCTCCTTGCTATTCTTTGGAACTCTGCATTCAAATGGATATATCTTTCTGATAATGAAAAAGAAAGTGAGATCACAGTCCTATAGCCACAAGGAATAGGGTTCTACCAACTGGAATGAGCTTGGAAGGGGGCTGTCAGTTCCACATGAGAGTCCAGTGCCTACCAATTCCTTTATTTTAGCTTTACATGATCTTAAGCAAAAAAACTCAGGCTATGCCTAGAAATCTAGCCTACAGAAACTAGGAGATAGTAAATGACTGTTGTTTTAAGCCACTCTATTGTGTGATAATTTGTTATGAAGTCATAAGAAAGCTAATGGAATAATTCATTGCTTAAATGGGGAACAGGAGATAACTTCTTGTATACTAGTATAAACATAAAAGAAAAATGAGGTTTGTTAAACAAAAAATTGTGTTATGAACACCTTTAAAAATTGATTAAAAAAAAGCAAAAAAAAATAAAATAAATAAAAGTAGTTCTTACTGAGTGAGAGAACACGAGTCTCACTGACCTCCCTCCAGAATGTAATGCTGTAAAGTTACATTCACTTTTCTCATTTAAGAATTGTTATATTAAAGTTAACAGGTTTATTGAGATACAAATGATATACAGTTACCTGAACATATTAAGCCAACTCTTTGAGCCTCTTGATGAAAGTGAAAGAGGAGAGTGGAAAAGTTGGCTTAAAGCTCAACATTCAGAAAACTAAGATCATGGCCTCTGGTCCCATCACTTCATGGCAAATAGATGGAGAAACAGTGGAAACAGTGTCAGACTTTATTTTTGGCGGGGGGGGGGGGGGGGGGGGGGGCTCCAAAATCACTGCAGATGGTGACTGCAGGCATGATTTTAAAAGACACTTGCTCCTTGGAAGGAAAGTTATGACCTACCTAGACAGCATATTAAAAAGCAGAGACATTACTTTGCCAACAAAGGTTAATCTAGTCAAGGTTATGATTTTTCCAGTAGTCATGTATGGATATGAAAGTTGGACTGTAAAGAAAGCTGAGTGCCGAAGAGTTGATGCTTTTGAACTGTGGTGCTGGAGAAGACTCTTGATGAGAGTCTCTTGGACTGCAAGGAGATCCAACCAGTCCATCCTAAAGGAGATCAGTCCTGGGTGTTCATGAGAAGGACTGATGTTGTAGCTGAAACTCCAATACTTTGGCCACCTGATGCAAAGAGCTGACTCATTTGAAAAGACCCTGATGCTGTAAAAGATTGAGGGCAGGAGGAGAAGGGGACGGCAGAGGATGAGATGGTTGGATGGCATCACCAACTCAATGGACCTGGGTTTGGGTAAACTCTGGGAGATGGTGAAGAACAGAGAGGCCTGGCATGCTGCAGTCATGGAGTCACAAAGAGTTGGACATGACTGAGCAACTGAACTGAACTGAACATATTAAAATGTAGTTCGGTAATTTTTGACATAGGTATGCATCTGTGAAGTCATCATAACAGTAAGGATTATTAAAACCCCTATCACTCACGAATATTCAATATAGCTTCTTTCTAATCGCCTTGTAACCTTCCTCTCCACAATAGGGAGCACCATGGCCAGTGGCAACCCAAATCAAGATATTAAATTGCTGTCCGTTCTTTCTTATAATCTCCTCACAGTGCACATTTTAGACTGGTCTAGGTTGACAATCTCAGACATGGCTTAATTGGAAACCCGTGAAGGAATTGGAGGATAATAAAAAGGGACAGGAAAACAAAAACCTTTATTCCCCTATATTCAAATGATTGCTCATGTAAATATGTCAGAGTTTCCCAATCACGCACTGACAGTAACACAACCTATATCAGAAAAACAAGGCATTTTAACCTTTTTCCAAGTCCATCCATGAATCCAGCCATACTTCTTTCCTTCCACACACATTGATTAGACTTTCTTCCTTTATTCCTTCTCCAGGTTATTTTTGGGTCTACTGTCTATATAGAAATTAATTATAGAGGAGGACAACATGACCTCTTTTATTCTTGGACTTCTGTTAGATCATTCCCTTAGGAGATACTTCTTTTCACAACTAGCTGGACATATTTTACTTCGGTAATACATAAGAAACCTAAAATAAGCTTTTTTTTCAATTGAAATATAGGCATTAGCTTCTTCATTTTTTTAGAGTTTCTAGAAATAAAACTTCAAAAAGAAAACAGTGAAGGCAATAAGAGTAATTATATTTCATGGTTCATATTTCACCTTGATGAGGTTGAGGTCCTTAGACATGATCAGGTAGTTTTATTTTATGTATCATAGTTTGTTCCTTGATATATAGATATGAAATGCTGCAATTGAGTACCAGATAAGTCTTTTAAAGATAAGCTCATTCAAATATAAATTCCTTCTCACTTTTGATGGGATATTTTCAAGATTGCCACTGCCTCCTGCTTTATAGTGCTTCACAATTCTTCAAAGCACTGCACTTATATCCTCCTTCTGATATGTCCAGTATCCCTGTGAAGCAGATACAGCAAGTGGTTTTATTCCCACTTTAAAATGAAGCAAAACTAAGGATTAGGGTGATTATTTGGCTTGCCAGGGCCTGGTGGTGTTGAGACTAAAACCCAGATCTTATATATAGGTCTTTATCTTACCCAAGACTGTTTGTGCTCTTTTTCTCAATAGGCATAATTTTAATAAAGTGTTCCAAGTAATAGGTAATAGGTGATATGTGTTTAATTACCTTATGGTACTTTCTCAATGAAGGGATTTCTTATAAAGCATTTCTCCAAATCAGACAAATCAAACTAGCATAGTTATTGAAAAACAAGTTCTGTTAAATCTCTGTTCAAGAAACAGTTTTGAAATTGTGAAGGGTCAATATTAAATGTGTTTAGTTGCCTCTGCTGTAGGGAAAGACAAAAACATTACAGTTGTGCAAGTTCCTGCAGGCAAAGCAGAGGGTAGAAAAGGTCTTCCCCATCTGTGCTTATTATGACAAATACTGTTTAATCTTCCACCTTAAGTTCCAATTGCCAGATTTTTTTGTTGTTAAAAAAATAAGAGAAAAATGATGACAACATGAAAATGGGAGGTAAGGCCCTCTTCAAGTCCTCATTGTCTAAGGAATAATTCAGAACAAATCTCTGCTCTGGGCTCCACCTGTCAGCTCCTAAGCAAAGGGGAAAGACCAAAGAATGGCCCTGTAATATCCATGTGAATAGGAAATCTATTTCCCAGACCCACTGCTCAGGATAGCACAAGTGAAACTGTTAAAAGACAGTTTCACCTGAAGGGAAAAACAATGCAAGCAGGAATATTTGTTTTCTTGGTCAGACAGTGTCAAGTGTGGAAAGGAAAATATTTTTAAGGCTAAGAATAAAAATCTACTGCACTAAAGTGGGAGATGTGACTCAAAGACAGCCGTTGACATCTGGTGCTCTCATTGGGTTCCAGGGACTCCAACAAGTGGTAGGAAGAGTTGGTGTAAATGAAGAGTGGGTACGCGAGTAAGGCAGAAGCAGAAGCCTTTTGAGCTATATCAGTTTTGTCATTGTCATTCAGTTGCTAAGTCATGCCTGACTCTTAGAGACCCCATGGATTGCAGCATGCCAGGCTCCTCTGTCCTCCACTATCTCCCAGAGTTTGCTCAAATTCATGTCCACTGAGTCGGTAATCCTATCTAACCATCTCATCCTCTGCCACCCCTTTCTCCCCTTCAGTCTTTCCTAGCATCAGGATCTTTTCCATTGGGTTGGCTCTTCACATCAGATGGCCAAAGTATTGGAGTTTCAGTATCAGTTCTTCCAATGAATATTCAGGGTTGATTTCCTTTACGATTGACTGGTTTGATCTCCTTGCTGTCCCAGGGACTCTCAAGAGTCTTTTCTAGCACCACAGTTTGAAAGCATCAGTTCTTCAGTGCTCAGCCTTCTTTATGGTCCAACTCTCACATCCATATATGACTAGTGGAAAAACCATAGCTTTATACAGACATTTGTTGGCAATATGATGTCTCTGCTTTTTAATAGATTTGTCATAGCTTTCATTTCAAGGAGCCAGTGTCTTTTATATCACTTTAGCCTCCCAGAAAAGACGATTCTGGGTACAAACCTCATCTACCTTGGGACTAGAAGGGAATGAAGTGGCTTATTTTGAGTACGTTGTGGTTTTAGTCTTACTGACTTATAAACATACATTTTTTCTCTCTTCTTTTCAGCCTTCTTTCTTACCTCCTGCCTTTACACATGCAACACTATGCAACTCCAGTTTCATCAGCTCATTCTTATTCCACATTCTTCAGTTCTCTCATACTAAGCCCCTTAATGACCCAAATGTCAGCAGGAAACCTGGAGCTCCTGAGTTTCTCCCCCCTCTTCCTTGCCATGCTGTTACATGGTCCCCCATTGCAGCCCAGTTCCAGGCAAACTCTCTCACTGGTCTCCTCCCCACTCTTCACTCTGCAGGAAAGACTTTCTCTAATGTTTTTCTGTTGCCTCTGCCTTTCCTCTTTTCTGCTTCATTCCATCAGCTTAGTCTTTCTTTGATGCCCCTCTACTCAAATCACTCAAGTCATTCTTTTGCTTAAAACTTGCCAGCATTTCCTTATTACATCCAAATGAAAATCTAGACTTCTCAGTTTGGCCTTGAAGTATTTTGAGGGAGGCTGTTCACTGTGGCCCAGCAGGATTCCTGCACATCCTTACTGAGCATGTCAACCACACAGTATAACTGTCCTCTGGCTCTGAGGTGTTTCTGTAGCTAGTCACATGGCAACTATGTAAGACAAGGTGAGTGCCGCCTGATTGCATGGGGACTGCTTGCTCCCTGGAGGAAGGGGCTGGCTTGCTTACTGCTTACTATAAAAGGTGCTGAGCCTTGATCGTGGGTTCCCCTCTGACACTGTGGCCCACTGTTTACATAACTGCTATTCATTTTCATGGGAACACCCCCTGGTGACAGAGGTGCTCTCAGGCAGGGAAACTAGCACAGCTATGGGGATGCTTCTGCTGCTTCCTGGCTGTGGAAAGTGCATTGTCTTGTTCAAATCCATCACGTTTTGTTGTTTACTTTGGGCGAATATGGAGCTTTGGCAAGTCAACCTGATTACTTTGTGTATGGAAGGGTGTTCTTCCTTTTCAGAATATTTTTATAATTCCTTTTAGTGCTAAATATGTATTTGTTTAATGAATCAATAGATAAATCCTTAGAACTGGCCAAATCAGTCTAGACTCTTTTCACTCAGAACCCAGTACGTACCCATTTCTTCTCACATTGTTTAAATAATAGGCAGCATTTGTTGAAGACTTAATGTATGTCAGGAACTGAGCTGTTTTCAGGAAATAATGGAAATTCAAAGATGAATAAGATATGGTTCTTAAGTGCACCAACTCTCAGGCTGAAACAGAACAATTCTGTATAAGGGATTCTATCACAAGAGGTACTGACTAAGCTGCTCTTGCAGCACAGTCAGGGCCACAGTTGTTTCTGCTAAATGCAACGTCTGGGTGAAGCTTAGAAAGGAGGGTACATTTTCCCCTGTGTTTGTCATTTCCGCTCATTATGCTCAGGGGCACAGGGCTTATCTGCTTTGGTAGTTCATCTTTTAAAAGTTTGTATTGTCATTTTTTAACCCCTTACAATGAACTGAAGCATCTATGTATTTAATTAGTTGATTTAAATGATTATTTATTTAGTGTTAGGTTTGTCTAGTATATTTACTGAGCACTGCTAAGTACAAGGCAATAGACTAGGAACCAGGGAACAGATGCCTTTCCTGTGAAGGTAGGCTGTGCTTTAGGGAGCTGATGTCTGTAAGCCTGTACCCAGAGGACCCCAGGCTCCTACAGCGCTCATGGGAAGGGACGTGAATTCCCCGGCTGGCTCCTGCAGTATGTGTGCCAGGTCTCTTAGTCCTGACTTGCAGCTGGAGTGCTGACAGGGTATCAGTCATCGGGGGCGTCAACAATAAAGGAATTTTAAAAGCCTGTCTGTCTTATACCCTCCCATCCAAATTCCGTAAGTGCTATGAGCAGCAAAATTCTGACAGGAATAGGTCTTTATTTCTTACTCAACCTGGGAATGGTTTGGCTTTGTGGAATCTGTGAAAAGCAAGAAAGAAAAAGGAAAAGGAGGCAATGGCCTCTTTGTGCTTTTCGTACGTTTGGAGAACTCTCATGGCTGCTGAGATTTCTTCCAATGTAAAAATGGGTGAAGAAGGTGAGGAGAGGGGAAGCAGCACTTGGGAATGGAGGGGAGAGGATCCATTTCATAAAATGCCAATGTCTTGGCATGCCTGACTGGTCCTGAGTGATCTGGCTCTTCCATTCTGGAGACAAAACAAACACACACTCTTAGGGGATGATAGCAAGATCTGTGCTCTTAGGAAAGGGTAACAAGCTCATCTTTTCTTTTTCTGGGGCTTTTCTTCCAGAATCAGGTCTTGCATGTATTTGTTTCTCTGTGTATTTTGGTGTTGTCATCTCCCCAGGTTTATTTTCCTCTTTAGGGGTTGGGAGGGAGGAAACTTAAGTCTGAAGTTAGACAGTTGGGTTCAAGTTACAGGTTCGCCCCTTCTACCTGTGTGAACTTAGACGAGTTACTTTACCTCTCTGAGTCTCTTCTCTTTTCAGATGAGTTTCTTCCTCTAAAAAGTGAGGAAAAGGAATAATAATAATTGCAAAGGAATTGGAGAAAATTTGTTAAGCCCATCTATAAAAAAAAGATTTTGCAGAGTACCTAGAGCATTAGGAGCACTCAATAAATGTTAGCCTCTTGTGGCTGTTATTCCCCAGCCTCCGCTGCCTGCTTCTTCCTCTGTTTCCTACTCTAGACTGGCATCCCTTCCAGATAAATCCTTGAATGTTATTCATCCCATTGAGTGTTCAGTTCTCGCGGGACACCAGCAGACTCCAGCTGATTCAAAAGGAAACACTTGATATTTCTGACAAACTCAAGGTTGTGCACTAAGATTCATGCCTTCTCCCTTAGACTGGAAGTTACTCTTGCTCATTTTACTTCAAGAAGAAAGGTTTAATAAGCTTATCCAAGTCACACAGCAGCTAGTGAGAGGCAGGGCCAAGAGTAGCTCTTGGCTCAGCACTCCATGGCTTTCCTATGTATCAGAACTAAATCAAACATAGGTCTCCTTATACAACTACAAATGGAAAGTACTGGGCTAATCAGCAGATACTTTCTTTTTTTTTTAATTTTTATTTTTACTTTATTTTACTTTACAATACTATATTGGTTTTGCCATACACTGACATGAATCCACCATGGGTGTACATGCGTTCCCAAACACCTCCCTCCCCATAACATCTCTCTGGGTCATCCCCGTGCACCAGCCCCAAGCATGCTGTATCCTGCATCGGACATAGACTGGCGATTCGTTTCTTACATGATAGTATACATGTTTCAATGCCATTCTCCCAAATCATCCCACCCTCTCCCTCTCCCTCTGAGTCCAAAAGTCCACTCTACACATCTGTGTCTCTTTTGCTGTCTCGCATACAGGGTCATCATTGCCATCTTTCTAACTTCCATATATATGTGGTAGTATACTGTAATGGTGTTTTTCTTTCTGGCTTACTTCACTCCTCTGTATAATCGGCTCCAGTTTCATCCATCTCATTAGAACTGATTCAAATGGATTCTTTTTAATGGCTGAGTAATACTCCATTGTGTATATATACCACAGCTTTCTTATCCATTCATCTGCTGATGGACATCTAGGTTGTTTCCATGTCCTGGCTATTATAAACAGTGCTGTGATGAACATTGGGGTACATGTGTCTCTTTCAATTCTGGTTTCCTCGGTGTGTATGCCCAGCAGTGGGATTGCTGGGTCATAAGGCAGTTCTATTTCCAGTTTTTTTAGGAATCTCCACACTGTTCTCCATAGTGGCTGTACTAGTTTGCATTCCCACCAACAGTGTAGGAGGGTTCCCTTTTCTCCACACCCTCTCCAGCATTTATTGCTTGCAGACTTTTGGATCTCAAGACATTCTGACTGGTGTGCAGCAGATACTGTCTAACTTATTATTACAAGAACTATGGTCTTAGACGTGATGGTCTTTTCAAGTTCATCATTCCAAGGCTATAAGCCTGGAAGAGTTTCTACCAGTTCAGTTCAGTTCAGTCGCTCAGTAGTGTCCAACTCTTTGCAACCCCATGAATTGCAGCACGCCAGGCCTCCCTGTCCATCACCAACTCCCGGAGTTCACTCAGACTCATGTCCATAGAGTCGGTGATGCCATCCGGCCATCTCATCCTCTGTTGTCCCCTTCTCCTCCTGCCCCCAATCCCTCCCAGCATCAGTCTTTTCCAATGAGTCAACTCTTCACATGAGATGGCCAAAATATTGGAGTTTTAGCTTTAGCATTAGTCCTTCCAATGAACACCCAGGACTGATCTCCTTTAGGATGGACTGGTTGGATCTCCTTGCAATCCAAGGGACTCTCAAGAATCTTTTGCAATACCACAGTTCAAAAGCATCAATTCTTCAGTGCTCAGCTTTCTTCACAGTTCAACTTTCACATCCATACATGACCACTGGAAAAACCATAGCTTTGGCTAGACGGACCTTTGTTGGCAAAGTAATGTCTCTGCTTTTGAATATGCTATCTAGGTTGGAGTCTGCCAAATCCTGCAATGTCAAGTAGCTGCCTGGTTTTCAACAAGGTGGACACCAATGTTCATTGCCACTGAGTCTCATGCTTGCTAGTGGGAGAAATGGCCTCTGGCCTCTGACAACGTTCAATGTGACTTCCCCAGCTAAAGTTTCTTTTCCAGTGCTCACCAGTTGTGTCCCCAACAAGGCTGCTATTTCCTTTACTAGTTGCCTCATGGAAGAAAAGGCATCTGCAGAGACAAATATTTTTGGTTTTGTTTTTCCTTGCTGACAAAAGTCATCCTAGTGACCTTAATAAGAGCACTCGATGGTCTGGGAGTTATATGCACAGAATGTTAAAGTGAGGTGACAGGATTTTTCATTTTGTCTGGAAAAAATGCTGCCCATTTAATCCCTCCTGGCTTCCACCTGGCCCTGTCACTTTTGAAGCCCATATCCTCTGCAGTCACTTATGGTTGTGTACACTGGTCTAAACCCACACTAAAGAGAGACTGTTCCTTCCACTAGCAAATAGTCATCTTTCTGTGCTAAACTATTAGCTTTCTCCCCCTGCTATTTTTGGTACTGGCCTGCAAAAGGCCTAGGATTACTTTTCATTTTCACTTAAGGTTTTTATTCAAGTATAATGTACAGGAAGGAAAGTGTAAATGATGAACATATAGCCCAAATGTCTCAGCCTGAACACATCCCTTCAAGTACCACTGCAAGGAGTGGAACGTTATCTGTACTCTGGACGTCCTCTTTGTAACCTCTCCCAGTCCCCAAAGGTAACAGTTCTCCTGGTATCAGTCATCATTGATTGATTTTGCCTTTTTGGGAGACATTATATAAATAGAATAATATTGTGGGACTCTTGTGTGTGGTTACTTTTGCTCAGTATTATGTTTGCAAATCTTATCCACTACTTTTAGTGAAGCAAATGCACTGTCCTTACTATATACTTTTCCCATTGCCACGTTTTGTTTTATCAAAACGTATTCATTTTACTGTTGGTGGACATTTGGATTGTTTCTGGGTTTGTGTGTGTGTGTTTGAATAATGCTGCAGTGAAGATTTTGATGAATTTAGAGCATGTGCGTAGTTACTTCTGTTGGCACCTGTGTAGGGGTGGAATGATTGGATCAGAGTCCATGGATATGTTTAGCTTTATAGATACTGCTAGTTTTCCAAAGAATTTATTTAACCTCCCCCCGCCATTGAGTAGCATATGAAAGTTACTATTTCTCAAAATCTTAGGCAATAGTGGTTATATTGCTCTCTTCAGTTTTAACTATTCATTAGTGCTTTTAATTTGAATTTTTCTGATGACTAAATAGTAAAGAACCTGCCTGCCAATGCAGGAGGCAGAGGAGCCACGCATTTGATCCCTGGTTTGGGAAGATCGTCTGGAGGAAGGTATGGCAACCCACTTCAGTATTATTGCCTGGAGAATCCCATGGACAGAGGAGCCTAGCGGGCTACAGTCCATGGGGTCGCAAAGAGTAGGGCTTGACTGAAGCAACTTAGCATGCACACACACAGGAAGTTTAACAGCATTTCCTGTGTTTATTGACCATTGGGGTATCATCTTTGATGAGGGGCCTATTCAGTACTTTCCCCATTTTTTTTTTCTATTTGCATTGTCTACATTTTTCTTATTGATTTTTAAAAATTATTTATTCTCTATGAGTGTTTTTATTAGTTACAGATAAAGTAAATATTTGAAGGCTTGTCTTTTCACTATTTTTTATTGAATAACATGGAAAAAGAACTGAGTAAATGTTCATATGTGAAAAGGTTCTATGTCATAAAAAAGTCCCTGGTTCCCCAATTTAATCTATACAATTTAACTTATATACTTCCAAAATAATGACAACAAGATTTTTCATGAACTTAACAAACTAATTTTATAATTTTCATGAAAAAGTAGAGTTCTGAGAAAAATCATGACAACTTCAGTGAGGAAGCACGAAAGTTAGAGTTGCTCACTTATTTGAACACAATTATCAAGAGCATTTACAAAACTAACATTGATATGGCTAACTAACTAACTTATGTGGTGTCAGGAAAAAATAGACCAATGAACAGATAACGAGCCAAGAAATGTACCCACATAAACATGGGAAGTTGGTATACTGTAGTAGTACAATGAGTAGTTATACAAATCAGTAAGAGCGGGATTGACTTTTCCATAAACAGTGCTAGGAAATTATGAAAGACATCAATATGTGTGATTCTTAGCTGTTATCTGATACTTTAAAAATTAATTCCTAAAGATGAAAAACATTGCAATAATACATTTAAGAGAAAATACACACAAAAATATTTTGTTGCTTAGTGGCAGAGGACTTTTAATGAAAAATGCCAAAACCAAAATAATAAGTTTAATTAATTTGACTACGTTAACACGAAAAATCTTCCATTAGAAGACTCCTTAATGTATCAGATCACGCAAAAAGAAGATTAGGCAGTAAATATGTGTCAAAATGCAGTATCCAGGTTGTAAATAGAGTCCCAGAAATCATTAAGAAAATGAAAGATAATGCAGTAAAAAAAAATTGGGAGAAGGGTATGCATAGGAGATTCTTATAAGAGGTAGCCCATGTAGCCAGTAAACACACTTAAAATATATTCAATATCACTAGTAATTAGGAAAGTTCAACTGACAACATCAAGATAGTATTTTACCTAAATAAAAATAGCAAAAAATACTTAAAATGCCAAATGTTGATAAAATAAAACAGGGGTTCTAAAACACCTGCTGTGAGGTTGGAATGAAAATTGATAGATCACTACTGAAGATGAATTGGTACTATCTAGTAAAGTTCAAAATGTATTCACTAATGACCTAGAGATCCTACTTACTGGAATATGCCATACAGTAACCCTTGCACACAGGTACAAGTTGACATATATCAGAATATGTAATATTCATTGTTTATAATAGCAAACAATTGGAATGAATCTAAACACCCACCAGTAGAAGACTAGGTATAATGGTGTTCAGATGAAAAATAATATGCATTCATTAATATGTACATGAATTGATATTTATATCTCAAGAAAAATAGAGCTCAAATCATTATACTGAATTTAAAAAGTTTTAAAATATTAGCCAATCATTATGATATCACGTAAAATTTTAAAACACATCAACAATGCAATTTTTTGATTTTAATGCATTGAAACAATAACTGGCAGTTGACATACTAACTTCAGAGTAGTGGCGTTTTCAAGGCAGAGAGAGGAGGGAAATCAGATCACAGAGATGTATAAACCATCTTAAACTCTACAGTGTTTTGCTGAAACAAATATTAGCATTTTAAAATATGGTACAAAGGAATATTTTATACTCTTCTTTATGTTTTCCTGTTTGTCTTACTTGAACAGGCAAGTCTTAGAAGTATAAATTCAGAGGTCAATATGCATATGAAAAGGTTTCAACATTAGTAGCACACATGCAAAAATGCAACATCATACAAGAAACTTTCTAAATTTTTTGAATGAAGGGCAGAATGGCAACATGCATCATTTACTTTGTGCATTCTTTTTGAGCCAGGAGTCTACCTTTAGGAATTCATCCTTAGGAAAATATGGGGCAAGTAGACAAAAATACGCCTGTGGTTATATTCCTCACAGAATATTTTTGTTACAGCCGAGATTAAAAACAATTTAAGTCTTCCAATGGTTGATTGATTAAATAATTCATGATGTATTTACCCAATGGAAGTCTATTCTGTCATTAAAAATCCAGATCTGTTTCATTGTCATAAAAGGACATTTATGATATATTGTAAAGTGAAATGGTTATAGAAAAATACTTCAATGTTATGACCCATTTATATAAATGTATATACATATATACTTTTAAATGTGCCTTTTGAGATTATATGCATAAGAATCTGGCTTTATTTTAAAGTACAGAATAAGATCATGAATGATTATTCATTTATTGGTAACTTTCTTCAGTCTTGCTGGAAAGGAAAAAATTTCTGTAATCCCCAGATTGTTATGGCTGATCTAATGATTAAACACCAGTATCCTTGCTGGAAAAATCCCACGTTCAGAGGAGCTTGGCAGGCTACCGTCCATAGGGTCACAAAGAGTCAGACACAACTGAGCACATAGAATAATAATTTAATTACATTGACAAGATAAAATAACAGGAGAAAAAAAAAATAATTTCATCAATGAAGTAACCAAACTATGCAGCTTTTATAACTTTTAGACAGAGATACTATAAGTTTGTGAGGAATAGACAAGATGAAGAATTTTGGACTTGAGGCAGTAGTAAAGAAGTAATGAGAGTTGTTTATTCAGTCTTCTCAGCTCTAAATTCTGTACCTCTGGTGACAGAGATGTTTCTCTACCTCCTGCTACAGGGATTGAACCTTCCACACAGGAGACTTCTTTCCTGCTTTCAGGGAGACAAAGGGGGCTTCATGTCCTTCTTATACCAGCTGTTTTTTAAGTGACGTTAATTCAAGATAATCAGAATGCCGTAAGTGGCATATTTGAGGGTGGCCTACCCTGAAACCCATAAGTCCAACATCTTTTTTAATAAATATGCACAATTTCTATAGTAAGACTTTGAGATATTTTCATTTGAAAATAAGAGGACATTAGTAACTGAAGACAAGCACTATTTGAAGTTAAAGGACAAGGATTTGAACGCATATGAAGACAATGAAATCACTGTATGCAGAACTGTCTGCCCCTCCTGTCTTCTCACTAACCACCTCTACTGCTACCACACACACACACACACACACACACATACCTACTCAAATGCAAAGGTGAGGAGAGAGAATGGAGGTCGAACATAACCGCCATGACAAGGCTTCTTTGTGAATGGGCTGAAGGAAACAGTGTACTGTACATGCCAAGGGATTCCACTGAGCTCTTGAGGGATGGGAAGGACAATGGAGGGAGGGACTTGGAAAGGATTTATGGGGCCAGGATTAAGAGAGCGTGTGAGAATGCTGTCACTAAGCCGGCTGGAGGTAAGAGAAACATGTGGAACACTTCAGATGAGACATTAACTAATGCTTCTGCACAGGTGCAGCTGAATGAGGCTCACACCTTATATCAGATGCTCTTCGTGTTGTCCAGAACGTCTGGATATACACACAGACATGATAAAGCCGACAGGGAGGCTGGGCAGAGGGAGGAGACCATCTCTACATTCCTTACTCTCTAGGTTCAGAAATGCAGCTTGACTTCATGCCCAGAGTTTGCCCACCTGTTTTTACCCACAGAGTTAGCCACAGATACTCCCAGTAAGGCCCTAGAGTCCAGTCCAGCCTTTCTGCCTCTTCTCACTGTTCTCTTTGGGCTGCTGAACATCAGACTGCTTTATAATACATTGGGGTCTGAGTCAACTTGTTAATATGGTTTCTGAGAAAAGCTCAGTCTGCCCCTAAGATGCTTTATCTCCAAGGGGATCCCCCTAGTATAAAATGATATAGGTATGGGGATTGGTGGAATGAGAGAAACATTTATTAAATGCCTATAATATGTCTGGTACTTTTATATGCACTATTGCTGAGATTTTCTAAGCCACCCTATGGAATATGTTTATCTTTCTGTTTTATAGGTGAGAAAGCTGAGTTACAAAGAGATTCAAAGAATTTCTAGTTCAAGGTTTCAGTGAAAATTGCCAGTAGTAGATTGGAAAAAAAAATGTTCTTTCTGGACTCCCAGGGTTTTACAAACTGAATTTCTTATCATGTCAGTTAGTTGCAACTAATCTTTTTAATGAAATATAGAACTAAGTAAAATAGAAAACATCAGGATAGGGGCTTCCCTGGTTAAAAATCCAGTGGTTAAAAATCCACCTTACAATGCATTAGAGGCCAGTTTGATCGGTGGTCCTGATGTTTTCTTTTCTCTTCAGTGAGAGAAGCCGCTGCAATAAGAAGCCCATGCACTGCATCCAGAGAGTAGCCACCACTCTCCAGAACTGCCAGAAGCCCATGTGTAGCAATAGAGACCCAGGGCGGCAAAAAATAAAATAAAAAAGAAAAGATGAAAAGAAAACATCAGGATGTACCCTACATATGCAGAGTTCTTTTTTAATCATGATGATTTAATGTGCATGTCCCGTGATACATGCAAATATATTTTTTACTGAGGGGTGCAGGCAAAGATTTCAGAAGTTTTAATACTGCACCCTGCAGTTATCTACCTACCTTTTCATCATCCCCACTCCCAGCTTAAGCTGTAAAACCTCTAAACTGGGTCATGGAAATAAGCATGATCCCTTCTCATCTGAACAGTATCAAGATAGATCTAAGGGGAATCAGAAAGTTTCTTAAATACATATTGTAAGATGAAAGAGACTTGTGACTTCCTTTTGAGTTTTTCTCTGAAAATTGTGTGGAGTTGAGGGCCTCCCAGGTCTGTTATTTTTACCATTATTAATGATGCATAAAGTGGGGGAAATATAGTAAGCAAAGGGAAGTAGGCAGCCTACAAAGTGTTACTGATGCCATTGCCTATTTGCAAGCTGTATGAAGTTTAGAGTTTTGAAAATTATTTGCAAGATTGAACTATATTGTACCTTCAAGAAAGATGTGTAGAAAAAGCGACATGGATAAAGGAAAAAATAGCATATAACAGGCACAAAAAGTGATTCTAGGACCTTTTCTTTCTCATCATTTATGGTCATTTTCCCTAACCATTTTTCATTATGAGGCATTTAGAATACTAAAACTAGGGAAATGAAGTCTGCTGAGCTACCATCTTTTACAAATAATAACTTCATTCACTCACATACGCCAAATATCACTATCTTGTACTGGTGAGAGATCTACAGTTCTTCCCTTCCTCATCTGGTTAAGAAACATCGTTGAGTACTTATTCAAGCCCCAAGGTTTATTCATCTATTCAAGGATAAAAGCTAGAGGCTTTGAGATACACAGAGACATCACAGAATAAGGTGGAGGAGAATTCAGTTAAGTAATCCAGTGAACATAAAGAAAGGTAATTAAGTGCTAGACAGGATCTGCTAAAATGAATGTTACGTGAGTAGATAAAACTAAGGAAAGCAATCATTGCCAATGGTGTATTTAAATTTTTTAACTTCATAAAGTTTTAAAACAATTTAGAATTACTAAAAAGTTGTAAAATAGTACAGACAGTTCCCATATACACTTCTCCCAGCTTCCTCTAAGGTTAGTATATAGTATAATATTTGTCAAAACTAAGAAATTGACATCGGTATTGGAAAAGTGAAAGTCAGTCACACAGTGGTGTCCTACTCTTTGCAATTCTGTCCCGCTCCTCAGTCCATGGAATTCTCCAGGCAAGAGTACTGGAATGGGTTGCCATTTCCTTCTCCAATGGCTATTTAAATTACATACTTTATTCAGACTTCATCAGTTTTTCTGTTACTGTCATTGTTCTCTGCCATTATCCAATCTAGAACACTTTGTCACCTCAGAATGTGTTTAATTTTGATATCGTTCATAAAAATAATGATTATTTTTCCAAGTCTATTTTGTAGTGGGCAGAGGGAATGATATAATAGGTTTCACCAGCTAGGATGTTTTTTGCAGGATCACAAAACTCTTGATCAGAATAGAACTTGTGTGTCATTCTACCAGTCAGCTAAAGAATCTGATTTTGAACATGGATGGTATAAAACCATGAACTTTTCACCTTCAACTTTGTCATGAGAAGTGTTTACAGGCCTGTCCAAAATTATTTATTGATAATTACTAAAATTATATATATATATATGCATCTATGTAATTTTATACATACAATTACTAAAATTATTTATAGAGGATTGAAGGCGAAAGGAAAAGGGGATGGCAGAGGGTGAGATGGTTGGATGGCATCACTGATTCAATGGACATGAGTTTGAGCAAGTTCCAGGAGATAGTGGAGGACAGAGGAGCCTGGAATACTGCAGTCCATGGGGTCACAAAGAGCCAGACACAACTTAGTGACTGAACAGCAAGTATATACAATTGAAACGAGCCCAACAGCTGATCTCGTTCAGCCCTCTCATTTACAACTGTAAGAGCTGAGACTTACAGAGCTGTGACTTAGTCACTTCATACCTTGGTAGCCAGTTTGGAATCTACTTTTGGCTCTTTTCCTCCCTTTGGAGAGGAATCCTTGCTCAAATCCTGTAAAAAATAAAGTGCAGCTCCTTGGGGAGAACAGGAAGATGACAAATAGGGAAAGAGAAAGCATTAAGGTATCTTCTTTCCTCCCTTTCCCCAAACTTAATACCATTTTTATCAAACATTCTGTGCATTGTGAAGAAGCTTTACCATCTCTACCTGTGTGGCCTTCAGAGAATACTTACCCTCTTGAGTGCTTAATTACCCATTCTCAGCTTTCTACCACATCACTTCAAAGCGGTTGGACTTCTCAAGTCTCTGGAATTCCTCAACACCGACTTCATCTCTCTGTCTCTCTTTGGGAGTTGGTTGGGCTCTCTATTCCTTCTTTTCTATGCTCTTTCTTTCTTCTGAAGTGCTACCTTACCTGTATTGAGTTTTAGTTAGTATTTCCTTAGATTACTAAGAAAACTAAACTGTGGCCAGGTACTTGGGAAAGAATGTCTGTGAAAATCACAAAATGCTTCCTCTTAATCCACTATGATTAATTTTTCCATAAGAATTTTGAGTCTATTAGGCTTGTTTTTATAGCAGTTGCTGAAAAAGGATATCTGTCAGGCATACCATATATTTATTGTAGATACCGTCGTTAACGCATTGAAGTCAACATATCACCTTTCAGTTTAAAGTGGTAGGTATCAAATGAATAACCAGAAACAAAACTTGTCAGTTATGTCTGGAAAGCCATTGTTCAGCACACACTAAATAAAATGAAGTGCCTCATTTCAAAGAGATGAGGGCTCAGTCTTTTTTAAACCCATCACCTAGCCTTACCTCACACGGAAACAAAATAGTCATATTCCTTTTTGTAGAATGCAGAGGTCTTTAATAAACAATGGCTTGACATTTAACTAGAAATGTAAGAAATCGTAATACATTTTTGGGTAGACTACTTAGTTCTGTCTAGATGCATAGGTGGAGAGGAGAATTATTTTGAAGTCAGGGAGAACTGGATTTAAATACAGGCTCTTCAATTTATTATTTGTATGACAGTGGGCAAGTTACTTATTTCTTTTGAAGATTCAGTTTCCTCATCTGCAAACACTTCTCATGACCACATTGAAGGTGAAAACTGAAAATATTGATTTCTACATAACTTCCTAGCATTTTACTATACTGCATAAGCCAAAATATTTTTAAAGTCATGTCTCTTCAAGTTATCAAATGAATAAAACTCTTAAAAAGTGTTAGTCACTCAGTTGTGCCAACTCTTCGTGACACCATGGGCTATAGTCTGCTGGCTCCTCTGTCCTCAGAATTCTCCATGCAAGAATACTGGAGTGGGTAGCCATTCCTTTCTCCGGGGGATCTTCCTGACCCAAGGATTGAACCCAAGTCTCCTGCATTGCAGGCAGATTCTTTAGTGTCTAAGCCACCAGGGAAACTTCTTATATTGCATGTTTAATTCTAAACACAACTCAGGAGTCTTCTTTTTTAGGCAATGTTTTAGAGGATAGTTGATTTAAAATGTTGTATTAGTTTGAAGTGTAAAGCAAAGTGATTCAATTATATATATTCATATATTCATTATTTTTCAGATTCTTTTCCCATGTAGGTTATTACAGAATATTGAATGAAGTTCCCTGTACTGTAGAGTAGGTCCTTATTGATTATCTATTTTATGTATAGTAATATGTTTGGAACTTGGGATTAACATGCACGCACTACTATATGTAAGACCCTTCTTGACCTAGCTAATTCTTCTGTATCATGAATACCTAACGAAGTTGTAGATACCTTGAGGTCCTGAGCCACCTATATGCTTCCTGTGTATTGATTTTCCTACAGCATCTAATGTTATGCCCCCAATATGGGAAGGAATTAATAAGATAAAGAGATAAACTGAACCAAATTGGTAGAGCAGTCTTGTAATGACTAAAGGGAACTTTTTTTTTTGAATGTTAGATGAAGTTATGGGTTGATTACCTGTAACAATAGATTAAATTGTGAAGGACTGCATTTTATTCAGTTTTAAGGGAACTTTGAATAAAGAAATACTTTAAGGAATAGAGAGGGTGAGGTTAATGCCTAATAGAGAGGGTGGTAGGTAGAATAAGGCTGTATATTGTCACCCTGCTTATTTAACTTATACACAGAGTACACCATAAGAAACGCTGGGCTGGAAGAAGCACAAGCTGGAATCAAGATTGCCAGGAGAAATATCAATAACCTCAGATATGCAAGTGACACTGCCCTTATGGCAGAAAGTGAAGAGGAACTAAAAAGCCTCTTGATGAAAGTGAAAGAGGAGAGTGAAAAAGTTGGCTTAAAGCTCAACATTCAGAAAACAAAGATCATGGCATCAGGTCCCATCACTTCATGGGAAATAGATGGGGAAACAGTGGAAACAGTGTCAGACTTTTTGTCGGGGGGGGGGCTCCGAAATCACTGCAGATGGTGACTGCAGCCATGAAATTAAAAGACGCTTACTCCTTGGAAGGAAAGTTATGACCAACCTAGATATCACATTCAAAAGCAGAGACATTACTTTGCCAACAAAGGTCCATCCAGTCAAGGCTATGGTTTTTCCAGTGGTCATGCATGGATGTGAAAGTTGAACTGTGAAGAAAGCTGAATGCTGATGAATTGATGCTTTTGAAGTGTGGTGTTGGAGAAGACTCTTGAGAGTCCCTTGGACTGCAAGGAGATCCAACCAGTCCACTCTGAAGGAGATCAGCCCTGGGATTTCTTTGGAAGGAATGATGCTAAAGCTGAAACTCCAGTACTTTGGCCACCTCATGCGAAGAGTTGACTCATTGGAAAAGACTCTGATGCTGGGAGGGATTGGGGGCAGGAGGAGAAGGGGACAACAGAGGATGAGATGGCTGGATGGCATCACAGACTCTATGAACATGAGTCTGAGTGAATTCTGGTAGTTGGTGATGGACAGGGAGGCCTGGCATGCTGCAATTCATGGGGTCGAAAAGAGTCGGACACGACTGAGCGACTGAACTGAACTGAAAGATGTCCCTGCCCTAATCCTCACAACCAGTGAATATCTTACTTTAAATAGCAAAAAGGATTTTGCGGATGTGAATCTGTGTTATCTTAAATTATCTGGGCGAGTCCAATCTAATCATAGGAGCCCATTAAGACTTCTAACTCACGTAATGATAGACCTAAACATTCATGTTGTTTTAAGTCACAAAATATGTGGTCAGTTGGTATTGCAGCAATAGAAAAATAATACTCTTTCCCTTGAAGGCTCTTAAATTTAAGGAAAGAAGAAGAGATGGAAGGTGACATAATGGACCAGAAACGCTCAAGAATATGTTGTTTTTTATTTCCAGTTCTTGAAAATTCAGTGAGGAGCTCAGTGTCCTAAAATGATAGGGAGGAATCGGAGATCTGCCAATTTTAGTGTTGTGGGAGTGTATAATTTCCTTGGTTCTGTCTCACTGCAGCAAAAATTTGCAGACCAGTGTTACAGATCAGAGTTTTATTCAGCAAGCAAGGAGAGTACACCCTCTCTCCTTGGAGGCATTAGGGTGGGCCAACTCCAAAGGAGAGGCCTCAGTCTCTCCTGGTTTTCTCTTTATATATGTTTTGTCTCCTCCCCTTGAGCCTGCCCTATGTCAGTTGGGCTAGCAAGGAGGGCTGTTTGTTTCACCTGAGGTTCTCATTCTGATCCTAGGATATTCTTTCATTCCATTATTGTGGAGTTTTTCCTTTCTTTGTCTTTTAGTCATCACCATTTTGGACTCCTTTTTCCTATTCTAACTACCTAACATTAGAATACAAGAAGAGGTCAGTATCCTAATCATGATGTCAAACTAATGGTCCATAGAGGAAAAGCCCCACTTTCATAGGGACTTAGGGAGATAAAAACCCTTGTTCAGCTGAGGTCTAGGAAAGAAATAGGGTAAATTGTTACAAGCTTAGGAGATGGTTGGCTCAATTCCAGAACTACTTTTTACTAACTTTATAAATTTGGGCAACCCCCCTACCCACCAAACTGCTCTAAACTTGTTTCCTTACTGGACAAATGATAATATTAAAGGTAATTTACCAATTTGGATACCATGAAACTTATGCATATGAATCCTCAACACAAGTCCATGCACAGAGAAGGTATTAAAAACCACTTGCCATTTTTAGTTATCATGATTCTTATTGGAAAAGAATTGTGATTCCTAAAGTCCAACAAACTAAAACAAGATAGCCACAGGGATTTATTTTTTTGATCAATCGAATGATTTTACTATGTATCAGATACTGCATTAGGCACTGAAGATAGAGCAGGGAGTAAAATGGGCACAATGCTGCCCTCACTGAGCTCCAGTCTCCCAAACAAGAGTATTTTTTAAATGATAGGTTTATTTAATATTTGTAATAAATAATGAAAATATAACAAGCTCTTTTAGTACAAGTGCCTGTAGTTCATATTATACATAACATTCTTAATGTATGAACATTATAAAAATAATAATACATAAATATTTATTGAGGATTCTTATTATACTGTTAATAGAAGACAATGCAGTGTCATTGAATAATGTCAGAAAGACAACAGGTGAATTATTATGTTTAGTGGACAATTTGGGCAGGTGTTCTATTTTGTCACTGTCATTTCTATGGGCCCAAGTTCATTATTAGAAATAAGTTGTTAAAATTTCAAAAATTGTTGAAGATAAAACTAGACATTAAAAAAAAAAAATCTCAGCTCACCCAAGCAGCAAGTGAGGTTAAAATGGTTTATATTAAGAGGGAAAATTTTTAAATTTCCCTAAATAGTATATATAAAGAGTAAAAGTTCCTTATTTTAGAGTTCTGTAGTAGAAGGAAGTAGAGTTATCAGGACCAAACAAGAGAGAATCAGGAAGCAAGAAATTCTACACCTACACTGTTTAGGGCCAGTACCAACCCAAGCATGGGAAGGAACAGAATGAAAGTTCCTTAAAGGTTGGTGACTTGTATGAAGGCATAATTTAAACAATTATAAGCATTGTTCAAAGATAGCCTTGACAAGTGGTAGCAAACTTTGTTCCTTATATACTCCTTTAAAAGACTTAATCTTTGCCTATCCAATGAATATAACATAGCTGCTCATTACGGCCTTCATTGGCATTTTCTTGACCACTAATGAGGCTGAACAAGTTTTCATGTGTTTGTTAGCCCTATGAGTTTCCTCTTCTCTAAATTGCTTCATGCCTATTCATGTCTTTAGCCCATTTTTCTATTGAATTTTTTGAGATCTTTTTGATTTGTAGAAAGTTCTTTATATAACTGAGGGGAGGTTTTAAATTATAAATATAATTTCCTTTATAGTTGTAGAGTTACTCAAATATTGCATTTCATACTGAGTAAGCTGTGGTAGTTTATGTTTTTTGAGGGAGTAGTCCATTTCATCTCCATTGTCAAATTTATGTGTAGAGTTCGATT
This sequence comes from Budorcas taxicolor, assembly GCF_023091745.1. Lineage (NCBI taxonomy): Eukaryota > Metazoa > Chordata > Mammalia > Artiodactyla > Bovidae > Budorcas > Budorcas taxicolor. The sequence goes on along the minus strand of NC_068917.1, from coordinate 46,038,886 downwards.
TTTGTATGTGTATGTTGGAGTTTGTTCCTAGTGTTACCAATTATCCTTTTGATGTATGCAGAGTCTGTGGTAATATCCTGTTTCCTTCCATATATTAGTAATTTATGTCTTATCTTTTTTCTATTGTTAGTTTTGCTCTAATGCCAATTTTGTTGAACCAACCCTTTGTCTTATTGACTTTTTTCCTCTTTTCAATTTCATTGACTTGTGCTCTCCTCTTTGCTTTTTGGTCTCTTATGCTGACTTTCAATTTTTTTTTCTGTTCTTTTTCTAGGTTCTTGAGGTAGGAGTTTAGAGATTATTGATTTGAGACTTTTCTTTTTTCCCTCTCTATGTTACTTTAGTTGTGTCTCCCTAGTTTCCATATGTTGTATTTTTATTTTCATTCAATATATTTAAAAAAATTATCTTGAGATTTTCTCATGAATCATGAATAATTTAGAAGTATGTGGTTTTGTTTCTGAATATTTGGAGATTTTCCTCTTGTCTATTATTAATTTCAAGTAGATTCCATTATAGGCAGAGAACACATTGTATATGATTTAAATTCTTTAAAATTTTCGTTTTATAACCCTGGATATGGTCTATATTGGTATGTGTTAAATAGAGTGTTTATTTAAGTTTCAATTAGATCCTTTCATTAGATGGTGGTGTTGAATTCAACATCATTGCTGATTTTCTGTCTAGTCAAGTTTTGAGAGAGTGAAGTTGGTACCCCCACCAATAAATGTAGATTTGTCTATTTCTCCTTTAAATTCTGTAAGTTTTGCTTCACATATTTTTCAGTAATGTTGTCTGGTCATCCACACTGAGAATTGTTGAGTAACTCTTCTGTCATTATATAATTTCCTCTGTCTCTGCTAATTTGCTTTGATGTTAAAATAGCCGCTCTTGCTTTTCTTTGATTAATATTAGCATGATATATATTTTTTCCATGCTTTCAATATGAAGTTGAATTATCCTTAATCTGATTTATAGAAGATAATCAGCAATGTCATAGCTAAAATGGCTGAAATGTTAGAATTATCTGAAAAAAATACTCTAAGTAGCTATGATAAAAAAGAAATTGCTTAACAGAGCAATTAGAAACATACTTGAAATAAATAAGAAAATAAAAAGTCTCAACCAAAAATAGGTGATAGTAAGGAAAAACTAATGAAAATTTTAGAACTGACAACTATGCTAACAGAAATTTTAAAAAAAAGGTTCAGATAGCTCAATACCAGACTGAAAAAGACAGAAGAAAGAATCAGTGAACTGGAAGGTAGAATAGTAGAAATTACCCAGTATGAAAAGCAGAGAGAAAATAAGCTGAAGAATGAGCTGAGTCTTAAAATCTGTGGGACTTTAGTAAAAGATCTAAGATTCATGTCATCAGTTCTGGAAGGAGAAGAGAAAGATTATAAGGATGAGAAGAATTTGAAGAAATAATGGCTTAAAACTTTCCAAATTTGGCAAGAGACATAAAGCCTAGCTTCAAGAAGAGAAACTCCAACAGAATCTAAAGAAACCCATACCAAAACACATAATTAACCTTCTGAAAACTAAATACAGAAAAAATTCTAAAGCAGCCAGAGAAAAAACAATACCTTATCCCTAGGAGAAAAAACCAAACAATTAATATGACAGTGTATTTCTTACAAGAAACCATGAATGCCAGAAGAAAATAGTCCAATATTTTTCAGATGCTAAAAGAAATGTAATGTTAACCCAGAATCCTATACCCAGTGAAAATATCCTTCAAGAATGAAGGAAAAAATCAAGACATTTTCATTTGAAGGAAAACAAAGATAACTTGTGCTTTGCTGACCTGCCATTAAAAATAAAATAAAGAAAGACTAAAGGAACCAGGTAAGGCTTTGTTAAAAAACATTTAAAGACAAAATATTAGTCAGTGTCACCTAGAGCAAGGAATAACAATGGAGCAAGCGATGGACTAACTAAAAATTTTGAGAAGGCTGAGAAATGAGAGACTTTTGGGGAATAAAGATTTAAAAAGCTTCTATATATTCCTAGGAACCCAGCTGGCCTCGTATACACCTAAATCTAGGTGCACATTGGAAAAAGGTTTGAGAAAGGCCTAAACCCTTACCTTCTATATATTCCTAGGAACCCAGCTGGCCTCGTATATGCCTAAACCTAGCTTTCATGCATTGGAGAAGGAAATGGCAACCCACTCCAGTGTTCTTGCCTGGAGAATCCCAGTGACAGGGGAGCCTGGTTGACTGCCGTCTATAGGGTCGCACAGAGTCGGACACGACTGACGCGACTTAGCAGCAGCAGCAGCAGGTGCACATTGGAAAAAGACTTGAGAAAGGCCTAAACGCTTGTACCTTCAGCTGAACAGTATGATCAGGGAAAATGTTAATATCACCTCTTCTGGAGACTTCCCTGACTTTCCCCTCAGGGTCCCCAAGGCACTTTATGTGCATACCCATTAACTATGTGACCTGGGCACATTTCTTATTCTGCATAAATCCCAGTTTCTTCTCCATAGAATAGGAATAAAAATAGCAAGATACTTCCCATCTGCTCAGGTTGTTGTGAGGAGAAAACAGGTTAAGGCACATTGGAAGTGCTGTTGTTATTAATTAGCATGATATGTGAATAGCATGCTCCTCAAAGCAGGGACTTTGCATCCCTAGGACATAGCACCCAGCTGTGCACTCAGTAAACATCAATTGACCCATCCGCCTGGAGGGGTCCTTTCAGATCATTTTCCAGCTCTCTCACTTCATAGATGAGTTTGCTGCAGACCAGAAAGATGGAACTTGTTCTGAGACTCCAGCTAAGAGACGAAGGAGCCAGGCCTCTGACACCAGAAGAATTCTCTCTGCTCTTTCTCAGGTGGCTTCATGTGCTCACAAATTCAGAGACTCATTTTTCTCTTCCCTAGCAAAACTCTGTGAAACCTGTTGATTAATGATTAAGTGACAGAAAGAAACGGTTGCTCTTTCTCTGGGCAAAGAGAGATGATATTAAACTCTGCCTGGGACAACATTTCTGTGGAACGATGCTTGGGGGCAGCTACTGCAACAGCAGGGGCTTCATGGAACCACCAGGAAGCCCCTTCCAGGCACCGGATCTCACCCCACACCCTCTCCCCTCTGTGGTCCCATAAATCTCTCCAGAGGGTTTGCCAGACTAGACTGATGTGTGGGGTTTTGGTGTCCCTGACAGTCTCTCAGCTGAGTTATTACCAACAGATCGTGAACATATGCATTTCACACATATGAAGTGAGACTCTGGAATTTGTCCAGACTCATCAAAATTGAAGACAGAGGCAAAGTTTGTGACCCAAAGATGAGAATCTGGAGAGCTGCTGGAATACCTCGTTTCCCATGTTTTAATCTTCTCTATTTTTTTTTAAACAAAGGTCTTTTTGTTGTTTTCTTATTTAATATTGAATGGACACTTCTGAAGCATTTGATAGAAGGAGCCTCATGTAGTATAAAAACTGTCATTTCTCAATGAAGTCTCTTGGGTTTTAGCTCCCATGCTAAGTAACAGGCTGTGTAGCTCAGGCAAGTGGCTTAACTTTTCTGATTCTGAGTTTTCTCATCAGAGTGCTTGAAGTCTTTGGTTTCTAAGATCCCTTCCAGTGTTAACATCAGGTTTCCAAATCCACTCCATCATGCTTTGAAATCTTTGTGAAACTCCTATGTTCCTATGGCTGGCATTTGTGCCATCTTCCCCATGTCATATAGAAGGGGGAGGGAGGAAAATACAACATTGGTGTCTATTCTATAGCAGACTTAGTGATGTAGGAGAAAGAAACAGATCAAGATTTAAATCTTATCCTTGCTAGTAATATTCTATGTGGCTGTAACTTAATTACAGAGTAAATACATATCTTCTTAGCATGGTGAATTATATTTACATTTATTAAGTTTAAGTATGTATACATATATGCACATACATGTACACATGTGTGTGCTTGCCAAGTCACTTCAGTCGTGTCTGATTCTTTGTGACCCTATAGACCATAGCCCACCAGGTCCATGGGATTCTCCAGGTAAGAATACTGGAGTGAGTTGCCATGCCCTCCTCCAGGGGATCTCCCCAACCTAGGGGTCAAATCTGTATCTCTTACAACCCCTACATTGGCAGATGGGTTCTTTACCACTAGCACCACCTGGAAAGCCCATATATACACATATATGCATGTGTGCGTGTGTCTGTTAGTCACTTAGTTGTGTCCGACTCTTTGCAGCCCCATGGACTGTAGCCTTCCAGGCTCTTCTGCCCATTGAATTCTTCAGGCAAGAATAGTTGGAATGGGTTGCTATTCCCTTCTCCAGGGGATCTTCCCAACCAAGGGATTGAACCCTGGTCTCTTGCATTGCAGGCAAATTCTTTACCGTCTTAGCCACCAGAGAATCCCATATATACATATACATATATATATATATATATATAATGTATATAGACAAGTGACAAGTGAAAGTCGCTCAGTCATGTCTGACTCTTTGTGACCCCATGGACTATACAGTCCATGAAATTCTCCAGGTCAGAATACTGGAGTGGGTACCCTTTCCCTTATCCAGGGGATCTTCCCAACTCAGAGATCGAACCCAGGTCTCCCACACTGCAGGCGGATTCTTTACCAGCTGAGCCACAAGGAAAGCCCAAGAATACTGGTGGGTAGCCTATCCCTCCTCCAGCGGATCTTCCAGACCCAGGAATCGAACCGGAGTCTCCTGCATTGCAGGCATATTCTTTACCAGCTGAGCTATCAGGGAAGCCCCTATACATATATATGAAACCCCATATACATACATACATAAAGGAGGAAGAGCAACAGTTAGGATTTGGTGAGCCCCTGTTAACTACTAGCCTCCCTCCTCTTGCTGTTTCGGCCCCTCAGCAGGGATTCAGGCGAACAGGTGGCAGCTTGCCAGTCTGCTCTGCCCTTGAAAAGGTCTAGAGTTTCTAGTGCTTTTGTCTTGGGTTCTGCTGGTGGCCCATCTCTCGAGTCAGCCTCTCTGCTTGCGGACAGCTGAGCTGAAATCAGACTTTGGATGGTTTCTCTGGCAATCCTGTGTTTTGTAATTAAGGGAAACGTATTCCACACATAATTTAGTCATTATTTCAGGTTGGGCACAACAAACACTCCAGCTGGGTAGAATGTGCTTCGGATGTGTAATATCTAAGTTAAGGATGATCGGCAAATTTCAGGTCACCTCAGACCTTTTAATTCACAAAAGGTGGGTGTTGGGAGAAACTAGCAGTTTGCAAATGTCTCTCTGAGACCTTCTTACTGTAGAATATTGAGGCAATTACATGAGAATTGGGTCTTCTTCATTTCTTTAGGTTTTCTCATTTTTAATGTATTCTCCATCCTGCCCTGTAGGCAATTCTGTTGGACTTTTGCTTCCAAGAAATTTTTTGAAGCAATTCTCTTTCGGATCAAGCACAGTGCACTCTATAGCCTCAGTCACAGAATTTCTTTAGTCTCTCGCTGACCTGGGATTACTTGCTGTGCTGCTTGAAAGTAATCTGCTCAGCAACAGACTCACAGCACTAGGCAAGCTCAACCATCACCCTGCATTTAAGTGACCCAACCTGTTCACAGAGTCGCAGGCATCTGGGGAGGAGAGAGAGAGGGGGGCTTCTCCATCTTCAAATTCATGCGACCGCTTCTCTCCCACAAATTATTCATTTACCTGCTAAATTTGAGTGGTTGAATAACGTGCTGACCACGGAGTCTGTGTACCTCACAATTTTATTTTGGCTCTTACACAATGTCCTCCCTCAGCACATGAGCATGGATGTTTCACCAAAAAGTTATTTTTATCCTTGGTTGTTATAAGCATTTAATTTCTCAAGGAAATATTTAATTGAAAGAAATATAATATGAAATAGATTGGAACTTCCTATCCTGAGGGCAGTTGGGAAAGGTGTATTGCTAGTCAAAATGTCTTCTGGCAGGAAAGTTTAAACCAAAATTTAAAAGGAGTATGAAAATTGCTCTCTTCCTTCTCTTCCCCCAACTCTGTTTCTACAGATTTCTGAGAAGAGGAAAGAAGAAGAGGAAATAAATGGATTTGTTTTTCTGTTTAATCATATTTGGACACAACAGTGTTCAGCCCCTCTAGAAGTTGATTTATTGGCTTTTTCAAATGTATGACTACAGATTTGTTTGTTTGTTTGTTTTTGACAGATATTTTAAATATCTTGTTACTTGTGCTTTTTACATGCTGGTACATAAAAGAGAAATTTTACATATTCATATTTGATTCATATGATGATCTCAAAGCACTCAGTGAGTAGACCTTACAGAAATCCAGCTTTCTCTATGGATGAAGGGGAATCTGCCTCCTCTTGCCAGAGCAGAGTCTGAGCCCAGGAAAATAGCATGTGAAAGCCTTCCTTTCACAGCTGCTCCTAGCTCTCAGCCAGCAACTCATGCACACTCCTCCCAAAACACTGTGGCTTGGCAACTGGAAAACATCAGGACAGTCTTGATCAATAAATATCAAATCTTAGTAAATTATTGTAATTTTCATGTGTGTGTGTACAGAATGTTCTCCTGAGTGGAGCAGCATACGGACAACTGTCTGCCTGGGTAGGACCCACATAGGGCAGGTCGAGTTGTGCCATAAAGGAGTGGAGAAGGTGGCATAGTTACGGACCTACTCTACCTGCTCATTGGTTAAGGGTCCCCCTCCCACGGAGCATGAAACCCAGCACTTCCAGCCTGCTCTGTGGCTGCCTAAGCATGTTCTCTCAAGCAGAGTTGCAGGTGCTCATAGTAAGGTAGTAAGACGCTACCCTGAGGTCCTAGAAGGGTAAGTGCCAAATAGCCAAATGCAGAGCACTAGAAACACCTGCTACATATTCATCCAGTGTGGTGGGAGAAGGGAGCTGGGCTGGAAACAAGGAGTGGCTATGGGTTGAGAGGTGATATGAATGCTCCAACTAAATGGACAGGGCTCCAAACCCCAGTAATGTTCATGGCACAATCATTTACACAGTGCTATCGGAGTTAAAATATCACTTTAGAAAAACTAAAGTATAGTTGATGTACAATATTGTGTTGGTTTCAGGTGTAAAGCAGAGATTCAGATATACATATCTGTATATCTGGAGCCAAAGCAAAAACAACACCCAGTTGTGGATGGGACTGGTGATAGAAGCAGGATTCGATGCTGTAAAGAGCAATATTGCATAGGAACCTGGAATGTTAGGCCCATGAATCAAGGGAAATTGGAAGTGGTCAAATAGGAGATGGCAAGAGTGAACATTGACATTCTAGGAATCAGCGAACTAAGATGGACTGGAATGGGTGAATTTAACTCAGATGACCATTATATCTACTACTGTGGGCAGGAATCACTTAGACGAAATGGAGTAGCCATCATGGTCAACAAAAGAGTCCGAAATGCAGTACTTGGATGCAATCTCAAAAACGACAGAATGATCTCTGTTTGTTTCCAAGGCAAACCATTCAATATCACAGTAATCCAAGTCTATGCCCCAACCAGTAATGCTGAAGAAGCTGCAGTTGAATGGTTCTGTGAAGACCTATAAGACCTTTTAGAACTAACACCCAAAAAAGATGTCCTTTTCATTCTAGGGGACTGGAATGCAAAAGTAGGAAGTCAAGAAACACCTGGAGTAACAGACAAATTTGGCCTAAAGTACAGAATGAAGCAGTGCAAAGGCTAACAGTTCTGCCAAGAGAACGTACTGGTCATAGAAAACACCCTTTTCCAACAACACAGGAGAAGACTCTACACATGGACATCACCACATGGTCAACACTGAAATCAGATTGATTATATTCTTTGCAGCCAAAGATGGAGAAGCTCTATACAGTCAACAAAAACAAGACCAGGAGCTGACTGTGGCTTAGATCATGAACTCCTTATTGGCAAATTTAGACTTAAATTGAAGAAAGTGAGGAAAACCACTAGGCCATTCAGGTGTAACCTAAATAAAATCCCTTATGACTATACAGTGGAGGTGAGAAATAGATTTAAGGGACGAGATCTGATAGACAGAGTGCCTGATGAACTATGGATGGAGGTTCATGACATTGTACAGGAGACAGGGAGCAAGACCATCCCCAGGATAAAGAATGAAAAACAGCAAAATGGCTGTCTGAGGAGGCCTTACAAACAGCTGTGAAAAGAAGAGAAGTGAATAGCAAAGGAGAAAAGGAAAGATATACCCATTTGAATGCAGAGTTCCAAAGAATAGCAAGGAGAGAGAAGAAAGCCTCCTCAGCGATCAATGCAAAGAAATAGAGGAAAACAATAGAATGGGAAAGACTAGAGATCTCTTCAAGAAAATTAGAGATACCGGGGGAACATTTCATGCAAAGATGGGCACAATAAAGGACAGAAATGGTATGGACCTAACAGAAGAGGAAGATATTAAGAAGAGGTGGCAAGAATACCCAGAAGAACTATACAAAAAAGATCTTCAGGACCCAGATAATCACGAAGGTGTGATCACTCACACTCACCTAGAGCCGGACATCCTGGAATGTGAAGTCAAGAGGGCCTTAGGCAGCATCACTATAAACAAAGCTAGTGGAGGTAATGGAATTCCAGTTGAGCTATTTCAAATCCTGAAAGATGATGCTGTGAAAGTGCTGTACTCAATATGTCAGCAAATTTGGAAAACTCAACACTGGCCAAAGGACTGGAAAAGGTGAGTTTTCATTCCAATCCCAAAGAAAGGTAATGCCAAAGAATGCTCAAACTACCGCACAATTGCACTCATCTCACAGGCTAGTAAAGTAATGCTCAAAATTCTCCAAGCCAGGCTTCAGCAACACATGAGCCGTGAACTTCCAGGTATTCAAGCTGGTTTTAGAAAAGACAGAGGAAGCAGAGATCAAATTGCCAACATCTGCTGGATCATGGAAAAAGCAAGAGAGTTCCAGAAAAACATCTATTTCTGCTTCATTGACTATGCTAAAGCCTTTGACTCTGTGGATCACAATAAACTGTGGAAAATTCTGAAAGAGATGGGAATACCAGACCACCTGACCTGCCTCTTGAGAACCTATATGCAGGTCAGGAAGCAACAGTTAGAACTGGACATGGAACAATAGACTGGTTCCAAATGGGAAAAGGAGAACGTCAAGGCTGTGTACTGTCACCCTGCTTATTTAACTTATATGTAGAGTACATCATGAGAAACACTGGGCTGGAGGAAGCACAGGCTGGAATCAAGATTGCCAGGAGAAATATCAATAACCTCAGATATGCAGATGACACCACCCTTATGGCAGAAAGTGAAGAGGAATTAAAGAGTGTCTTGATGAAAGTGAAAGAGGAGAGTGAAAAAGTTGGCCTAAAGCTCAACATTCAGAAAACAAAGATCATGGCATCTGGTCCCATCACTTCATGGGAAATAGATGGGGAAACAGTGGAAACAGTGTCAGACTTTATTTTGGGGGGCTCCCAAACCACTACAGAGGGTGATTGCAGCCATGAAATTAAAAGACGCTTACTCCTTGGAAGGAAAGTTATGACCAACCTGGATAGCATATTCAAAAGCAGAGACATTACTTTGCCAACAAAGGTCCATCTAGTCAAGGCTATGGTTTTTCCAGTGGTCATGTATGGATGTGAGAGTTGGACTGTGAAGAAAGCTGATTGCTGATGAATTGATGCTTTTGAACTGTGGTGTTGGAGAAGACTCTTGAGAGTCCCTTGAACTTCAAGGAGATCCAACCAGTCCATTCTAAAGAAGTTCAGTCCTGGGTGTTCATTGGAAGGACTGATGCTAAAGATGAAACTCCAGTACTTTGGCCACCTCATGTGAAGAATTGACTCATTGGAGAAGACTCTTATGCTGGGAGGGATTGAGGGCAGGAGGAGAAGGGGATGACAAAGGATGAGATGGCTGGATGGCATCACCGACTCAATGGACATGAGTTTGAGTGAACTCCGGGAGTTGGTGTTGGACAGGGAGGGCTGGCGTGCTGTGATTCATGCAGTCGCAAAGAGTCAGACACGACTGAGGGACTGAACTGAATTGAACTGAAGTATGACCATTGAAAAGGATAATGCACAAAGATCATGTTGGATTCATCCCAGGGTCACAAGTTCACAAGGATTACTCAGTATGCAAATCCATCAGTATGATACTACATCAACAAAACCCACTTTTTTATCTCAATACAATCGATACAAAAAAAGCATTTGACAAAATTCAGCGTCGGTTCATGACAAAAAGTCACCAAAATCAGTACATAGGGATCATATGTTAACATAATGAAGCCATTTACTACAGAGCTCTGTTCAGTTCAGATCAGTTGCTGAGTCACGTCCGACCCTTTGCGACTCCATGGACTGAAGCATGAAGTCTTTGCTGTCCATCACCAGCTCCTGAAGCTTGCTCAAACTCATGTCCATTGAGTCGATGATGCCATCCAACCATCTCATCCTGTGTCGCCCCTTCCCCTCCTGCCTTCAGTCTTTTCCAGCATCAGGGTCTTTTCCAATGAGTCAGATTTTTGCATCAGGTGGCCAAGGTATGGGAGTTTTATCTTCAGCCTCAGTCCTTTCAATGAATATTCAGGACTGATTTCCTTTAGGTTTGACTGGTTGAATCTCCTTGCAGTCCAAGGGACTCTCAAGAGTCTTCTCCAACACCACACAGTTCAAATGCATCAATTCTTTGGCACTCAGTTTTCTTTATAGTCCAACTCTTGCATCCATATATGACTACTAGAAAAACAATAGCTTTGAGTAGACAAAACTTTATCAGCCAAGTAACGTCTCTGCTTTAATATGCTGTCTAGGTTTGTCATAGCTTTTCTTCCAATGAGCAAGCATCTTTTAATGTCATGGCTACAGTCACCATCTGCAGTGATTTTGGAGCCCCCAGAAATAAAGTCTGACACTGTTTCCATTGTTTCCCTGCCTATTTGCTGTGAAGTGATGGGACTGGATGCCATGATCTTTTTTTTTAATGTTGAATTTTAAGCCAACTTTTTCACTCTCCTCTTTCACTTTCATCAAGAGGCTCTTTAGTTCTTCTTTGCTTTCTGCCACAAAGTTGGTGTCATCTGCATATCTGAGGTTATTGATATTTCTCCTGGCAATCTTGATTCCAGCTTGTGCTTCATCCAGCCCGGCATTTTGCATGATGTACTCTGTATATAAATTAGATAAGCAGGGTAACAATATACAGCCTTGACGTACTCCTTTCCTGATTTGGAACCAGTCCATTGTTTCATGTCCGGTCCTAATTGTTGCTTCTTGACCTGCATACAGATTTCTCAGGGCAGGTCAGGTGGTCTGGTATTCCCATGTTTTTCACAGTTTGTTTTGATCCACACAGTCAAAGGCTTTGGCATAGTCAATAAAGCAGAAGCAGATGTTTTTCTGGAACTCTCTTGCTTTTCTATGATCCAATGGATGTTGGTTATTTGATCTCTGGTTCCTCTGCCTTTTCTAAATCCAGTTTGACCATCTGGAAGTTTATGGTTCATGTACTATTGAAGCCTTGCTTGGAGATTTTTGAACATTACTTTGCTAGCATGTGAGATGAGTGCAATTATGCAGTAGTTTGAACATTCTTTGGCATTGCCTTACTTTGGGATTGGAATGAAAACTGACCTTTTCCAGTCCTTTGGCCAGTGTTGAGTTTTCCAAATTTGCTGGCATATTGAGCACAGCACTTTAACAGCATCATCGTTTAGGATTTGGAATAGCTCAATTGGGATTCCATCTCCTCCTCTAGCTTTGTTCATAGTGATGCTTACTAAGGTCCACTTAACTTTCACATTCAGGATGCGAAAATGACATTTGCATTCCAGGGTGTCTGGCTCTAGGTGAGTGATCACACCATCATGGTTATCTGGGTCATGAAGATCTTTTTTGTATAGTTCTTCTGTGTATTCTTGCCACGTCTTCTTAATATCTTCTGCTTCTGTTAGGTCCATACCATTTCTGTCCTTTATTGTGCCCATCTTTTCATGAAATGTTCCTTTGGTATCTCTAATTTTCTTGAAGAGATCTCTAGTCTTTCCCATTCTATTGTTTTCCTCTATTTGCATTGGTCACTGAGAGCTCAAACAAATCCTTTTGTACACGAGGAACCAGGACTCCACAGAGACTGAGCCAGACCTGCCTTTGTTGAGTGTCTCCTGCAGAGGTATGGGGTCATCACTGGCCTGCAACAGGGGCAGGGACTCTGGGTGGAGCAGATCTGGGTCGCACAGTGTGTGCATAAGCCCTTGTAGAGGAGGTTGCCATTAACCTACCATAGAACCGCTGAACAGACGACTCATAAACAGCAGAACATATTTGGGAGAATGGCACTGAAACATGTATACCATCATGTAAGAAATGAATCGCCAGTCTATGTTTGATACAGGATACAGGATGCTTGGGGCTGGTGCACGGGGATGATCCAGAGAGATGATACGGGGCGGGAGGTGGGAGGGGGGTTCAGGATTGGGAACTCATGTACACCTGTGGCCGATTCATGTCAATGTATGGCAAAACCAATACAGTATTGTAAAGCAAAATAAAGTAAAAAAATAAAAAATTTAAAAAATAAACAGCAGAACAATTATACTAAAGAGCTAGAGCTGACATAATACTCACTGGTAAAAAGCTGAATGCTTTCCCACTAAATTCAAGAATAAAAGAAGGGTTTTTTTTTTTTCCTGTTTAACATAGAATTGGAAGTCTTAGTCACAGCAATCAGACAAGAAAAAAAATGTATCTGGATTGGAAAAGAAGAGGGAAATCTTACTATTTGCATATGACATGGTACTCTGTAAATGAACCCTAAGGTCTCCATACTAAGATGCTTACTTGGCCCTTATGAAACTGGGGATGCATTTTGTTAACCTATACTGCATGGGTACTCAAGTCATATACATCCTGTGGCATGAATTTTTCATTTGTCATTGTTAGTCTACTCTGCTTCAATCAGACAATATGTTAACTGCATTGATTGCCTACCATGAGCCTTACACTTTTTAGGACTCTGGGGAGATGTTTTAGGACAGGCTATTGTGCATATCTTCTTGATGAATAAGCAGGAAAACTTCTCCCTTATTGGCTTGAAACACACGCAGAATTTGGGAACCTGAAAACCTTTTGTCAGCTTAGTCAGGGACTCAGTTTACTCTTTGCCCCTGGGTGATTGTTTTACTAGCTTAGTGAAGCCCAGAGAGATGAACATTACCTCCTCTGAGTTAGAGAAAGTGTCCCCCTGTATTGTTCAGAGTTTCTTCATCTTTATTGGGCATGGTGTTCTTTGGCAATCTGATGAAACCAAAGAATCCTCCTCAGAATAATATTTTTAAGTTTGTTAAATAAAATATACTAGCCTTACAAAGGAAAACATATTAAAATAGACTTCTATGTCAGAAAACTTTAAGTATCCCTATGGGTGAGGCATTCTTCCTGATAAAGAATGATGGTGCAACCACAACAAAAAGAGATTCAAAATATTTATATTGAGCTTTATAGTGATTTTTCTTTTACAAGCTTTCAGAGTTTTATTAGAAACGTTAGAAACACAAAAATGCACCTGGCCTAAAGGTTGCTGCCGTGGAAGGCTTTAGTCTTCTCTCTCCTCTGCTGCAGGGCTTCCCAGGTGGTGCTAGTGGCAAGGAATCTGCCTGGTAATGCAGGAGAAACCAGACTTGGTACATCCCTGAGTCAGGAAGATGCACTGGAGGAGGAAATGGCAACCCACTCCAGTATTCTTGCCTGAAAAATTCCATGGACAGAGGAGCCTGGTGGGCTGCAATCCACGGGGGTTGCAAAAATTCGAACACAACTGAGAAGCTGAGCATGCGTGTTTCTGTGGTTCCCCGTGAAATGGAGTGGACCAATGCCATTTTATATCTTGAGTTACCGATTATTAAGTAGGGTCCCAGGTGCTGAAAGCAGAGTTGCTATTGTGAAAGTTGGGAATGGGGAATGCTGGAGGTTGAGTAGAAGACTGGATCAAAACCAGAAAGGCTGAGGGGATAGAAGAGAGAGACAAAGCAAACATTAGATCCGAGAAATCTAGCCACATTTCAGTGCGGCTCTAGAGCAAGGGTAAGCGAAAAAAATGCAGTGGATTCCAAGACTGTGTTAAGAGTTTATTTCTAATTGTGTTAGTTGTGTCATGTTATGCCTCTGGTATAATATAAAATATTTAAGTCAAGTGGGAATTAAATCATATTTTAGGTAATAGTAATAATGTTATATATTACAGTATAGTAAACAGGTTTTTTACATTTTCTACATATCAATAAAAATTTTCATTTTTACAAAAAGTTCTAATCATGAAAACCAAACCTAAAAATGTTCTATAATAATGGTGGTCCATTTAGGATAGTGGATATGTTTACACTTTCTTCCTAATGACTCAAAAAGATTTTTTTTTCTTTTTGAGACAATAGATAAAACACTATCTTCCTCCACATAGCTACTTGAGAACAGCATTAATTCTGTTGTGACTGACCACCAACTTCCTTCATTAACCAACCTACCCTGACCAGCAGAACCACCTAGTGGTCATTATAGGAAACGCCACAGTACAGAGTTGCTTTACCACAGGGCTTCCCAAATTCCAGCCTGCAGTATCTCCTGGGCAGAAACACGGATTCCCGCACCTGGTTCCCAAAGATTTTGAGTCAACAGGTGTAGAGTTGAGTTTAGTACGTTGGACTTCTAAGAGGTTCCCAGGTGATACAGTAGAGCAGAGCTGTTGGTCTGGGAATCATATTTTGAAAACCACTGCTTCACCATTATGTGCTTTCTTTTAAGGGTGACATATACAATTCTGTGGTCTTCAATAATCTCACTGACCAGGGGTCAGTTAATTTCACACTTAAGATCAGTCTCTTTTACACATGAACACAGACTTTTTCATGTTACTGCATTTTTGTAACATGTCTTGTCCACCTTTTACCTAAGACATCACAGAATTTTTTTCTCCTTTTCTTTTTTTCTCCAGATGTAATTAAAATTAAAAGAGGAAAAAGGAAGAGCCTGACATAGTCTAATAAGCATGACTAGCTAGCACATCTGGTTAAGTAAATAACACTAGAAGTTTTGTAATTTGCCAATTGCCATTATATCTTTAAGCCTTAGAAACTGGTGAATTATTTATATCTCCACTAAAGTTTCCACTGGCCTCCACATCTTCCTCTAATTAAAATGTTCCCTCATCAAAAAATACTAATGTTAGAAAGCTTACTTTATATTTTTTCTGTTATTGACTGTACTTTGTGGAAAGCACAGAATGGTATTAATACATTATGGGTTAAGAAGATTTTGAGGAGCCATAAGCGTGATTTATATTCTTATTTCTCCATGGGATAGGTCCTGCCTTCCAAAAAACCAGCTTATGAATGAGCCTCTGAAAACTGCTTATTTATAAGTTTAGGGCTGCCTATGCTCATGGAAGACTTTGATAATTCAGATGTGTGCACCCATAGCTATCACAGAGAGAACTCTCTTTGTAATTAAAAAAAGCCACACGTAGTATAAAAGCAGATCTTAGTGTTTAATATTTTTAGTCACAACCCAAAGGGTTGTGAATCTGGGTTACCCCCTAAACTTGAGTCATCATGGTGGTATTCTTAAAGACCTATCTTTTTAATTTTACCTCAGGAGCATTTTGAATCAACCCCTGCCCCTTGGTTGATTTCATCTTTTCAAAAAGAAGAAATAATAAATGCACATTTCCTGAGACCGTGCTCAGGTCCCTCCTAGCCAGCACGGCAGCCCCTCAGTCGCTTGCCTGAGCAGTTGTGTCTCCCAGCCGCTCCATGCAGAGCTTAAATGTCCCCTCAGTGGGAGCTCTGGGTGCAGATGAAAGGTGTGTGGAGGACACCGTGACCCACCTTCCCCAGTGGCTCTGCAGCCAGAGTAACTTCATAGGCCAAGTGAAAAAGTACTGGGGACCAATTTGTAAACAAAGGCTTCCTTTGAAATTAGACAAACAAGTAGATTCAAAACAATTGTTTGTGTAAGCAAAACTGGGCCTTCTTTATTTCTGGAAACAGCCAGAACTTTTGACACAGCAGAGCCGTGAGTGTGGGGCATTTATTCAGTAGAACTTTTGGGACTAGCAGTCTTAGATCTCGACCTCACAGAAATAAGGAAACTCATTCAGCATACTGAGGTGTTGTTGCTTCCTGTGTTTCAGGATTTCTTCTTGCAGAAAGATGGGCCATGATTCTGCTCTGCACTGAACCCTGAGATCCAATTTCCAAAGCGCAAGGTATGATAAGGTATGGGTTTATGGAACACAGGTATTCAAGAGCATAAAGGTATTAAAGATACTCTTGACCCCAGAGATGCAAGACCTTGAAGGAAAACTTGGGAGTCAATACTCTGTCGCTTTCCAAATATCTCCCTCCTGGGACTGAGGAGTCCAAAGATCTTGGATTCTTAGTTTCTGGTTGGGTGAGAGATCACTGGGAAAGAAGTTCTGTGACTGACTGAGACTCAGGCTTTGGTGCTAGACTGCACCCCATTGCCCTTGGGCATAATGTTCTTTCTGTAGGCTCCTGTAGGGTAACTAAAGACTCGACTCTGAGGGGCAAGTGCTTCACTGAGTACCACAGAGGATGCCAATCAAGTTGTAATCAATACAATTTATATTTAAATTATCCACCATTATGCCTGCTTGAAATTCAAAGCCAAACTCATCAGTGGCAAAGATTGCATCATCTTATCAGGGAGAAGTTTCTTGTAACATTTTAGACTTATTACACTCTCATATTTAATTTCCATTGCTACCCAGTTTGGAACATCTTCAAATCAGTTGTTTATGATAACCAAGCAGTCCAAAATGACCTCCACAATCCTAGAGAAGCAGGGGAACCGGGGAAGCATGACAAACTCCTGCGCCAAGAGCAAGGGATTTTTCCTTCATGTTTCTCTTTGCCTTCTTTGCCTTCAGGGAGGATTTCTGCTGCCTCTTGGCATTTTGGGTCACTGAGTCCTGCCTGCACTAGCTGGCTCAAACATCCTTGCACTGATGCCAGAGAGCCCAGGCAGAGCACCAGAGTGTCTCTCCATCCAGCAGGCTGCGCAGCTGTATTTATCACGGTGGAAGTAATACCAACACATGCAACAAACAGCTGCTGCCTTCAGGTCTCCAGCACCCAAGAACAAAAACAAGTCCAGCCAAACTAATATATTTTCCGCTGTGTGTCCCACGAGTTTGAAAAGAGCTCCTTAAATTGCTTTTGTTTCCATTTTTAAGGCCCCAGGGGGAAAATATCTATCAGATTTACTATATGCATTTTACTTTGTGGCACTTGGAGATTCGACCATATCATCTGTAATGAAAACAGAGCAACCTTTAAAATAAAATTTAAAAAATTATTTAAAAAAAAAACCAACACTTTGCCAGAAACATGGCCTGAACCAGTGCCAAAGATTTCAAGCTGGTGAACCAGCAAAGGAGTCAGATAAATCAGAATGAGTGTAACAGATCTGATCTATTTCAGTTCAGATTAACCTCTTTACTATGTCTTCAATGGCTGAAAACCCTGGGTTGCAGGAATAAAAATGTTTAACAGAGCAGAACCTCTGGGGAAAGAAAAAATTAAAAAAGAGCAATTGCATAAGGAAAAATGAGACGTGTGACCGTAGCTATACATGACCTGACCAGGGTGAGGATTGAGAGCAAGAGAGGGAAGGATTCTGTGCCAATCTGAGAACCAGATTTATTTCACTTGTATATAACAATTTCAGGTCCCAGTGACAGTTTACATTAGTTGGCAACAGCTGCTTGTAGGTCAGGTAACAATCGCATTGAACAGCCTCATAATGAACAACTGCAAATTCCACATTCGTGTTAATTGCATTTCATGCTCTTTGAAAGTCTCAGAAAGGCTGTGTGAAAAATATAGAATCAGGTTCTGCTTTTCTGATCCGCACTCCCAATCAGGATAAAGCCCTTTCCGCATCTTCAGAAGTAAGGTAGTGGGTGGTAAGACGGTCACGAATCATAGACCAAGTGGGTCTTCACCTGGGCTAAGATGTCTGGGTATTTTCTAAGAATGAAGACACTCATTCAAGCAGAAGGATTTGTAAGAGATAGAGGAGTGCATTCCTGGGCTGACCAGGATGGAGTCAGATTTTGCACACGATAAGCAAGGGAAATAACATGCAGGGTCCCCTTCTCTGTGTCAGACAGCTTCCCTGATAGCTCAGTTGGTAAAGAGTGCAGGAGACCCTGGTTCAATTTCTGGGTCAGGAAGATCCACTGGAGAAGGGATAGGGTACCCACTCCAGTATTCTTGGGCTTCCCTTGTGTCTCAGCTGGTAAAGAATCCACCTGCAACGCGGGAGACCTGGGTTCGATCCCTGGGTTGGGAAGATTCCTTGGAGGAGCGAAAGGCTACCCACTCCAGTATTCTGGCCTGGAGAATTCCATGGATTGTATAGTCCATGGGGTCACAAAAGAGTCAGACAGAACTGAGTGACTTTCACAACTTAAGCATCACAATAATCGGAGCAGTCCAATCTGAATCTAGGCCTGTAGGCTTTGGGTGAGTAAGTGTCCTTGGCTAGTGTTTCTCATACTTGCCCCGCTACCCCAAGTTTTATTGAGATATCACTGACTGTAACTTTGCATATGTTTAAGGTGTACAACATAATGATTATATGTATATATATATACATATATATATAATGATCACAATAAATTTAGCTGACATCCTTCACCTCACATAGTTTATAGTCATTTCTTGTGATGAGAACTTTTAAGTTCTTATATGTGTGACATGCATATGAATTTATCTAGGATCTTGCCAGTTGCAGATGCTGACTTAGCAGGTCGAGCATGGGGCCTCAGATTCTGCATTTCTTAGGAATACTCAGGTGATGCCAGATATTATAGCTTTGCAGACCATACTCCCAGTGCTGAGTTTTACAACCTTGAATTCTGTTGAAATTTTGAACTCTGAGACAAGAGATGAGTTATGTCGGGTGTCACTCGGTGATGCTGAACGCATCCTTGCAAAGGTAAGTTGGCCTAGATTCTGACACCTTTACTTTGTGACTCACTAGGGTTTCTCCAAAGAATTTATTGGGCTGCCTCCACAAGCGTTGTTTTCATTTCCACCGTAGACACTTTCTAATTTACTCATGGACACCCTGGAGAGAGCTGTGACAAAGCTTTGGATATGTGTGAAACTCTGTGACCCTTCTTCAGCTCTGATATTCATAAATATTACTTAGAGACAGGGAAATACAAGCTTCAAATATCCACACAGTTTCCTGTTTGAAGACCCCATTATTATTTAAAATTTACTTAGAAGGCAAAAATTGTATGGCACCAAGCAAGAACTTTTAATTTTTCATTGCAGTGTGAAATTTAACACAGAATATTCTCTTTTCCTTTACACAATTCCTCAAGTTTTGTGATAAGATCAAGAAGCTTTACATGAATTTTTATAAATCAATATATAATATTAATTCCTGTATTTAATTTTATTACTATATCATACGAATTTTTACTATCAAAGATGTGTTTAGGAAATACTCCTATAACAAAGTCATATGGTATTTTTCTTCAAACCATGCAAACTATGTTTCCTTAGAGGTGCCTCTATAGGATATCAAATTGTTGCTCTCCATATGGTCAATGAAAATTCATGACCTAGTAGGGAGGTTGGAGATAGATGCACCAACCTTTTGAGAAGTTTTCACGGATAGTGATATTTGGAGACAATGAGACAGAAGAGATAATCTAGTGGGATCCTGAGATGGGTCTCGTTCAGTCTCAAATCCCCAACCCAGCTGAGACAACCCATCTTTATAAAGCTCCTACCCCTTGGCAGAACACTGAGCGAGACTGTTAATGTTGAAAGGGATATTAGAGTTAACTAATGTAAGTCTGGTGACCACATGATTTATCTTTCAAACTGGGACACTTTTGAAAGTGAAATGAAGAGGAACTAATAATTATGTAAGAGCAACAGCTGCAAACTAGTACTGTGTAGGAAAACGTGGAATGTGTGGACATCTTAAACACAACCCTGCCTTCTAATGAGGCTAAAAATCCACCCAATTCCATCCCAAACAGTTGGCCATTTGACCTCTTTGCTGAGCGCCTCTAAGGAAAGGTCCTCATTCCTACCCAGGATGCTTATTCCTCTACTAGGCTGGTTTAGTTACTAGAATGTTCTTTCTACCACTGGCATATTATTTGCATAACATTCCCTTTGCTTCATGTGGCCTACTGGGGCCACCCAGAACAAGTGGGCTTCCTCTCCTTGGTGTGACTGCTCAAAGGACTGAGTGGTTTCTCAGTTAGGCTAGTTCCCCAAAGTTGCTGTCATTTCCTCCCACCCATGTTTCCCCAGTTCCTTCAAATGGAGTGAATGACTCAGGGTCCCTCTACCAACAATCTGGGTCTCAGGAGGTATGCTAGGTAGAAAGAGTATTGAAGGGTATTTAATTCAACTTCTCACCCCATGTTCACGTTTCCTCTAAGACACCCTTCCAGGCTGTTGTCTGCTCTTTCTTTAAACATTTCCAGTGAATGGGAACTTTTGTTTTCAGAGGTGGATTACTCCATCTTTTTCCAACTCACAACTGAATGAAGAATGTTCTGCCAGAGCTCTTAAAAGTCTGTTTCATTATACACTCCACAAAGAGTCTTATCCGAGGATAAAATTAATTCTAAGAATTTTAGAGTCAGTAAAAACACTGAGTAAATCCAATTGTTTCTGGGAAACATGTGACATTGATAATGAATCATCACTGCCTTTAATCATTCAATAAATACTTGTTGACCATACACTACTTTTTAGAGATTAATCATGGCACAGGGTCCCAAGGAACGTACAGTTTGGGGAAGAAAGAAGGTAAAATTGTATTACAGCACTTATCACATACTGTCTTATATTTTATTCACTTGTAAAAGTCACGTGGTGATGAAGAAAAGGGGAAACCAAGTTAGTGTTGGCATGACAGGGAAGACTTCAAAGCAGGTATCAAGTGAATAGGTGAACAGCGTTTCTCTAGACAAAGAAGATGGAGAAAGCTGTTAAGCAGAGTGTACAGTGTATACAAAGAGAGGACTCAAACATCTTTCATTAGATGACTCAGAAATTCTCAGAATTCATTCCACTCGATTCATGGATTAAGTGACTTGGCAATTTTTATATCTAAGAGTGAGTTTCCAAGATTCATTAATGACACATTTCATGAAGAATGGTTGAAGCTGACTTGGAAACTGTTTAATTCTTCAGTGAGAGGGTTATTGGAAGTCTTGATTCTTGTGTTCACTGTATAAGAGACATAGGTGATATCCAGGCTCTTCTTGTCTCCAGAATTCTGTTAGTGTCACGGGTGCAGCAGTAAAGTGATGCCTGGAGTGAGAGCCTGGGACTGCTCCTGTGTCCAGGTCGCACTAGTAAGTGGCCTTCATGACGAGGAAGGTCCTTCTTCTCCCTGAGGATTTCCTTCTTTATAAAATTGGAAGCTGTTGCGTATAAATCTTAAGGTTCTTTGTACATCTAGCCTTTGAAAAATTACCTTATGTTTTGGCTGTGCTGGGTCTCTCGGTGCTCTGCGAGGGCTTCCCCTGGTTGCGGCGAGTGAGGACTCCTCTTTGCGGCAGTGTGGGAGCTTCTCGTTGCGGTGGCTTCTCCTACTGTGGAGCAAGGCTCTAGGAACCAGCGCTTCAGTAGTTGCAGTGTGTGGGTTCAGCAGTGCGACTCTTGGGCTCTAGAGTAGTTGTGGCGCATGGGCTCAGTTGCCCCGAAGCATGGGGGATCTTCCTTGATCAGGGACCGAACCCATGTCTCTTGCATTGGCAAGTGGATTCTTAACTACTAGACCACAAGGGAAGTCCTGAATCTGGGGTTTTATAAGAACATCTTCTTTCCTTGAGTGTTTTCTACGCCCTTTGTGATGTTGTCCAGTAACCCTGTCTAGACTTGGGAACTGGCTTGGTCTGAGCTTGGGGATGACCAGTGGCCAATTCCATTGACTGGAGAGAGCTGAGGATAAAGGAAAGTAGGTTGGAGCTGGGGAAGGTAGAGTCTGCTGTGTGTCAGTTCAACAAACCGAATGGGAAACAAAAACCTTATCAGAGCTATGTAGTGAAATAGCAGTTCTCCACGTGCTTAGTATCTTCAGCCCTGGAAGAAAATTCCCAGGTTCTTAGAGTTAACTCATACCTTCCTTCATCCAGTTTGTCACAATGCATCATAATTATTGTTTTTAATCATAAAATATTTACAAAACACTCAGAAGTATAGAGAACAATGCTTCCTTGGTGGCTCAGACAATAAAGAATCTGCCTGCAATGCAGGAGACCTGGGTTTGCTCTCTAGGTCAGGAATATCCCCTGGAGAAGGGAACAGCAATGAATACCAGTATTCTTGCCTCGAGAATTCCATGGACAAAGGAGCCTGGTGGGCTACAATCCATGGGGTCACAAAGAGTCGGACATGACTAAGCGACCAACACTTTCACGGAACGATATACAGACACCAGTGAACCTCTCACCCAAACTTATTGAGTATCAACATATATCTGTATATTTGCTTCACATATTTTCTTAAGAAAAATAATATTACTAATATTATTATTACTAAAACATAACTAAAGACTCAGTGCTCTCCCCACCGCCTTCTCTCTCTCCACAAGGGTGAAACTATCTTGAAGTTCACATATATCTTTACTGTATTTTTTTTTCACTTCTGCAACCCATGTATATATTCTTAAGAATATATGCATGTAGTGTTATATTATGCGCTTAAAAATGTTATATAACCAATGTCATTCTCTATGATGTTGTGACTTACTTTTTTTTTTTTTTAACCTGGTACTAATTTTTGTTATTTGTCCATGTCAATACTTACAAATCCAGTTCTCTTAGCATCACTTCAGTATAGCAGTCTACTATATGAATAGGCTTCTTATTTATTTACTTCCCTTTCGGTGGATATTTTCATAGAAATATTCTGGGAAAGAGAATCCAGGGCTGATTGCAGGTCCCTTTCTCTGGGCTTCTGTTGTACACTAAGTAGGGTGCTTTTTTGGCCTTTATCATACCGCCTTTTCATCCTTGATCAGCTTTCTTCCTGAGAAACAGAGACAGTTGTAATTCCCTTATGCAGACATTCATTCAGCAAGCAGTTAACGCTAGCAATTATATTTCAGGGAGTTTGTGGAAATGTTTTTTGAAAGGTGAAAACTGAATATTTCCAGAATAGATATAACCTAGAGCAGAAATCATGAACTCTGCTGGAGACACATGGTCTAAATTGAGCATAAGGAGGAGTCTTATTTTATTTATAAATTAATCTAACATTTGAAAAAAAAAGAGAAACCACATAGAAATCAAAGATTCTGGCTTCTCTTGAGAAACTCAAGAACTAACACAGCCCATACACTTGTTTGTTGAAAACTGACTGGGGCTGGGGGATGGCAGTGCCCTTTAGATACGGCATGCTGTCTCTACTTAGATGACTGCTCTCCTTTATGGTATATGTTTGGGTCTCGTGAATCTTCAGGCCAGTCATGCTTCACATAAAGGAATGTGGGGGAGCTCCCTGGGGGAAGTTGGGCCGACATTCTCTCTCCACATGTGACAGGACAAGTATGTCTGACACAAAGCGTGTACTCAGGGGCAGGGCAGAAGGTGAGAAGATGCGGCAGCCTAGCCAGTAAGGCATGGCGCTTGGGAGATTAAACAGAGCATCACTTGTCTGTGTGGTGAATAGAGCTGATCAGTACTCCTGAGCACCACGCCTTTACACCATTATATAATTATATAGCGGTATATTGAGACATTACTAGTCTCCTTTAAAGACAAAGTTTGTCGTCATTTGGCTCTCTTTAGTTGATTTTCCTGACTAGTCTAAAGGGAGAGGGTGGGATGATTTGGGAGAATGGCATTGAAACGTGTATACTATCAGGTAGGAAATGAATCGCCAGTCTGTGTTCGATACAGGATATAGGATGCTTGGGGCTGGTGCACAGGGATGATCCAGAGAGATGATATGGGGTGGGAGGTGGGAGGGGGGTTCAGGATTGGGAACTCAGGTACACCCGTGGCTGATTCATGTCAATGTATGGCAAAACCAATACAGTATTGTAAAGCAAAATAAAGTAAAAATAAAAATTAAAAAAATAAATAAAATCAATTCATTTGAAACATTAAAAAAATAATAAAAATAAAACCTGAATCTACAATTTCCCCATTTCTCCAGTCACCAAAGACTTATGAACAGAAAAATCACTGAAAGAAGGGAAGGTTATATAGCATGGATGGTTCTTCCCTATGAGGTGCTTACTTGGGTACCTAGTTTTTTGGTCTTTATTCCCCTTGCAATTTTGAGTAGATCAAATAAGAATTCTTGGTTGGTGTGAGGTTCTGCTTAATGACTAATCTTAATGTTGTTACAAGAATTAATAATAGAAGGAGGAACCACCAAGCAGTGGCCAATGAAGAGGGTATGAGAAAATCATAGATAATAGTTTTAAGGTTTAGAGACACAGTGGTTTCCAGATGTACTCAACTGTCAATTTTCAAAGATATGTTGACTGTATTTCCTATTTGACAGCTTACATGAGACAGGATGGATGGTAGCTGATGCCTTAGGGTATTAAAGACCAGGCTTTCAACTTTAATTTTATTCTTGGCCAGCAATTCAGTTTTAAATGTATCACATTATGTATCTGAAGTCTTAATCCTTATATCTATAAATGGGGATAGTAATACCACCTGCACAAAATTAAGTGAGGTAGTAAATATAAACCACTAGAGCCATGCCTGGTGTATGTTAAGTCTTGAATTTAAAAATATTACTTGTATGGCAAGAACCATCACAATATTTTAAAGTAATTATCCTCCAATTAAAATAAATAAATAAATTTTAAAAATATTACTTGGAGATTTTAGTATTTGCTACCTGAGCAATTCCCAAAGTTATTAAATGAACAGTTTCCAGATTTGCTCTAAATACTGCACTGTAGGTTAGAAAAATGTCTGAATCCCAATTCACGGAGTAGGCATTGAGGAGGGAGAACACTGACAAAGTGATTTGTTTTGCATTATGTAAACCACAATGTTGTCAGAGTTGCACACTCAGTCCTCTAATTTGCTGACTCAGAAATTCTCAGCTCTGCTGCCTTACTTACCAGTATCTCTGTGACTTACGATGACCTCTTTTGCCGTGGGTAGTTCATTCTTTTTTTTTTTTTCTTCTTCTTTCTCTTCTAGTCAGAGACTCATGACTTGATAATGTTTCCTCTCCTTTACCTTAAGCTCTCCCTTACACTCACCCATGATTGATCTCTAATCTTTGCCTTTCCACTCATAGATCACCATTAATCAAGGTTTGCTCTGGGTTACGTAGCAATGCCCCTCTCTGTCATGTCTCATGAACGTGTATCCTAAGCTTTCTTACCCACTCTTCCTAGATATTTTTGCTCATTCTAATGGCTCCAGTGATCTAGAACTCCCAGTTTCATATCTGCAGCCAGGGTCTTGATCCTGTTCCAGTTGTTTCTCGGACATCTTCACCTGTGGATTCTGCAGAAATTGCAGCCTCAGCATGTCTCAAAGTATGTGTCTCTCCATCCCATCTGTCTTCTACCTCTCATTCTAAGTTCCATGCAGGGACAGTAGTCAGAGCCCTAAAGGTCACCCTAGACTCCTTCTGCTTTCTCTCCAGGTCACAAAGTCCACTGAAGTCCAACTTGACCAAGTCCGCCATGCTGTCTTTGCCCCCACTACTGCTGACTTTCTGCTGGCCCTTCCCATTTGTACCTGGATTAATGCCAGAGTCCCATGGCTTTCTATTATGGTTTACTTCCTTCTGATATCTGTTCTCCTCATGCTGAGAGAATGGTTGTTTAAAATATAATGTTGATAGTGTTACTTCTCCCACCTTTCAAGTTCTGTAATGTCTTCTCTTAACCTTTGGGGTAAATCTCTAAAACCTAACCATGGAAAATAAAACCCTTTATCATCAGACTGGTGCCTTCCTCTCCTACCTCACCTTCTCATCACCCTTTCATGACTTCCTGGGGTTCCACTCATCCAAAATATATGCACTTCTCTGAAGACTCCATGCTTGTCCTTGTTGCCTTGCCCTTAAACATGTCCTTCTCTGTGCCTGGAACACTCTCCCTTCTCTGTATCATCTGTAATTTCCTTTTTTTCTTTAAGACCAAACTCAATTGCCACCGCATCCCAAAGACTTTCCATTAACTCTTATGTCCATTAACCATAAATTAGTTCTGACTAATACATTATGGAAAAGGAGACTTTGTTGCTTATGAGCCAAAACTATTAAAAGCAACGTGCTGCTTCCATCCCTTTTTTTTTCTGCCATAGAATATTGGAGGCCACACATTTAAAATGATTATAAGATATATGCCCAACATATATGAACCTTCACATGAGAGAAAAACAAGGTATTCTGTGTTGAACCTCTTAGGTTTCAGACTTGATTTGCTACCACAGCAAAGTCAAGCTATCTGATTAGGACCACCTTCCCTGGACTGAATGAAGGACACTTCCTTTTTGGCTCTTCAACATGTCTGTGCTGGAATTGCTGACTTCCCTTCTTTTCTAGTTTATGAGTTCCTTAAGGAAAGAGATTCCTTTTTATCTCTGTGGCCTCCACTCCAGCACAGTGCTAGCAAATAATAGGAACTCAAGAAACACTTGCTGAATTGAATTGCATCTTATCTGTCCTAAGCATTGGCAGATTAGCCACAATAATATCCACCTTGTGTAGGGATTTATGGTATAAGGTGTTTCTGCCTAAAGTCACTCAATCCACTGAATGTCAAAGATGCTAAGTTGATGAGACTATCCAAGATGAATCTTGAGTTTGTTAAAAATCTTCTTTTTCTCTCACCTTTATCAGTCAAGATCCCACAATAAACAGATGGAATCTGTGAGGGAATTGTAAATATTTTTTAAATGAAAGAATGATTTACAGAGGTGTGGGAAGGATTAAGGGAATCAACCGGGGTGTTGAAGTTCCTGGGCACTAGCATCAGGGTAAGGGTGGAAATGGTGCTCCTAGAGCCCCACTAAAAGCTGCAACTGAGAACAAAGGTTTGTAACAGGAGCTGTAGTTGTGGAAGGATGCAGTGATCAGCATAATTGCAACAGATCGGGAAGGAGTGTGAGCTACAGATACCCCCTTCTCTCTTTTCTCCTTCCATGGAATTTCTGCTAAGACTTCCACGTTGGCCAAACCCCACTGAAACGCAGGAGCGGTGGAGCCCAAGCGATGCGGTCTCTGGGGTTAGACTCTCGGGGAAGGTGGGGCAAATCATCCGAGGGGCAGAATGAAGAATAGTCAGCATGTACCTTGACATCAGTGTCTGACACTCAGCTGAGACTTGGTGAAGGTTCTGCTTCCACTTGAGTGTCTAGTGAAGAGTAGGAGACAAGATAAATACTAGTTTATTTTATACTAGCCTCTAAATCATCCACCAAAACCCAGCTGATATATCCCTTAGGAAGCCTTCCCTGAACCCTCAGGAGGGATAAATGCCCTTCTCTGATGCCTGCCTCTTTCACAGCAATTCCCAAATTAGGTTGAAATTGTATCTCTTTTTGTATCTGTCTCCCTCACCAGACTCTAAGCTCCTTGGGGTTAGGGACTGCGTCTTATATATCTTTGAAACTTTAGCTTCTGGCAAGGATATGGCATTTAGGATTCCTCATTTTGACCCAGATTTTTACACAAAAACATACTTTTTATACCAAGTTCTAAGTCCTCAGCTGCAAACCCTCTCTTGCACGTGACACACAGAAAATTAAAAAACAGTGGTTCTTAACACATAATATAAAGTTGAAATTCTCTATGCAACTGAATTTCCAGTCCATTGAGAGGGAAAAGCAAAATTGTCCAAGTGCTTTATGTATTATATTAACAAGACATCTCAGCCTGAACACTGAAGAATGCAGTGAGGGGCAGGCATCATCTCTGTTGAAGGGCCACTTATTGTATCCCCAATACACAGAGAAGCACCGAAGCCACAGAGAGAACTGTGACATTTGCTTCAGGTTTCCTTAGTTACACAGCGTCTTTCTGTTTGAAAACAGAGTAGAATAGTGCACAGCCCGTGGATATTAGAATTAGACTATTTTGAGATTAAATCATATATTAATGCATATATGTGGAATTCTAGAAAAATGGTATAGATGAACCTATTTGGAAAGCAGAAATAGAGACCACGGTGTAATAAACAAGCATATGGACCCCACAGGGATGAACTGGGAGACAGAGACTGACATACACACACTGCTGCTGCTGCTGCTAAGTCGCTTCAGTCGTGTCCGACTCTGTGCGACCCCAGAGACGGCAGCCCGCCAGGCGCCCCCGTCCCTGGGATTCTCCAGGCAATTGTATGAAATAGGTCACCAGTGAGAACCTGCTGTGTAGCACAAGGAGCTCTACTTAACACTCCGTGGTGACCTGAATGGGAAGGAAGTCCAAGAAAGAGGGCATCGTGTATGTGTATGGCTGATTCACTTGGCTGTACAGAAGAAAATATTGTAAGGCAACTATACTTCAGTAAAAATGAAAAGAAAAGCTGACCCTGACACCTGGAGCTAGAGCACAGATGATGCAGAGTCTGTAGTGAAGCCCAGAGAACCTCCGAAAGGATTGGTTTGCTGAGCCACGTGTCCCTGGATATTTGTTGGTGATTGCAACGTGCTGCCAACGTTACATAAGAAGTTTTATTCTCCAGCTCTAAACTCCAAACATCAATCATACACCAAAGAAACAACCTGCACTGGAAACAGTGCTACTCCCTGAGGGCAGCTCAGAGAGAAAAGATCCTTTACTCCTTAACCCATTCGTTCATTGTTTTCACTGAAAGCTCAGCAAGTTAAAAGAAAATCGTACAGCACTACTTTATGATCTTGGAGTAGTTTCTCAACCTTTTTGAGCCTCGATCTCCTCATCTGTTATACCTACATTGTGGGGTGGTGGTAAAGCTTAAAATGAGAAAGTGTTGTAAGATACAGATTCAGTGTAGGAATTCAGTTGTTATGAGCTCCTTCCTTGCCCTTTGCATTACAATATCATGCTCAGAGACTGGAAATTAGAGACTACTTCATCCTACACACCCTATGGTAGACATATAGGAACGGAGTTGCCAGGGTAGGTGTATATGAATGGTACCAAAGGGAAAGGATAAAATCTTTTGGAAATGATTAATCCAAACAAATATATGAATTTCTTAAGCCTCATTGACTGGATCAGATCTAAATCTCCTCTTTGTTGATGTGTAGACACTAGGCTGAGTCTTTAAATCTGACATCTTGGCAGGCAGGGTCACCTGTGTTCTCACCCAGACTTCCTTTAGTCTTTATTTCATCAGCGTCCACCTCCTTGCTGCTGTCCAAAGTGCGTTTCCAGCCACTTCTCCCCCATTACCACCCAATACTCACCACAGCCACAAAACACACAGTGGATAAGGTGGACTGGAGAAACAAAATCTTCCATAGAAAATGAGGGATGTGAAGCAACTCTGTCTCCATTCTGTGCTGTCAATTCTTTCTGAGTGTCAGAACACAGTCGTATAGCAGACGATGCCATCTTGTGGTTTTCGTGAAAAACATCTTTTAAAAAATTCAAAAAGGTCATTGTTTAAATCTCACCACTAGTGTGCCTTTCTATCACATTTTTACAGATTAAGTCATCATCTACTGAGACTTCACCTAACAGAAATGTGAGCCAGATTATTGATAAAGCAGCGGGTCAGTCTAATATGGGAAAATCCCGCTAACTCTATCTTTAGAGGCTCTTAGTACAGTTAGTATTATTATGCATTTGACAAAAAGTTAGATGCAGTCTGGCTCTGTGGTTTGTTTTCCTTGGGAAGCAGTCATACGTTACTTTTTAAAAACATCGTAGCCTGGAATACTGAGATTCCCATGTCACACTGTCATCCTACGTGTCAGCACTTAGAGTAGCGAGTCCTGTGCAGAAAGCTCTCATCCACACTTGTCCAAAAATGTTTCCTCTAGGTTACAATCTGCACATAAAGGTTTCACCAACAGCAGCTGTTTGGGCCACTTTTTGGTGTTATGTGAATATTGTGGGTTTGGTTATATTTCCTTGGAACATAAAAATAGGAGGTTTGGGTTTGTTACCTTTGAAACCTCAGGGAAATCAAAACCAGAACTCATTCTGGATGCCTAAGTGATTAATCTATTGTGTTCTCTGAGTTGAAATGGTGACTTGGTGTACTGGAATAGCTTCTGCACAATATTACGTCTCTGGTCTATTCAAAAGTAACCAAAACAACATTAAGAAGAATCCCAGAACAGCACACAGAGTACTATTATGTATAATAAGCATACTAATTAAGGTTTCTTTTATTGTTTATAACCCAATTTCAGTGGAGTCTACTAAAAGAAAACTTAAATTGAAAATGTGGTTTTCAATTATTAATATTTAAATTTTAATTTGTTGTATACTGGTATTAAAACACTTTGACATCTGTGGGACTAAACTGACAGTGTTTTTGGAAGGCAATTTAAACGATTCTCATAAAATTTATTCTTTCAGTCAATAAATACTTCTTGAGGGCCTACTAAGTCTCGAGTACTGTAGGAGGGTTAGTGCCCAGAATGGAGTAATAGACATGATTCCTGCACTCAAGGAGTTCACAGTGTAATGGGCAGAACAAATGAGCAAACTATAAATTATAAATGCATGTGGTTAGTTCTATAATAGGAAAGTTAGGGGCTATGTGGGCAAACATGGAGCAATACAGAAATCCAATCTTAGAAGTCATAGGGTTTTAGATGAAAATAACAAAAGATGAGTAAGAGTTGACATGAGAAGAATGAGAAATAATATTTCATCCAGAGAGAAGAATATGTGCTTTCTCGAGACCTTTCACCAATGACAACACTTTGAGTAACAATTTCACAATGGTGTAATAACCTCAATAGCATTTCTACTGGTCTCTCTTTTAGTATCCCCACCTTCAAACCCATTCTAGACACAGAAGCCCGTGACCCTTTAAAAAAATGTAAACTATAGAACAACAGCTGAGAAAACTGTGCCAAAAGATACACTCAGAAATACTATTAAAAAATTAAGTTTGAATTCTAAGAATTGTTCAGGTAACCCACAGAAAGGCAAGAAAATAGAAACACAGGAGTAAGAAACAAAGGAAACAAAGTTAAAAACTAATAAAATGGAAAACTTAGGCTCTAACATATGAACAGTTATGTTAAATGTGAATGGTCTAAACACACTAATTAAAAGTTAGAGATGGCAAAGTGGATAAATTCTTCTTAGTGTTAACATCAAAAGCATGGTATATAAAAAGAAAAATGTATAAATTTGAACTCACAAAAATTAAAAACTTTTTTCTCCTAAAGATCTCCTTTGTAAAGAGGTAATAAGGTAAGGTATAGAATAAAATAAAATATTGTACAAACCACATATCTGACAAAGATTTTGCACTGGGATATATAAAGAACTCTTCAAAACTCAACAGTTTAAAAAGCCCCAAACAATACTATTGGAAAATGGGCAAAATACATAAGTAGATATTTCACTAAAGAGGATATATGGATGGCCAGTAAACATAGGAAAACATGTTCAGTATCTGATTATTATCAATCATGAGCTATTATGGAAATTCAAAATAAGACAATGAGATAACATAATGACCTACAAAAATGACTAAAATTTTGAAAAAACGACAACACCAAATACCAGGATTTGGTGAAACTGAGTCACGCATTCACAGCTGGTGGAAATGTAAAATGACACAGCTACTCTACTAAACGGTTTGTCTATTTCTTTTAAAGTCTCCCTACAATGACTATGTTACTCAGCAATTTTACTCTCAGGTATTTACTTCTGAGAAATGAAAACTTAGATTCATACAAACACCCGCCCTTGAATACTTACAGCTTTATTCATAATAGCCAAAGGCCAGAAATAACTTCGATGTCCTTCAATGTGTAAACGGTTCAACAAACTGTGGTATATTCGTACTATATAATACCACTCAGCAATAAAATATGGACTATTGATACACATAGCAACCTGGAAGAATCTCCAGAGGAGTACACTAAGTGTAACAAGCCAATGCTCAATGCTTCTGTACTCTGTAATTCCGTTTATAAGCCATTCTGTAAATCGCAAAATTGTCGAAATAGAGAACAGATGGCCGTGAGAGAGGAATGCGGAAGGGAAGAGGTGCAGGGCGAGTGTGAGTGTAAAAGAGCAACCAGATACAGATGCGCACTGCTGCAGATAAAGCAGAGGGACAGAAAGGACACAGGAAACTGTACCCATTATCTATCGATAATAACCTATAACAGAAGAGAAGCAGGCAAAGAATGTCCATCTGTCTGAATCACTTTATTGGTCACCTGAAGGTAGCACAACATTGTAAATCAACTATACTTCAGCATGAAAAAGGGGCACCCACAGGGTTCCATGGTGATTGAACTGTCCAGTATCTTGAGTGTTGGTAG
Organism: Budorcas taxicolor; assembly: GCF_023091745.1. Taxonomy (NCBI): domain Eukaryota; kingdom Metazoa; phylum Chordata; class Mammalia; order Artiodactyla; family Bovidae; genus Budorcas; species Budorcas taxicolor. Next base: position 46,006,435 of record NC_068917.1, on the reverse strand, counting down.
ATACCTAAACCTACATACATGACAAAATTCCATAGACCTCAAGCCACAGACTAAGGGAAAATGTTTGCAAAAGACACACTGATACAAAACTGCATCCAAAATATACAAAGAATTGTTATAACTCAGCAACTAGAAAATGAATAACCTGCTTGAGAAAAGTGCCCCCAAGCCTATATCGATTAAAGAGATTGATTGAATCAATAATAACCTATGACAAACAGAAAGCACCAGTCCCAGAGAGGATCACTGGTGAATTCTACCAAATATTTAAGGAAGGAATTTATCAGTTACACTCCTCACTACATTCTCTTTCAGCGAATAGAAGCAGAAAGAATACATCCTAGTGCAGCATTACTCTAATACCAAAACCAGACAAAGATATTATAAGAGGCTATGTCCCTGGTCATTCTTTTTAAAATGGCCTGCCCAGGAACTATCTTATTCCCTTTATTATCTTATTTATACTAACTGTAATTAGAAACTTTTAAACTCTATTTGCCCTTCCCCTCCCACCCTTGTACATGCCTACTCCTACAGAATGCATTTTCCTGAGTGCAGAGATGTTTGTATTTTCTGCTGTGCTTCAGTGCCCAGCTTGGTATCTGATTCTTAGTAGGTGCTCAGTAAATATCTCCTAAATGAATGAATTTTTAATAAGTGCATTCGTGTGCCCAAGAAGATCCCATTAAAATAAGGGGGAAACTAACAGAAGGAAGAACTATAGAGCCTTCACAGGAAGCTGTTTAAATTGCCATTCCATGGAGAACAAATAGTTTTAAAGGAAGGAAATGATATTGCTTGGTGGGAAACAAAATCAATTCCCCAGTTTTCCTGAACATATGTAGAAGCGAGTTTGAAAAGTAATTAACTCCAGGCTCCTGACTCCCTGAGCTCTGAGTGTAAGAATGAGGTCATTGTACTACCAGGGCAAATAAGGCCTTGTGTTCTCCCAAGATGAAGATCCAAAGTCGAGAAGAACTGCAAAGCACTCATTTCAGGTACAGGATGGTAGGATGTTTCATTTTAGTTCATTGTTGCATCTATTGTTTGCCTGCTGTTAGGCTGATAGCTCCCTCTTTTCATCAGGTTTGGTGCCTGTTATCTATGAAGGCATGAAATAAAAAGAAAATGCCCAACTTTTTAAACAAAATGTATTTATTCTTCACAGCAGACTTTGGCCTGACTTCATCATGTAAGGACTGTTCAGAAGCATAGCTCAGAGGGGCCAAGAAGACATTTGCCTCCCTCACCTCCCACACTACAGACTGTCATGAGCTGTGCCATTGCAGACAGCCCCTCTGCTGGTCTAGGGACGGACTTCCCACTCCCCGCTGTCTCAGTCAGTTTTGTTTGATACAGCAAGATACCATAGACTGGGTGGCTTGCACAACAGAAATTTATTTCTCACAGTTGGGCAGGCTGGGAAGTCCAGGGATCAAAGAGCTAACTGATTTGGTTCCTGGGGAGAAAGCTCTTCTTAGTTATGTCCTCATGGTAGGGAGAGAGGCTGAAAGAAGGCTCTCTCTTGTCTCTTTGTAAAAAGGCACCAATCTCATTCGTGACAGCTCCACCATCATGACCTAGTGACCTTTGGAAGACCCATCTCCAGATTCCGTCATGCTGCTGCTGCTGCTGCTAAGTCGCTTCAGTCGTGTCCGACTCTTCGTGACCCCATGGACTTCAGCCTACCAGGCTCCTCCATCCATTGGATTTCCAGGCAAGAGTACTGGAGTGGGTTGCCATTGCCTTCTCCAAGATACCATCATACTGGGGATTAATTCTGACACAAACATCGAGTGTGTAGAACCTGCTAACCTCACCTCTCTCTTCTGACCCCAAAGTGTAATTCCTCAATTGCCTGCTCTTAGCTGGGTCCTGGGAGTGTGAGAAATGGATGGTGACAGAATTTGTTATTTTAGTAAAATGGCCTTTTCAAGCCAGTGAGCCTAGAGTAGAGATCTGAAGAAGTGAGAGGAAGGGGCTTTGAATTCCCTGGGGGAAGCTTGGTCCATTTAGGAGGAAAGGCAGGTGTGGAGATCTGTTGAGGCACCTGCTTGGTGTGCACGAGGACAGCCTGAGACCAGGGCGGCTGGAGCAGTCAGCAATGGTAGGGCAATAGGAGAGGAATCAAGGGAGAAGGACCAGGGTCAGTTTGTGCGGGGCCTTGTGGCTACCGTAGGGGCTTTGGTTTTTATTCATTATGTGGCAAGAAGTCACTCAAGGATTCTGTGCTGTGACTTGATTTATATTTTGAAATGCTTTCTCTAGCTGCTCTGAGGAGACTGTAGAGGGTGAGGAGTAGGAAAAAAACGGTAACAGTTAGGATGCTACTGGAGAAAGTTACAGAGGCTAGGATGCAAGCTGTACAGGTGGTAAGAAATGCTGAGTTAACTGAGACACCATGCATGAAAAAGTTAAATAATTTGGACTAGGAATATAAGTTGAGGCTGAAACTGTGAAGCAGTGTATCAGCAGTAGGAACCTCCTATTCAAAAGGGACATACTTTTCACTTTGAGGTACAGTGGTCTGAGAAGAGCTTTCCTAGGAGTAAAGAAGATACTGGCCATACCCACTTATTCCTTGTGAGTAAGAAGATTGTGTGTGTGTGTTGTGTGTGTGTGCGTTAGTTGCTCAGTCATGTCCAACTCTTTGTGACCCCATGGACTGTAACCCACCAGGCTCCTCTGTCCATGGCATTTCCCTGGCAAGAATACTGAAGTGGGTTGCCGTTTCCTTCTCCAGAGGAAGAAGGACATGGATACTCAAACAGAAGTCACCAGCCAAACTGTTTTGGGGTTGAAATAGATGGCCAAAGGTTGGATGTCAGTGACAAAAAGTGGATGTGTTCTGTCTCTAGTATTATGTCAACAGCTTATTTAACCCTGTGATGAAGCATTTTGTGGAAACAAGGTAATTATACATATGTATATAGATAGGTAAGATAGATCTTTTGTTCTCCTTTAGAGGACAGCTACTTTATAAATAAAATAGTAGTTATTTTTGGAATTAATATAAGTTTTTCTCCACCCAGTAGAAGTCTTGGTCTTTGAAACATGGTGATGTAATGGTGGGAATTCAAACAAAACCCTCCGTAGATCTCATTGTATTACTCCATCTAACATCTGAAGTTATGTTCAAGAAAAGAAAACAATTTTCTTCCAATAAGTTCGATGTTACAAAGCCTACTCACCCCTGGAGAAGGAAAAGTGCCAAGAAACATAGTACCGTTGAACTTGACAAGGCCTGACTCTAAAACCTGCGTTTCAGTGAACTCTGCTGCGGTAGAGACAGCAGCAGAGAAAGGTCATCGGATTCCACCTTGCCATCTGTTTCCTGCTGTATTCTTTCTTTACTTTCAGAGTACAACTCACTCACCATCTCCTGTAAGTAATCTTCCCCCATTATTGCCAGCCCTCTTAGAAACAGCAGTTTCCTGGAGCCCTGGCAGTGAAGTGCAATAATACCACATTACAGGGTATGTAATCTTCAGTTTGTTGATGAAGTAGGGGGCTTACCTGCATTATCGTCTCATCTTCCCATTTTGAAGTATTCTCTGATGGAGGGCCCAAGTTAAAGTTTTAAAAATGACACATTTTAATTTTATATTTTTATATATAAAAAATTTATCACTCTCTAGGACCTCATATATGATATAGTGTAGATGGGTATAGATGGAGTGATTGTCGTTGACTGTGGCTGCCCATTAAGATCACCAGGGGAAACTTTTAAGAAATACCAGTGCCCAGACGGAGAAGGGAATGGCACCCCACTCCAGCATTCTTGCCTAGAGAATCCCAGGGACGGCAGAGCCTGGTGGGCTGCCATCTGTGGGGTTGCACAGATTCGGACTTGACTGAAGCGACTTAGCAGCAGCAGCAGCAGCAGTGCCCAGACCCCATCTTCAGTTATTGGGACTTCAGTGGTTGAGGGTAGAGCTCTGGTTCAGTTCTGTTCAGTTCAGTCGCTCAGTTGTGTCCGACTCTTTGTGACCCCATGAATTGCAGCATGCCAGGCCTCCCTGTCCATCACCATCTCCCAGAGTTCACTCAAACTCAGGTCTATCGAGTTGGTGATGCCATCCAGCCAAAGACGGTATTATTAAAGGTCCCTAGGTGCTTTCTGTTTGCAGCAAGTGTTAAAAACTACTTGGTTTGGGCAGGTCCTGGAAACATGTTATATCACCTTTACAAACTGTTTTCTCATCCTTTAAACAACAGGATAGTGACTACTCCCCTGGATTGTTATTGCTTGAATTTCAAACCCTGTCACCCATTCAAATTCTGTCACCTTAGACAGCTGCTTAATCTCTCTAAGAATTAGATTTCTCTTTTGTAAAATGGGGGTTTTAATAAGTATCAACACATAGGTTTGTTGTGAGGATTAAATGAGAAAATGTGTGAGAAGTACTCAGTCTAGTGTTTGGAATATAAGAGTTCAGCAAGCTTTAGCCAGTGTATGTGCTGCCGAGCACAGTACGTGCCCTATGGTGGACCCTAAATCAATGTTAATCTCTTCTTCTCTGATCCTTCCATCTGTAGTTTATCCTGATCTGTCTTTATAAGCTGAGACTTAGATGTCTAATAACCATATCTCTCTGAAGCAGAATGCAATGTCTAAATCCAAATTTGAATTTTGTCCCTTATTTAATTATGGTGACTTCAAGAGAACATGGGGTATGTAATTGTAACACTAGGAATGTAATTATAGATATAATTAAGAAATTACTCTGCTTCTAACTTCTGAAGAAAACCTTGAGGGAACAATACCTGCAACTTCGTGATTGAAGCCTTGGGTGATGCCAGGAACCTCAGAGGAATTAAGAAAACTTGTACAGGACCTTGTACTCTAAGCATGGTCCTGAGACCAACAGCATCAGTGTCTCCTGGGAAAGTGAAAGTGAAAGTTGCTCAGTCATGTCCAACTCTTTGCAACGCCATGGACTATACAGTCCATGGAATTCTCCAGGCCAGAATACTGGAGTGGGTAGCCTTTCCCTTCTCCAGGGGATCTTCCCAACCCAGGGATCGAACTCAGGTCTCCCACATTGCAGGTGGGTTCTTTACCAGATGAGCCACAAGGGTCTCCTGGGAACTTGATGGAAAAGCATAATCCCAGGTGCCACCCCAGACCCAATCAGAATCTGCTTTTTAACAAGATGCTCAGGTGATTGACATGCACATTCAAGTGTAAGATGTACTCTTGTAAGATGATGACATGCTGATTGACAACTGTAAATACCCATTAAGCTAGAGTCAAGGGGTTACCTCATTACCATGACTGCGGTCTTGGGTCCAGTTTGCCAAGTCAGTTGCTAGGACCACACTGTGGTATTGTCTGAGTCTGTATCTGAAGCAGCTCTAAATCCATCCTGTGCCCCCAGCCCCATTACTGTGAATACTAATAACCCTTATTAGATTCACGAAGTGTGCCTTCAATTCATCACCCTTTGCCTGTCTCCAGATTTCCGGATCTGACCCTGACCTCCTTGCCTTCTGACTCATCACCTTACTCTATAAAGGAGCTCTGTAAGAATCCACACACGCGAGACTCCTTCCTTGTACTTCCTTCCAGGATCTGACAAATGGTGACGATCTTTTATTCCTGACCCTTGGCTTTTCCTCTTTGTCCCTTCTCATGTTTCCTTCATCTCACTCTAGAAAACACCCTTACCTAGCTGGCCCAGCAGTCGAGAGCTTTGGAACTCTGCTGGCCACTCTGAAAGGAAACCTGACTAAGGAGGCAGCTTCAGTGAGTCTTTGAATGCTGTTTGGACACCTCTGAGAGCCATCTGACCTTCGTTTGTGCTCTTCAGTGATGCATGGCCCTCTGTAGCAACTTTCCTTAGAGATGGTATGAGACAGGAGAAGGATCCTGTGAGCTTAGAGGGTACGCCTAGCTTGGCAGGAGAACACTCCAGTGACTAACACCACTCTTCATCCTCTCTTTAGAAACTTCCATTTTGGAATGGCCTGCAAGTTCTGGCTTTTTTCCCCCCCCCCATCTCTATTTTCATCTCAACCAAATTGGTTAACTGAAAGACACTCTCTGCTTTGCAAACCACAATTATGTTGGGAATGAAACTCAATAGAAGCTGCATCTGGCATGTAAATCACAGATCATTCACTTAGCAATAGCCGAAGAGAACCCACCAAGCTGCCCTTGCTTGTTTTCCTGTAGATAACGATATTTCAGTTTATTTTAGTGCATATTGTTTGGCATTTTAAGTTATATATTTTTTATCCCAGTCATTTCACAAGCAAAACTGACTTCCCTGATAATTAAATTTCCCCCACAATAGGAATTTCACCACTTATTTTCTTTTTACTACAAGATGCCTGTGGATTATTAAGCTGCTGTCAGCTCTCACCCACCCACGTACCTTCAAAGCAGTCTGGAGTGTCAGCATTTCTAAGGTGTGCCTAGATGATGTGTAGTTCCCACAGTTTCACGTCTGGAGCCATGTGGCACGTTAGTTATGCATGCAGGCTAGCTCAGTTCATGTTTGGCATTTGTTTTTGAGACGACTAAATTTGGGAAGCTCTGAATGCAAAGATACAGCTTTTAATTGGTTCTATTAATATATAAGTTCTATTATATTTAATTTTTATTAAATATAATTTTAATTTATTTAAATACACTCTTATTCATATATTTTGGGTTTTGAATAATATTTAGTATTCCACAAAGTCCATTTCAGAAGAAATTTGACTAGGACAAATAACAGTCTATGAGACTGACATATTCAGGAAAAGATGGGCTGTGACCCCTATACATTTAGAAGTTCACCTGATATTTTGGGGTTAACTTGACCTATTCTGTTTGCTGAATTAACCACTTTTGTCCTAATCATTCCCTCCCTTGCTGCACTAATGCTCACACATTATCAGTTGGACAGATC